>NC_139559.1:50632937-51011177 GCF_965112155.1 Podarcis liolepis
TTGAGAAAGTTACTGCAGTTTGTGCCAATGTGCACATGTGTGAATTTCTGCATGTGGCAATGCACTGTCCCTAATGCAGTCCAACCCCTTCCCTATTTACAGGTGCGGACACTGTTGGAATTCCATCAGGAGTTGCAGTCAGGCCGCCTTGGAGTGGAGCAAAGCCCACTGCAAGCAGATGACAGCTGGGCCTTGCTGGCAGCTCCCCCCAACCTCAAGGAGCTGGTGAGGGAGGAGATCCGCCTTCTTCTAATTGGCCTACAGCAGAAGGCATCGCAGGAGGGCAGGTACTGGAGATTGGAAGAGAAGGGACTTGAGAGAATTAAGGGCTGAGTTAAGGGGGAGCAGGTAGTAGGGATAGAAGAAAAGCAAGCAGACTATATTAAGACCTGAAGCCTATTTGATATAAGAATGAGCCCATTAGTTTCCAACTGATGTGCCTGGTGGTATTTATGTGTGCGGAATGGGTGAGTTTTACATCATCTTTTGGCCAAAGCAGTCTAGATTGAGGAAGCCATAACTATTTGTTACGAGAGGCTTAGAGTTTCATGGGACAAATCAGTTAGGAGGCTAGACAATAACTTGATTGTCTCTCTTAACAAGAACAGGATGGGGGAAACCTCTGATTCCACTCAGATATAAATAAGTCCAGTGCCACCTAGTGACTAAACTATATATTTACACTAGTGACACAGTATTCTTTCTCCCTTTGCCTTCTAAGGGTGACTGTTCCAGAAATGCTTACTAGGAAATATCAGCTCCAATGCAATTTAATTGGCAGTTCCAGTATAGTTTCAACATGATTGCCACTCAGATGGCCAATGTCCAGCAAAAATAACCTGTCCCAAACACATGTTTGCACCGTACACCTCCATCTGTAACTTGCGCTCCCCATTCAAGTGCAGCTTGTCAGTTTGTGTGTCTCTCTAGTCTTTTTTATCTGTAGAATTAATTCTAGCCTTACATTCCCATTCTTTGGGTCTCAATCATATAGCCTTTGTCATTTCCACATAGCTTCCTTACATCATGCAGGAATCACATTGCTGAGCGCCTCTATCAAGAATGCCAGTCCTGCTAGTGCATTTGTTTTGTATGGTGTGTTCAGTCCATAGCCTGAGGCTGGGATTATGTCTCACCTCCAAGTTCAAAGTGAGCATTCATCCGAGTGAGCACTGGGATCAGCACCTGCTGGAACCCTTGCCTGAGGATTTGCTCCCTGCCTTAGCCCTGTGTAACCAATGAATAGCTCAGTGAAGGCACGGATTAGAACAGGCTGGCTAGTAAGGGATAAGCTCTCAAACTCCTCATGCTGGAGTTGTTTGTACCATGTTGCCCTATCGGAGAATCCCTTCACACCCTTCAAACCTTTCTACTATCTCTCAGTCACAACCTGAAATTCTGCATTTGTTACTTACTTTCAAATAGCTCCCCTCTTGTTGAATTGACATGAGCACAGGTCATGGCTCCCTGTGTGCTGCCTAGAACTGGGTCCAATGAATGGCCTGAGGGCTGCATGTAGCCCTCAAGGCCTGTTTTGTTGGCCCTGGGCAACATTTGACACCCTCCCCAGCCCTCATGCTGCCTTCCCAAAGCCAGATAAGCAAGGCACTAGGATTAGCGAAGGAGGTGTAAAGGATCTGGCAGGGTCCTAGAGTCCTCCTGTCTCCTGCCCAAAGCCTAATTGCTGCTTCCCTGGAGTGCTCTAGGACTCTCCCAAAGCCTGTTGTCTCACTTAGCTGGCTTTGGGAAGGCAGGGCAAGGACTGGGGGGTGGCATCAATTTTTTGCCTCAGTCTCCTCACTGCACAATACAGTATGTGTTCTCTTGGTTCTGTGTCAAACTACTTTTGTGGTCTACTTGGTATGGAAAATTGGACCTCACTGGGCTCTTTAGTCCAGCTTGTTTTTCCTTTTAGGCTTCTATTCATTCCAGCTACTGGGTGGTTTTGTGACCCAGCACTGCCACCAACTGGTCTTCTCTTGTCCTTATCCTGGAGATGAACAATTACCTTATGGGTGTACGTTTTCTGCTTCACAGGAACCAAGATTGTGCCATCGCTAAATACAGCCCTCATGTGGTCACCTTTGCACTGAAGGCAAATGCTGGCAATAGTCAGTCTTCATCTGGGAGCAGTGCCCTAATCAGGTAAGACTGAAGTAAGCTGCAGCCTCCACACAATGAACTTCTGGGTTGTGACTTGTTCTTACCCGGAACACCATGAACTGTATCACCACAGGAGGTCTCAGAATCCAGGACTGATTTTGTCTGTAGGAAGCCTAACACCACAGAGTGACATATGCCATAGACTTAGCAACCTAGCAGCGATTGGTTCTTTTTGCATCTATGGGCAGTTTGGGACTGATCACTATTATCTCATTTGATCCTCATACAAGTTCCAGGAGCGCGGACTTGCAATGAGTTGGCCTCCGTGCTGGTTTCAGTCCCATTGTGGCATTAATCTAGAAATGTGTTTGTATTATTTATATAGATATGCAAACTATGCATATGTAGAATTAGCAGTGGTGTGCCCACTTAAATTATAAGTCTCCATTTTGGATAGAACCTTAATGTTAAGTCAGAGAGGCTGTGAAATTACAGACTCAGCCAGCAAAGATGGGGCAATATCAATGGGGTGGGGTGGGGAGACTCACTGAGCAAGCAGAAATCTTTGTGCAGGGCTTCCACTGACAGAGATGTAGGTGAATCCCACCCCTAGTATGTTTTCCTTTTATATCTAGTTGAAGAAACCAAGAGCAGGTTGGTATGCGGAGGTACAGTCTCTCAAACATCTTGGTGAGGTTCCTGGGCATATCAGCTCCAGTTTCTGTGGTGTTAAGTACCACCTGTAGGTGAGTTTCAGAGTGAGTTCCCTTCTTTTGGCTGATATGGACTTAAAGGGAGGTATAGACCACATTCTAGTCCATTGGGTGGGGTTAATTTCATAGCCTATATCATGCGCCCATTGTTCTTTGATTGCATCAGTGTTGTGGGGATTTACTTTAGTTTGTTTTGGAGAAATGGGTGTGCTGTTGTGGGGATGTTTTCGATGATCCCATGAATTTTTGTTCCTCTGCAGTTATGGTTGGCATGGCCATCCCTGTTAGAAATCTTCTGATTTCCTGTTCAGGTGGGTTGCGGGAGGTGTATAGGTTGGCACAAAATTCTGAGGTTATTTCTTTGGTGGTGGATGTTAGCACTACCGTCTTTTATAGTGACACAGTGTATACTTGTTTTGAGTGATTCCCCCCCCCCCCCGCATCTGTTTGCTAATAGTCTGGAGTTCTTCCCTCCATATTCGTAAAAGCATTGTTTAGAGTATAGGGTGTTAATCATTGTTTTATTGATTTCTGGAGAGTCAATTGCCCTTCTTTTTTGTTCTATGAATTTAAGGAGTTTTTTTGGCTCCTGTTTGTTTGTAGTGTGATGACAAGGTTGAAATGTCTTGTTCTAATTTACCAATTTTTGAGGAAGTTTGTTTTTTAAGGGATGTCCTCTCCTTTATGTAAGCTCCTCTGATGACCACTTTCATTGTGTCCCAGAGAAGGGGGGTTGCAACGTCGTCCACTTCGTTGTCCTTAAAGTAGTTTTGGAGAGTTTTCAAGAGACTCTCTAGGTAGTTCGTTTGTGGTTAGGATGGGGCTGAAGGATCATGATTGGGTAGTTTATGCTTCCTCTCCTATTATGAGGGTTGCTTCTACTGGGGCATGGTCTGTGATTTTAATGTTCTGTGTCTGAGTCCTAAGAAGCATGCTAGTTCAGTTTGATGAATCCCTGTCCTGTGACAGCCATACAGAGAGGATGGGAGTACAACTCATTGAAAGAGACTAGGGGTCCTGGAAAGAAAATGACTGACACCCCCAACCAAATTCTGTTACCTGATCCTTGTGCCAGTGTCCCATTCAAACTTTGTTTAGTGCAAGAATGCCCAGTTGCGGGCATCAAGCCCGTCTCGTCACAGGAAAATGCAAGTCTCACCCAATTTCTGTTTCCTTAGGCCATTATTCTCCAGAACCGCTAATCTGGAATCCTTCTGTAATAAACTGAATATTGCCCATATCAGTGAGGTAGCCTCTCAACTTCGGTAAGTTTTTGCTCTATTAGGTTTTTTATTTGCACAAATATTGTAAGAGGGAAGAAGGCACAAGAGGGTTACAGGTATCCGTTGCAGGTGTCTGGAAGGCAGATATAACAGAAGGCCTTGTGTCTGAGAACAGTAAACTCACTGCAGAGACAGAAGGGAAGATGGGGATGGCATTGTGTGAAAATGTGTGCAGATGGACCCAAGCAGCTTGTATTCTACCTTCTAACTCTCCCCATCAGTTGTCTCCCAGTCTGGCCTGTACCACAATCATGAAGACAAGGAGGGGCAAGAGTCTCTTTCCAAACTTCCTCTGGGTACAGATATAATTTCAATGGCACATTTTGCTCTGTGTAATTGCAAGGAGTGAAGCAGATCAAACAACAGTTGTGGCAGAACTTGGTGGGAAAGGCATAGCATAAAAATGTGGGAACCGCAAGAGAAGGTCAAGAAGCAACACAGGAGTGTGGTGTCTAAGCCATACATAGTCTTGGCTCCCAGTGCAGTCTCCAGTGGGGAACACACAAAGGGCTTTGTAAAGATTCTGCCATCTTGTGCCACTGGGCATCCTGCATATTCCAGGCAGTATGTATAGTTATTGAAGGGAGCTTGCTAAAGTCCACCCCCAGAAATGCCAGAAAGTGTTCACCAGCCAGGAACTCTGAACAAGGAGAGCAGCAGAGTACAAAACAAGGTTTAGAAACACTGTCGGCATTAGAGATACTTGTGCCTAGTTACGAACTACTTCAAAGTAGTGTGGCTTTCTCTTCTCATCCCTAGCAACATGAACTGCCACTGCAAGCAGATGGTGGCTATCCTCACATCTAACTTTCATTTGAATTGCCAGCCCCTACATTGGGAATGTAAACAAAAAGTGAGGAAGATGTGGAGACACCAAGTCTGCAGTGCTGGCAATTGCTTTCTGTCCCAAATGTGTCACCTCCTTTGGGTCTCACTGGCTGTACTATTTTTCCTAGAACCTTGCTAGAGGATGAGTGCTGTGATCTGGAAAGATACATCCCCTATTTGCAGGTAAGGAATAAACCCTTCGCATCTCAAGGAGGGTCTCTAGAGTTCCTCATAAGCAGTGTTTCTCCCATGCACTTCCAAGGATCTGCTTCAAGTTTTGGCCAATAGGTCTGTGAGACTGGTTTTTGTTGCAGCTTAGGTGGAGCATCCGTGGCAACATTTCCTCAGCCCTTCTAGACTATTGTGTAAGAACAGAGACAAGGCGCTGTGGGATCTGGCCAAAGCCCCATCTAGTCTAGCACCCTGTTTTCACAGATGCTTATAGTAAATTTGCATGCAGGATATCCCCACAGCAAGTCATCTGAGCTGCCACCCATCCCTATATCTCATGGGGGCAAATTCCATAGTTACTTTTGTTTGTCCTGAATGTTGCAACCATCTTCTGCATTGGATGGACCCAAGTTCTAGTATTACTGCTCTCATGTCTTCCCTCCTGCCCATGTACATAGGAGCTTGGTCTCAGAGATGTATCGACAAAGCTGTTCCCATGGCTATGGCAGCCTGGGTTAGAACAGAGTGTGGGCAGGCCTTGGGACAGAACTCTTGAGTTCATCAAGAGAGGAGTGACAAGGGTGTTTGGCTTCCATACCAGTTCTACAACTGCCCAAATAGCTAGCTTTTTTGTCTCCTTCCCAAATCTGGGGGACAGGGAGGGGCTGAGGAAAGATGTGAGTGGCAGGAAAACTGTTATGATGATTTGGATGTGAAAACACTATCACATTGGGCTGCAGGACTGCTGCAAGAGTACTTCCTGTCACCACTGTCTGATGATGATGATGATTAATTATTAAAAAACACACCTTTGCAGCAGTACACCCATAGTGCTGAGAGCTGCCAAGTTATGAAATCACAGTGACTTGTGACTGCGGAATCAGGGTCAAAAGCTGGAATGATCATCTAATCCTAATGATAATCTACTCCAGCCTCCGGCAATGTAGGCTATTCACTGCTAGAGCATCCCTGAGAAGTGGCCATTTAGCCTCTGCTTAATAGGCTCTCATTTGTTAGAGGTTTTTAAGTCAGCCCACTAAGTTTCTAAGTCAACAACCTGACAGACTATTTTCCAGAAGAATATGAAACGAACGTCATCAGCTAAAGGGACTGGATATGCTGGTGCCTATCCATTAGCTTTCTGCAGTGACTGGGGCAACTAGAAGGCTAGGAGGAAAAATAAGATATTTAATATGGGAAGACTTTCCAACACGAGGAAAACCTTTGAGCAGAGACATGTACATCTTTAAGAGAAATGGTATAGTTGAAGAAGCAGCTTCTGTGTTGTGTTTCCTATAGCATTTTTCATGTTCCACAGTGCCAACTGGAGGAGGCGCATCACCATGCTGCAGAGCTGCTAGAGGCAACACATGAGCCCACCATGGCTGGTATGCAGAACCCGAGTCTCGGATAAGGCCATGCTGGGAATTGGGGAAGGGATGCAGCATCATGGTACCTATAGCCATCATCTTTAGGCAGGTGTTGCCAAGGAGTGGCATTTGCAATGGGGCATGGTCTCTTTGTGAGTGCCAGCCCCAATGCTCTTCATGATTGTTGCTTCCCCCAATCCCCATGAAATAGGGTCTTATCTCCACAGAATTACAAGAGGAGAAGCGCGCCATGGAACGGGATTTGCAGCTAAGCCAACCTAAGCCAGGCACCAGTCCTTCCCTGATATCGAAACATCTTGGGAGTAGCAGCTACCAGCCGCAATTCAGGTGAGCCTGCAAGCACCAAAGCTATGATACCATGAAGCTGCATAATATTATAACTGAGGGGTAGCTGTCAAACTGGCGCCTGCAGCAGAGAGGTGCAAGCATAGTTTAGGGTTGGTTTATTATTCTGTGGCAGGGGTCACCAACGCGGTGCCCTCCAAGTGGGGCTGTTGGGAGTCTAACATCTAGAGGGGGCATCTTGCTGGCACTTTGTGCTGTATGATCTCTAGCATACCTGCCATATTTTAAGTAAAAATTATGGAGTTCTGTGCAGGACCCATTAGTTCTGCTGTAGAGACTAAGGCTCTTCTGTCCTTGACGCTTTACATGGAAAGATGCTTGGGCAACACCTCCTGCTTCTTGGTAACCCCTTCCTTTCCTTTCACAGTGGCTTAAGAGGCTCGGCAAAAGGACCAAGCTTTGGAGAGATCAGTCCTGCTTCTTCACCAACTCTCAGAGACCAGACTTCTCCTTTATGCCATCAGGCACTACCCCGGCGGGGCCACTCAGCACGAGGGTCCTATGGATGGTCGCAGCGAGATGTTGAGGAACCCAACCAAGCCAGGAAGGACATTGATGTTCTGTTGCCCAGACCTGTGCTGGCAGTGCCTCTGAAAGGGGGCAGGATTGCTTCGGCCTGCGGGCTGGCAGTAGCAGGGTTGGACCATGTCTTCCACCCCACGCCTCCTACAGAACCATGCCCAGTGCCCCGCTTCTGCCCTCGCACTCGGCTGCTGCGATGCAAAGGACCCAGCTAGGGAATGGAGAGCTGCCGCCTTCCCTTAAGTACCTCATTTCCTACTCCCATGCTGCAGGGTCTTCAAGGGACCCAGCCCTGCAGCATCCTGTGCCTCAAGAGTTTCTGCTGTTGCCTTTTGCTCATCCTTGTGAACAGGGTCAATGGGATTCCAGGGAAAGCGAAAGGCAAAGAAATGCATACACACAACCTCCCCCAACCCATGAATGCAGATAAACTACTTGCAAGTGGGACCCATGCCAGTGAGATGCTTCTTCTCCTTCTTGTCCACAACACAGAGCAGTGGGCCTTGTGGCAGTGAGGCTGTGAACCCAACCCACACCTTCCCCATTCCTCCACGCACACCAAAGAACTGTACCACCCAAGGTTCAGGAATATAAATTTCATTAAAATCTATCAGACTTTAAAAATCTACAACTGGAAGAGTCACAGTATGGGAGACGTGTCACAATTATTGCTATGAACAATGAGGCGGCAATGCTAGCTGCCGCCTTCGACACAGGAGGAAAGGACAGACACGGAACCATGCATTAAATAGTGCAGCCTCGGCGGAGAGGAGGGAAGGTCTGGGGGCTGTCGGCTTAGGGCAAAAGTACCATCATGGCATGGAGCCATCTGTCCCCCCTCTCCCTCTTAACTGCTCATGATGCAGACGTTTGGCACTTGAACGCTGGCTGCTATGCCCATGCCACCGGCTGGAACAGGTACCACATGGGTAGGAGCCAGGTGTGCCCTTGCTGTTGGCACCATGGCTACACTGCAGCAATCGTGCACAGCTGGGAGCTGAGGGGCGCCCCCCCCCCCGACATGCACTGTTTGGCATTGGTTAAGTGAATTGGCATCAGGGTACAAGACAGGATTGTGGCTGCCGGGGTCTCCTGTCTCCTTCACCCAGGCATTTCTAGGGGGTAAAGTGCAGGCAGCAACACTGACATGGAAACACGGGACGGTGAGGCCGAAAGACGGAACCATTAGTACCTCCTACCCACCTGAGGCAGATCAGGCCCTGCTTTGTGTTAGGGAGAAAAGCCTTGGAGTTGGAGACGGGGCTGGTGCCTATGGCCAACTTCTCCAAAGCTTCACCATGAAGCTAGCAGCTTCTGCCCCCACTACTAGTGGAGAAGTGGGCCACATGGAACCCAGGCCTGGCCAGGATAGCCTTTAGGGAAGCTTGTGCTTTTGCTCTGTGTGTGTGTGTCTTTCCCACCTGCAATGGTGTGGGCAGGACTTGGCACATCATCTGCTCTTAGCACCATGGTTGGCTCTGTCCCTTTCCCTGTGGGATAGGGCAGAGCTAGGTCCCAATGGTCTCTTGCCTTTGTGGAGACCCCATTCAAATTAATTTATTCCTCTTAGGGAAAGAGTGTAGAAAAGTGCTTCAGAATAACAGGCTTGGGGGAGCATCCAGAAGATGCTGTCTAGACCAAGAATGCACACCTGGGCAAAATCTGTCCAGTGGGCTGCATGTGCTGCCCAGTGTTTGTGGCGCTGCCCGAGATGTCTATCATGGTAATACGGTGCATCCAGCCTCTCAGCTGTCGCTTTTTCTATTTGTGAGAGATGCTGTTTGCTTATGTTTCACTCTGCAGGTGTGCGATTCTGGATGGTGTGCAAATAAGGCTCAATATTAAGATCAGAAGGGAGACAAGTGCATACTTTTGTTCATGGAGTTGTCATCCTCCCATGCTCTTGCAACCCAATTAAGGAGAGCTCTCCTGCCCCCTACCCACCCACCGCAGTCATTAACCTGCCAAATTCAATACATAGTTTCTAGCAGGAACGTTTCGTATCATGGGAGGCCATGGCGAGAAGTGCAAATTGTTAAGTGCTGGGGAAGCTAGCTTTCCTTTCCTAGGTGGGGAAGCTGGGAAGGTCTGTGCAGTGGTTGGGGGGGGGGAGGTGCAGTCTTAAGTGCATCTCTGGAAAAGCCCTCGCAGGGGCAGCAGCCTAGCTGAAGGCTGCCTAGCCTGTGGCCAAGCGATGCCTAGAATGTCAGGATTAACATTTACAATTACAACCAACTCTCTTGCCCTCCCCCTCCCCCCACCCCAACCCCCCATTTGCTTATCTGTGGGGCCAGTCCCCAGGGCCCTGATCCAGGGCAGTATGGGGCATACCACCCCCAATAGATACCAGACCCCCTGGGCCCAGGTGCAGCTGCCAGAATCCACCCCCAAAGGGGTTGCTGAGCCAGCGAGGCTCCAACCGACCCTCCTCCTGGTGCCTTTTCCCAAGGCACCCCCAACGGTTCAGCCAGTGCACACCCTCCCCACCCCTGACCCTGGTCCTGGTTGCGAATTGGGGCCATCCGAACGTGACTGTAAACATGAGGGTTACAAGATGGCACGGGGGCACTAATGAGGTGGGTGGGGTTGGAACTCACAGCCCCTCCCCCAGAGTCCGGCGCAGCCCGGGAGCCAGGGCTCCCCCACCCAGTGGGGGGACGCTGTCATATATCTGAGCAGAGTAGGGTTTGGAGAACCAGGGCAGGTGGGAGAGGGGAGGTGCAAGGAGGGCTCCCTGCCCTGCCTCCCAGGCTCATGTTCAGATCTTGGAGTCCTGGCTGTGGGTAGAGCCGTTGGTTCCCACGGTGATGGCAACAGCCACGCCAGCCTCGTCGCTCTTGGGCTTCTCGGGGTTCAGCAGCTGCACCTCCAGCTGGGACTCCGTGGAGGAGCTGAGTACTGGCGCATAGCGGCCTTTCCGGTGCTCCATAAGGGCTGGGCCCCACTCGCGGCTGGGACGGGTAGCGTTTTTCAAACGCTGCAGGGAGACAGGAGGCAAGGGAGCGGGTTAGTGGTTTCAAAGCCCTTGGCCATTGGGATCCAAGGCAGGGGGCGCTCGGCTAGCCTGCTCACGGACAGCCTCACCTGCATCAGCGAGTCCCCTTCTGAGCGCAACACGTAGAACACGGCATAGATAGGGATGCAGATGACTGACGAGAGCGCCATAAGGAAACCGATGGAGATGGCCCAGGTGGGGTACACATAGGTATTGTAGGAGATCGGTCGGTACTGGATCACTGTGAACACGAGGATGAACTGAGGAGAGAGGGGAAAGAAGACTGAGTGATACAAAGCCCAAGAGGAGCAAGGGGGGGGGGTGGCATCATGCAACTGCCCTAATTCCACACCCTCCTGTCCTCCTTCATACTGGTTACGCTTATGCCCAATGTTACACTCACTGCATCTTTGGGAACCCCTCTTGCCTTTGCATATGTGGTTCTTCCTCATTGGTATTTCCCTTGTCTCCTTCCTTGGCACTGTTCTCTCCTGTACTGGTGTGCTACCTAACATCTCCCTCCTCCCCCAGCTCATATGCGAGTGGCTGTTCAGAGTCCTCTCCCTCCCATTCTAGCCCCCTCTCACTGGGAGTGTTCTCGTCACACACTCACAAATATGATAACAGGAGAGATGAATCTCCAGCAGATTTGGAAGAAGATGGGTGGTGGGAAGCCCAGCATCATCTCAATGTCCTTGAAGTAGTTCCGGTGCCCTGTGTGGAGCAGAGGCAAAGGGTGGTCAGAGGAGTGGCATAAACCAGAGATGTTGTAACTGGGCACTAGGCCCAGCTGCAGGTTTCCATGGGCCCTGTTGTATGTAGTAGGGTGTCTGTGGGACTCCACATTGTAGATTGTGCACTCTCTCCCCGCGTGATGGGTCTCTCTTCCCACCCCACATCATGATTCCACAGATTTTCCCTGTTTTGACAGGAAGCAGAGCACCAGATAGTCAGAGTTTGCCCCAGAGGTTCCAACTGCTTCATGGGAAAGGACCTGGATGAGACAACGGTGCTGAACCCTTGCACACAGCCAGTTCCAGGGTTGTGTTTCTTTTGTGGGGTGGGGTGGGGTGGGAACTGGGCCCTCTAGTGGGTCAACTTCCACAGACAGCTAGGAGACACCTTTGTACTTTCCCACAATGCCCTTGGGTGCCTGATGTAGCTCTAGGGCACTGTGGGAAATGCAAAGACTTTCCCAACTGGATAAATAGCTGTTTACAAGAGTGTCCACTCCTTAGGGTTTTAATTATATTTATTATTATTATGTTTTTAATTGCTTTTAATTATTTTATGTGTACATTGCCTTAAGACCAGTGGTTTAAGAAGGTGACCAATAAATTGTGGTGTGGTGGTGGTGATGATATACTGCTACCTGCAGTCCCAGCTGAAAGGCATAGAGGATCCAGAGCAGCTATCAGCATTGGTGGGCCAAGAAATAATACTGAGGCCTCAGCAGTTGTCCAAGATTCCAGATGCTGACACCAGGCCTGCTCTTGCATGGTTTATTTTCCTAGCAACAAGCATTTCTCTCACAGGCGAATGGGAGATCAGCCCAGCATCTTGGACCACAGCAAGTGCCTCACCAAACTGACCATTGGTACAAGCCTTGTTGGACATGTTATCTTCAACAGAATCCATATCGCCCTGCCTGAGTGACATTACTCCTATATGGATTTGGGGACTAGGGAAAACATTGCCGTCATCGTTAGTCTGGGGAAACTAATCTATGGTGAAGGTTTCACAAGCCAAAAATGAGCAGAGAGTTTGCTGATTTCCCTTCCCAGGGGTACCACAATCCCTTTTTCTTGTTGAATATAATTTATTCAATTTCCCTAACAATTCTAGGGTTCCTATCTGTCAGCCACACTGCAGACAGAAGGAAGATGTCTTGGTAGTCTTGACTACCAATGAAAGGTTTTGTTGGACTGTGGAATACCTTGCCCAATTCTGATTGAGAATGCCAATTGCTGCCCAACTTATTCCTGACATAGCTTCTAAAAAGGACAAAGTGCAAACGGCCCATATCTTGACTGGCTATCCCAGAAGAAGCTTTCAGGCAACTCTCAGGATACTTACCATAGATGTACATGATAGAGACACACATGACGCATGAAATAACGACAAGTGAAAAGCTTGCTGCATAGTTGTCCATTAACAACAGCCAATAGATGCCAGCCTGGAGAATGGAGGGAAGGAAAGCTGTCAGTATGGGCAAGACCTATTGCCTTCGGCTCAGTAAGGGCTGATTTCCCTAAGAATGCCCCCTCTCCCTGTGCCCCATACCTGTGTAGTGAGTGGAACCCCTAGAAGAAAGCCCACTACAGCCACACCTAGAGTCACAAAGGTTTTCCGACGGATGATCCACTCATTTCCTATTTCATCCACAATGGCTGTGACCAGAGTCTCCAAGAGGCAGAACTAAGGAGAGAATTGACCAAGGAGAAACAGGACGTGAGGAATGTTGAGATGGCTCCAACCTCTCCATCCACCCCCTTTAGCAACAGGGCCTGCTGCCTTCCTCCTTCACCTGAACCACTTCTAATACACTTTCAGGGTGAGGATCTGGTCTGTTTGAGATGTGGCCCACAGCATGTGATCAAAGATGCTTTCTTTGTTCTTTGGGACAACATGGGCACAAATAACATTTTATATAACACCATTCTTATCTGTTCTTATTTTATCTGTAAGCCACATTGAGTCCCTGTCAGGGTAAAAGCTGTGATATAAATAAATACATGATGATAATAATAAGTTTGTTTGTTTTTTAAATGTAACTTTTTTTGTCTACAATAGGGATAGCCAAAGAGATGCCTTTCAGTTGTTAGATTACAATTCTTACCATTGTTGACCATTGGCCATATCACATGGGGCAGATAGGAAATTTGTAGTCCAAAACATCTGGATGCAACCAGCTTGGCTACCTATCCCTAGTCCCTAAGCATGTGACTCAGCTGGTCCTTGCTCTACCCAGTCTGGAAAAAGGAGAATTAATTTCTGATGCAGTGCCCTGGGTGATTTCTGTCAGACCCTCCATCACCCAGTTCTGCAATGCCTCAGACACCAGTGCCCACTCTCACAAACCCAGCCCTCCGTTACTAAAGCACTCAAGTTCCCCAATTGCAAGTGTGTTCTACACAGGTGCCTATACCCTTTCTCCCACCCCACAATATCTGATGGGTCGATTTCCATGATTACCTGTGTTCCCAGCCCCAGCAGGATGAGCATGAAGAAGAAGAGAACAGACCAAAGGGGCGAGATAGGAAGTAGTGTCAGTGCCTCTGGATATGCCACGAAGGCCAAGCCAGGACCATGGTCAGCCACCTTGGAAACATCCACACCTAGATGATTGGCCATGAAGCCAAGGATGGAGAAGATGACGAAACCTGCATAGACACTTGTGGCGCAGTTGGTGATGCTGATGATGATGCTGTCTCTGTTGGAAGTGGGAGGACATGTCACATTATGAGATACCAGGGAAAGGGTCAAAGAATGAGCCTTGGAGGTGGAGAGAAGGAGAGATTATTTCAGCCAAGAAAAAATCACTGAATGAAGGAGGAAAAGGTCAAGCGAATGGTTTCAAGGTATCTCATGTACTTTGCATTCTCTAAAGCTAACTCTCAACAATATCACCAGAGACCCTTTGTAGAGCCCCAAGTAAGCAGCTCAGATTTTTGGAGGAACAAAAAAGCGTAAGACACAAAATTGAAATTTTAAAAGGAGTAGGGGAAATCACCTCTTACTTCTCTTAACAAAGTATGGCTGACATATGTAAGAGGTAACTAGTCCACCGTGTTTAATTCTGAACACATGCCCTATATTAGGGGTAGCTAATCTGTGGCCCTTGGAGTACATCATCCCTGACCATTGGCCATGCTGGCTGGGGCTGATGGAAGCTGGTGGTCAACAACGTCTGGTTAGCCACCTTGCCCTATATGTTTTGTTAAGGCTCTGGTGAAGAAATCAAGTCCCTAGACTTCATAGTTTCATGGAACAACCTGAAAATGGTCAGCATCTAAAACTGAGCACCTGAAAATGGAATGGGTAGTAGCCATAGATCCACTGTGGTTCCTGCACCTCCCTATAGACACCTTCCAGAGACGAAGAACTATGCCACGCCAACAAATAGTTTCAATATGCTTTCTGGATTGCTTAATGAATCTTACCTGTAGCAGTTGTTGTGGAACTTGTTATACGATGCCATGGTGATAAGTCCACCCCAGGCACAACCCAATGAATAGAAGATCTGGGAAGCCGCATCTCCCCATACCTACCAAAGACAAGGAAAGGGCATTACCAGCACAGCTCCTTGCCTAGTTTACACAAGCCCCCAAACTCCTATGGTAAGGAGGGGAGGGGAGGGGAGGGGAGGGGAAGAGGTGGTGTGATCATGAAATCCTAGAGATCATGTCCCGGGGGCAACAGCTTAAGCCTATCAGGCATTCCACACAAGTACCTTTGCATCAAGAATTTTGTCCCACTGCGGTGTCAGATAGTACATGATCCCAGTAACGGCTCCTTCAAGAGTTATCCCCCGCACAAATAAGATTGTCAGCACCACGTACGGGAAGGTTGCCGTGAAATACACAACCTGGGAGTCAAAAGGAAAGTTGGATGAGAACATTAGTTGGATGAGAACATGGCATCCTGTCCAGTGTTCTGTTGTCACTGTGGCCACTCAGATGCTTGTGGGAAACCTTCAACAGGACCCGAGCACAAGAGGACTCTATCTGCCTATGGTTTCCAGCAACTGGACAAAGATGTCTTCTTCCCCTGAAAACTTAGTTTCATCACTGTGTCAGTCATAACGGGCTTGCAACTTAACTTTTACTCCCTCTTAAGGAAAACTTGCCACTGTTGCTACTGCTATTGTTGAACGTTTCTTTAGTACAACGTTTCTCAAACTTGCATCTCCAGCTGTTGTTGAACTACAGTTCCCATGATCTCAGACCACTGGTCCTGTTAGCTAGGGATGGTGGGATTTGTAGGCCAACAGCAGCTGGAGACCCAAGTCTGAGGAACACTGCTTTAGTACCAACAGTCTGTTAGGCAGCATGATTTTTCTGCCTATATCATGAATCTGTGTCCCCTGGTTAGTCAATGTCTAAGCACTGGGCACACAGCTCAGCCTCTTCCTAAGGATCTAGAAGGGCAGTTCTGGTTAGCCACCTTGCCCTATATGTTTTGTTAAGGCTCTTCTGAAGTAAGTTTCTCACAAGCAACTCGTTAGGCCTGGATAAGAGAGGAGGGGTAGAATGTTTGCAGGCATTGGGTAGGCCATGTTGGAGGCCCAGAGAGGTCATTGTGCTTTGGGTTTCCATGGAGAAGTTAGAAGAGAAGGAACACTACTTGCTTTTCCTGAGGACTTGACACCCTTGATGAGGCAGAGGAAGACGACGACCCAAGAGACGCCCAGGCAACCCAGAAGAGGGAGCCGTACTTCGCCCAGGTTCCCAATGTCATCCGACAGCTTCAGCACATACCGCCTGGGGTAGAAGACAGCAGCACAAACCAGAGTTCATATGTGCTCCAGAAAACACACCCCAACCAATCTGTACCCACCCAACCTGCCCCCACCCAAAGGTCCAACCCCAGACATTAGGGCCGCTGAGATTGCCAGGAGTGACAGCCTATTATGTTAAATGCTGGCATAATGGCCTTGTGACATTAGCTGCTTTGATCAAACAGTTGAAAATGGGAGATAGGAACCTGTGCATAAGTAAGCAAGCAAGCGAGTGAATGCACACAATTTAGCACTAGCCTCAAGGTTTTGGTTATTTCTAGACCACTTGCATCATGAGACTTACAAAAAGAAAAAAAAATATCACAAGCATCTCTCAGATTCCTATGGGAACAGTCCATTTATAACCCTCTTCACAATATAAGAAACATTTCAGGGCCCGACTGGAGCTGAGGTCAATCAGAAGATGAATATAAAAACAATCCTCAGCATATATTCTGTTCCAATCTTGTAATTCAAGAGGCATAGTACACTTTGAACTTTTAAAGTGAAAATTCTGCAGGCTCATATTCACACCTACTATCTCCATCCCTTGGCTCAGCAATAAAGAGCCTGCCTTCTAATTATCCAGATGTGCTTGTCTCTGGCTGCAAATCCTTAGACACTCTCCTATCATTTATGACAAACAAGAGGTTTCCCCACATTCATTCTGATGACCCATGAAACTTTCAGGACAGCTGCCTTCAAAACTTCTGTGCTTGGTCCAATATCTCTCCAATATCCAGCCTCCCTTAGAGACACCCAGGGTTTTGGTAACATCCTTAACACCTTAGGGAAGGTAAAAATAAGGCCATGATCTCCATCTGCCATATTTGAACCAAGATGTGTCCATGGTGGTCAGCTTGTCCTCTTGTGAGGCAGGCCCTCAGTTCCCGACTGACAAGCTGATTCCCTCTTCATCCCACACCCATTTGCCCCTCTCCATCATCATCACCTCCAGTATTCCTCACTGGGGCTCGTGCGCTTGGCCGTCTGGTTAAAGAGTTGTGTGACGTTGAGCGATGACCCAGCTGAGCCATTGGTAGCGTCCAACACACCAGCGCAATCAGGTGTGTTCCAGTAGTTGCCACAGTACGTCCAGGGTAGCACCCGTGTCATTGATGAGAAGAAATAATAGAAGGCGATGCAGATCACAACGTTGTAGTAGATTCCAATGTAGCTGGACACAACCATCATACCATACCCAACACCTGGAGGGAAAGCAAAGCGTGAGCACAGGTTGCAAGGGGGAGAGCTCTAAGGCATCTAGGGATGGGAGTTTGCAGCCAAATAAAGTATATGGCCTGTGCAAGTATGGACACGCATACACTGAGGCTGTGGATATATGGCACAGGCAGACAAACTGCAGCACAATTTGGGCCTGGTTATGCAGTTTGTTTATTTATTATTTAATGTACCAAGATCTCAGCTTTCTGCCTAGTCAGCACTCAGGCCTGCATGCCTGCCCACCCCTTTTGCACATTATGCTGCTGCCTGCCCTCCCTGGTTCACTAACAGCAAAGGCACAACTGCAACAAGGCACGTGGGAT
This sequence comes from Podarcis liolepis, assembly GCF_965112155.1. Classification (NCBI taxonomy): domain Eukaryota; kingdom Metazoa; phylum Chordata; class Lepidosauria; order Squamata; family Lacertidae; genus Podarcis; species Podarcis liolepis. The sequence goes on from NC_139559.1 coordinate 50,650,336, forward strand.
GCAGGTGGAGGGAGCAGACTGGCTGCACAGATGCTGCACCACGCCCTGCATGGTCTCCTGCACTTACAACAGGTGAGACTAAGCATGATGAAAAGGAAGTGATATTACATGTGCAGTATTACATGTTCTGAATTTTGCTTTTGAACTAATCCTGCCCAGAGATGCCAAAGGTCTACTGCCCCAAAATACTGATGATCTGTTTGTCTTTAAATTGATTTTGCTCCTAGCAACTCCAGTTGAAATACAAATACTGTACGAATTTGGTTGCCAGTCCTTCAATCAGGCCTTTTACCAACAAAGTAAAGCTGTTGTGCAGAAGCCTGCATTTCAAGGGGAAATGTGCGCACGAGTCTCTACCCACACACGGGGAGCAGAGGATGCAGACTGCAAATGTGTTTGTAGCACAATAACTGGACAGAATGTATGCACTGAATGTGCTGCCTCTCACCTTTGAACATGGGGCTAATCCTCCAGACACCAAGGCAGCCCTGGCTAGCAAACTGTCCGAACGAGAGCTCCATGAAGAAGAGGGGGATCCCGCAGAACACCAACATGATGAAGTAGGGGAACATGAAAGCACCTGGAGACAGAAGAGGAAATGAGCACCGGAGAGGAAACATAGCTCAGGGGTAGAGCACATGCTTTGTAGGCAAAAAGGTCCATCTCCAGCATCTCAAGATGAAAAAGCTCAAGATGGGATGTAATATTCATTTGTTGTACTTACATCCCACTTTTTCCTCGTTTACCCCCCCCCCCCCGGTGAGGTAGGTTAGGCTCAGAGGCAGTGAGTGGCCTAAGGTCACTCAGGGAGCTTCATGGTCAAGTGGTGATTTGAGCCCTGGTTTCCCCCATGTCCTAGTCTGAGGCCCTGAACCACTACATCACACCGAGGAAAGACCTCTTCTACCTGGCACACTGGGCTAGATGGACAAATAGTAAAAGGCAATTTCCTGTGCTTCAAGCCAGTGGAAAAGGAGCTTCAAAACCCTTAAGAAATGCAGAGATTTCCCCCAAGTGCCATATTCTGGGTGGGGAGAAAGCTGCCCAGTGTGTGGCATGGAATCCCAGTCCTCTCCTGCAGGAGGAGCCCTATACTCACCAGATATATGAAGCTCCTAGGATACACCTTCATCTGTGGGGACAAAGTTGCATCCCGGAACTAGCAGGACTCAGCACTGCAATTCCCACCACACACAAACACACACACCAGTGCTATGCCAGAGCACTGGGTTTAGTACTGGCTGGGGGCAGGGAATCAGTCCTACCCTGCTATTTGCAACACTGCACACGCTCTAGCCCCAGACAGCGTCAGGGCCAGGACTGTCAGCAAATGCAATGCAAAGTGGGTCCTATCTCTCGTGTGCTGCATCCACCCTTCCGGCCAATACTCACCTCCTCCATTGCGATAGCAGAGGTAAGGGAAGCGCCATACATTGCCAAGCCCAACAGCATAGCCAACGCTCGTGAGAATAAACTCAATCTGGTTGCCCCAGTTGCCACGCTTGAGGTTCTCGTCTCGCTTAGCCGTCTCGCCAGGCACAGCACCATTCTGCCAGAAGAGGACAGTCAGTTATTGCAGGTAGGGGAATGGCAAGAGGGTGGGCGGAGGTAAGTTATCCTGTTCCATCCTTCTGGGTCTCCCCTACTGTCGGTCCTGTAAGGTCTTCCCACAAAAAGAGGGGCTTTAGAAAGGGCAACAGGCAGATAACAAAACAAGTCATATGGATGGACACACACACACACGCACACACACACACACACACACACACACACCCTTCTGCAACTTTGGATGCTTGCGCTGCTGGTGGTTTAAAGTCACTCCCCTTCCCCAGCTGGAGGCAAAGCAGGCAGGGGGCGGAGAGTTTGATTATGCTAAGGGGGCTGCTACCCCCTGCCTGCCCAGATGAATAGTCCTGGGTCAGGCTGTAGGGAAGCTGGCAGCTGCAGCCCATACAAAGCAGGCATAAGAGGAGTCAGCACAAAGGAGCCTCTGTGCCTGTTCCCTCTGCCTGCCTACTGATGGAGCACAAGAGGCCACAGGAAAGGCAAGCAGATCCCTTTACTCACTGGCAGGGAGCCCATCAGGGCATCAGAAAAGCTCTGCTGGACCACACCAAGCCCCACCTAACCCAGTATACTGCTTCCATCAGTGGCTAGCACAATTGCTTTGGGAAGCCCACAAGCCGGGAGGGGGGCTTCATAAAGATACTTGTTGTTTTGTCCCTGGCACCTGATATTTACAGATTTATCTGAATGATTTATGTCATTACTTCATGAATGAACTCTCCATGTGGAGGTTTCATTTAAGCCAGAGGTTTTCAACCTTCTTGAGTCCATGGCTCCCTTGACCAACTACGTTCTTTCTGCGGCACCCCCGTGGGGCTCAGGAGCCCAGTTATGTCACCTTGCTTGCAGAGCCGGCAGCCTCACACCCTTTTTCGAACACCCCCCCCCCTTGTGGAGTGTTCCCTCAGCCTCCTCTCCGCTTCCCTCTCCTTGGGAGTCCTCCATTGGGAGGCAGCAGCAGGAGCCGCTGGGCCTGCATGGCAGAAAGGCTTCCCTTCAGCACAGGGCACTCAGATCCCAGCGCAGCACCTGCCTGCCTGCCCGGCCTCCCAATTGTCTGTCCATTCCCAACAGCAAGGGCTGGCGGACTGGCTGGCTGGGCTCCCTCATCCACTTGCTTGCTTACTCTGAAGCTGCCTCAGCTCCTGGCAACCAACACCTCCTGGCCAGCCCCACAGGCACCAGTTGCCTGGGGAGCTTGTAGCCAGGGCTTCAACAAACAGCTATGCAAGCCTTTGGGAGGTAGATATGGGAGGGCATCAGAGGAGGGAGGGAAGGAAAGAGGGACAGAGGCCAGTGTTGCCCGCAGCACCCCTGACCATCATTCAAGGCACCACTGGGTGCCACGGCACACTGGTTAGAAACCACTGATTTAAGCCATTAAGCTGTTGAGACTTTGCATCCTGTAATTATTTATCGCCCTTTACAAAGCCCTATAAGCCAGTGACCATAACTGTATCCTGTGACAGGGAGTGCCCAATGTTAACTATGTTTTGTGTGAAGAAGGAACAGAAATACAGTGGTACCTCTGGTTAAGAACTTAATTCGTTCCGGAGGTCTGTTCTTAACCTGAAACTGTTCTTAACCTGAGGTACCACTTTAGCTAATGGGGCCTTCTGCTGCCACCACGCCGCCGCCACACAATTTCTGTTCTCAACCTGAAGCAAAGTTCTTAACCCGAGGTACTATTTCTGGGTTAGCAAAGTCTGTAACCTGAAGCTTCTGTAACCTGAAGCGTCTGTAACCTGAGGTACCACTGTATACCCGTGCTTGTTCCTGGCAATCTCAGGAGGAAAACTGGATCCTCTCTTTGGCCCTTGGTAGCAAATTCAGAATATGCCCATTAAGCGTAGAGTCTATGGATGTTTACATGGCATCACTAAATTGCCTTTTTATAGATGTTAACTCCCTTCTGTACTCACAATAAAAGTGGGGAAATGACTATATCTGACCTTTCAGCACATAAGTGAGAGCTGTTCTATTAAGAACATATAATGGTACACGGACTACAGGCAACTCCCCTTTTGCATGGGGATTGAGTTCCGGGTCATTGCGCATGACAGCAGTCACACGTAGGACCGTTCCACCCCTGCCCCATCTGGGGCCCAAAAACAACATGTGCACCAGCAAATTTGGGTTGCACAGTTATAACTTGCGTGACAAGCCAGCTTCTTCCCTGTAAGACTGGAAACTGGTGGGGAGAATGCACTAGAGAGTGAACGGCAGGTAAAGAAACACTTGCAATGTCATCTAATCTCCCCAAAAACAATTCCAAACCAATGGTCATTAAATAGCCAATGTTATCTCTCTGCAAACAAATCAGGGCGAATGCTTAGTAAACAGGTCATCTGGAAGGAAGTGCCCACGGTGTGTCTATCTGTGACAGCTCAGGAAGGCTGTTATTGGCTGTAGTAAAAGGACATCGCCAGGAGAGGGAGCCTCAGTCCTCCTTAATCATACCTAGTCCTTTAAGGTCTGTCAGAGAAAATAAATGGTACTAAACAATCTTGGCCCATCACCCTAGAGTTCCCCTTCCGAATGCGTCCATTGCTAGCCCAAGCCTTAGACATGCCCCTAATTTCTCTATTCCCTAAGGGGCAGGGGGAGGAACAGAGGCTACTTGCCGCAGCGTTGACAGAGCCAAGGTCTGAGCTACCTTTGGAACAGTACGACTTCCATGTGGCTGGAAGCACTCAGCCCCACACAGAAGAAGCCCAAGCACCACACAGGACAGGATGCTGTCATCAAGCGTAGCCGCTTTCCGCAGGACAAAAATGGAGCTTTTGTGCATCTAGCTCCATCCTGGCACCACCAGTTCCCTGTACTGCCCAAGGATAACAATGGCAGCCTTCAGATCAAAGGAACGGGAGATGTGCTGTGTCAACAACAAAGCCTGGCTTCTCTTCCCTTAGAGCGGATGGGGCACATCTGGTCATGCTCTGGAGCAATATTTCTCTGGCGGCTACTGCCTGTACCTTGCCCCCTCCTCCTACTGAGAGATGGGACATCACCTGAAGATGCTTCTGGGTTCAGTTCTCCCGCATGAGATTTAAGTGATCGTTAGTTCGCTTGCCTACCTACTTGAGGGGTAAATCAGAATTTGAAGTAAGTTGGGTCAGCAATTTGCAAAGACTCTTCTCTGTCAACTGCCACTTGTAAAATTATTAACATCTTATTAAGAAAATTTCAGTTATAGAGAAAATAAAGTGATAAAAGAGAAGGGAGAGAGAGAAGCACAAATAAAAAAGCAAAAAAAATAAAACATAAGAAAAGACATAGGATACACTAAATATAATCAGTTACACTACCATACATTATTATATAGATATATCAGTACTATTATTGTCCAAATACATATATGATTATTAATAATCTACTATGTTCTGTATAATCTCATTCCAAATGTCAATATATTTCACCTATTATTCATAAGCAATTAAATAAACCATGACAGAGCTGTTTCTTTCCAGTTGAAGGAGTGATCTGTCAATAAGCAAGGATTGGGAGCAAGGCATTGCAGCTGGCGCATCCTAGAATCCCTTGGTTATACGGATGGATGATCAGCCCTGTGCTAGCAGCTTTTGCATCTTGACTTTTTAAATCAGGGGCAGGGAAACTTGTGGCCCTCCAGACACTGCAGGGCCGAAATTCCCACCATCCTCAACCAGGGATGCTGGGGTTTGTAGTTCAGCCACAGGTTTCCCCAACCCTGGGTTTAAACCTCCCCAACCAAATGCTGCTGCTTCTCATGAGAGCCTAAAGCATTTCCTTTTATCTTCTGAGAAACTCACATTGGCTCCTGTGGTTTGCACCTCACACCCTGCCAATGACCCCTCCAGTTGCTGGTGTGTTAGGAAGAGGGTGCTGCACTTGAGTGCTTATGAGAGAGCTCAGCTTTACTACAGGAAGGGAGAAAAGAGGGTATTGTAAAGAAAAAGTGGGTGCCCTAGGAAAGAAGCACTTGGCCTCTGTGGGCCCTCCTGTTCATGGCTGGCCCCTGCCCCATGTTCCAGGATGCTTTGCTGGGGAGGATGTTGCTCCCTGAGCCCCACTACTTCTCAGGAGCTCCGAGATGAACAGGCTGCCAGCAGGAGCATTTTGCAGGAGCCTCTCCTGTGGATGCACCTCCTTTGCTCTCCCCCTGGTGCACGCAGCACACTCCACGTAGGCGCACGTGGCTGCCCGCTGATCGCAAACAATTGCTGTGAGCACTCAGCAAATGGAAGCCGTCGTTTCAGCTTTGCCTCCTGCCACTGGGATGGGAGGGGGCTGGCAGCCGGCGAGTTGTGCACCTAACCGTGTCATTCAATTAGAGCCAGCAGCCGCTCTGGCACAGAGCTGCCAAGGAGCCATCTGCTGCGCTAACTGGGGGGACTGGCAGGGTACGGGGGAGCCACGCCTGCTAGAAGTGACCTCTGCTGTGAGCCCTGGCCATGGAAGCCGGAGTGGGGATTGTGGCATCATGGGGACTCGGCGGCAACCTAAAGGATCACCTCCCAGGATCTCCATGTTCTGCAGGGGACAGGGAGACCCTGCACACAACCCTCCAAAGAAAAGACTGCACACACAATACTTTTATAGCACGCACACCCCAAAAGAATCCTGGGAGCTGTAGTTGGTTAAGGGTACTGTGAAGTGTAGCTCTATGAAGGGCAAACTACACTTCCCATTATCCTTAGGGGGGGTGTTTTAAAAGTATGGTATGTACACAGCCAAAGGTATACATTTGCCAGTGGCAAGCAGGGAGTAATACCACATCCTAATATCCTTATCCCAATCTTTCTCTGTATTCTTCACATCCACCCTTGACACAAGGGAGGCTTGAAGTCATTTCCCCACGATAAGTGGAGTCTTGGAGGGGCAAATGCAAAGAGGGGAAGTCAGCAAACACTTTGCACACACAGAATGCACCCCAACCACAGTTGCAAGACAAGGGAGTCAGGCCAAGAGACAATCCTACATCATGGCAACGTTTGACCCAGCGGTTCCAAGGGCTGCTCTTATGGGGGACGTTTGTGTTTTAGGGGCAGAGAATCTGGCACTTTTGAAGAGCTGTGGCAGAATATGACCTTTAACAGATGTTGCCTCTCCTCCACCAATTCTGAAATGAGAAACAGAATATGAACAGAGCCCCAGAGCATTCCAAGACTAGCAGCGAGATACATGTATCTATGAATATTTGTCCCAAGGTTTCTCTGCATGCTTGTTTACAGAAATGTGTGTAACTGTTACATACCTGCACATATACATGTGTATACATGCATCTAGGTATGTGCAAATAACCTTGCAGGGTTTGCTTACAGAGGGATAAGGTTGATGGCCTGAGCATTGCCAGCAACTTTCCCTTGGTGCCTTTCGGCTGAAGGCTAAACCAGCCCTGCCACAAGGGGTCTTTAATATGGGTGGCTACTCTTAACCAAACAGCCTTCTCCCTCCAGATACAGTCAGGATGTTACTGCATAAATGCAGCTTCTGGAGGGGCAGTTCTGTTAATCTGTTGCAGCAAAACCAACAAAGTGCCTTGTGGCATCTTAAAGACTGAACCAATTTATTACGACACTAAGTATTATCCTCATTTGGTACTGTAAATACACCACACACTCACACTGTGCATAGCAAAAAGAAGAAGAAAAGGGACAACCAGTGGAGCGGAATGGCAATAAAATGCAAAAAGTACATGCAAATACTGAATTGAACTTAAATGGGGATGGGAAGAGCAGCAGCACTCACAACAGCAGTAACTAGTAAAAATACAATCATCCTAGCATTGGTAATTAGCAAACTATACTGGAACAGGAAGCACTGTGCCTATTTATGCCCAAACGGATACAAGAAAACTTCTTAATAAGTTCTGATTCAGTCCTTTCAGCTGCTGACATCTTTCTTTAACATTTTCCTGTTGAAGAGAAGCAGCTTCCAGGTCAGCAGTGGAGTGTGTCGGAAGAATTAAATGTTCGCTCAGTGGATTCTGATAAAAAGGCAGGTATCTCACCATACCAGACCTGGGCTAGCAGCTCCAGCCCACTTGGATGATGGTGTATGTGTAATTTTATCTCAAAGAGTCCCCACAAAGACAATCTGAGAATTTTGGAGTAATAACAGGTTATTCCACTCCTGGCTCTAATGGCAAGTTTCCTATTGAGGTTCTGGATCTGTACCCACCTGAAGGAAGCTTCTTTCTTTGGCTTTGTAAGATGTGTGACACAATGGACAGCAGAGGCTCCTCAGTGCTTTTCCACTTAGACCAATAGGCCTTTCACCAGGGCACAGCAGGGAATCTGGGGCAGAGAGAGGAAGTGCTAGCACCCCCTCCCTTTCTCTCACCCGCGGAAGCAGGGAGTCCAGATGCTGTAAATCAAGCAACGAGTGCGTTCCCAGCTCCCCTCCCGCTCTGCCCCCCATTCCTTCTGCATTGATCGAGTCCTTGCCGGGCGCTTGCGGCCATTCATGTTCCCTGAGCATGGGCTCGGGACGAGATGTTCAGGCGGCAGCCACATGTGACCGCGTGGCACGTTCGCTGGCGCAGTTAATGGGGTTGCCAGCCTGGCTACACAGCACTTTGCAAGGAATTGGATACACAGCCTGGTAGCCTTCCCCATAAGGAGTCATAACGGTGCGGTAGCTGTGTCAGGCTGTTGCAGCAAAAACAGCAAGAATATTGCGGCATCTCAAAGACCTGTGGAATAGTCCACTTTATCAGATGCATGAAGCGTTATCCTGCATTTGCTGTAGTGGTGGGGGTCTCTCTCTGAGTGCATGTATGTTTATCAGCTGTGTCTGCATGCCACAATAATGCTGTTGGAAGCGGAGTTCTGATTTGTTACCATGCAATAAACCAAAAATGTAAAGCCAAGAATAAAAGTTGACTACTGTTCACAACTGCCCAGAAATAAATATACCACAAATACGTTGTTTGTTTTACACTAAAATATTGTCAAATCGCTACACAAATTGCTGTGTATGGCCAACACACAAATCCTCTCACTAATAATTAGTAAACTAATTAACAATGTGGTAAGATGAGCTACTGTTGCTCGATTCTGGCACAGGTGAGAGAACTGAACTTTTCATAAATTACAGTTCAGCAGTTTCACGCTAGAAGTCTCCCTCTGAAGTTCCTTTGCTCAAGAAGGTCAGTAACAGTGATCTGGGTGGTTGAAGTGTTCTCCCCCCCCCCCCAGTGGTTTCTGAATAGGGTGGCAGTTTATGATGTTCTAGTACTGTAACATGAAGCTCCAGGGTATCACACAACACAACTGCCTCTATCCTTTATATTCTACTTGTGCCAGCTTGACATTAAAGAATGACTCTACACCATTACGTTGTGAAGAAAAATGGTCATAGTTCGTCCTACCAGTTCAGCTGTCCTAGCTGGTACACAGTTTTTCATGGCCAAAGGAGCAGCATCTCAAGAGTAAGGGCAGCACTATAGTTGGCTGCAGGTCAGATCCTCCATGGCTGACTTCTTAAAGCATGCTGCTCACTCTGAGTAGCCTAATCCAACTTGAATTGCAAAGTGAGCGCTAATGAGGCTTCTGTTCTGCTTAATTAATGGGAGCTCAGTTCACTCTGGCCACGTGGTGGTCTGTTGGGCAGAGAACTCCCAACAGGAACTCAAAGAGAAGGCTGGAGTGAAACTCATGGAAGTAGCCCGTTGACTTGGGCAACTCCCAGCATACACTGCTGCTTCTTAGCATGTTAGGATCAAGCCACTCTTTGCAAACTTTGGACCAGTTCATTTCACCTCCCTGAGGAGGAAATGCAGGGAATCGGTCCTCCACTGCTTCTGTTACTACTTCTTAGGGGGAGGTGAGTACTGAGGCTAATCCTCCGTTACCATTGCCTTTCTGTCAGCTACTGGAAGAAACTACCAACCCTGCCATTTTGGGGCAGGCAAGACAAGCAGTGGCTATAGCAGGGCAGGAATGGGCCACACATTCCCTTATTAGAGGAAGACATGTGAATTAGCTCCCACAGTGGGTCAGAAATTAAATCAGTTGACTTTTCATGAAGGAAAACTGTCTTGGCAAGAAAAGAGGTATTTGGCGGGTCTGGCCAAATCATGTATTGGTGGCAGCAATTTTACCTGTCACATACAGACAGAATGTTTCACTGTTTGGGAAGATTTATAATGATATCCTCCAAGAACAAGGGCTGATTTAAATCAGTGCTTTAAATAAAGTTTCCAGCTTTCCAATTCATGTATTTACTCAGCAAGTATATACTGTATACTAAACAGATGAAAGTCAATGAAATTCTATATATTTTATACTAAATTCTGCCTCAGGTTTATACTACTACCTAGGAGCATATATGGTCATGCAGCTTTCAATGGTGAAGTTAATTATTCTGTTTGGCATTCTTTCTATACATATGTGTAAAGTCACTTACTTGAATACTTTTATACAGAACTTTCCAGAAACAAGGGCTGGTAGTTACTGTATAGAAGAGCACTGTTTCTCCATGGTTATTTTAATTTGTTTTTTAACATTATTTTGTTTTCCCCCATTTTGCCAGCAGGACTCCCCTGTAACAGGCTCTCATCACATTGCCAGGGCATGCAGCAATACAGCCTGCTCACGCATTCCCATCCAAGGCCTGCCAAGCCTCCTCAGGAAGCATCCAGCAGCTCATTCATCCTCCAGACCCAAGGGCATAAGAACCTCCTGGAGGGGGGGGGGGGCAGAATAGGAGAACCATGTATGGGACCCTGGGGAAGAATGGGGGAAAAGTTCCACACACCTTTCTATACTTGTGGAAGAGGATTCCATTTGGATCAGACATAAGAAAGTGATTCGTAAATTAAAAAATAGCAGCAGCAACAACAACCCTGGTCCAACAAACCAAAGAATAAGCTATGAGAACACAGACTCCTGCTTCTTCCCTTTTCTCTTCCTTAATTCAACATTTCCTTGTTTCCTGAAAGAGTTTCCAACAATATATGAACTAGGAAATGATCATTTGAGTGATCCCTGTCAAGCAGGATAACAAACCATGGACTACTGTCCTGGTTTGTAGGGATCATTCAAACCACAGTTTCTTAGTTTGGACATCATGGTTCGGATGCCACCAGTTTAATAACTTAAGTAGTACTGAATTAAAGTCCATAAGTGGGATAAAAATGAAAAGTCTAAAACAAGCTGGTAGGCACACACACTTTCATTATCAGTTTATGATTCCAAGCTTCTGTTCTGACTTTGTACTTGGCAGTTCTAGATTGGTATCTGTCTTAGCCTATTGCAGCAACAACAAAAGGGTCTTGTGGCATCTTAAAGGACAACAAATTAATAAAGAGAATTACGGCATAAACGTTTGTGGACCACTGTTGATTTCATCAAGTACATAAAGTTGCAGGTATACCTTCATATGGTTATTGGGGAGGGGTTGAAGAATTGCAAATGCTGATGCCAGAGGTAGTAATAAATTGTGTAATTAACAGTGGTAATTTACAAAACAGTTGTTGCTGATAACACAGAAACCTTGACATTTGTAAGCTAGGTAGCACGCAGAGTGTGATAAACAAATAAACAATGTCCCAAATTTCCAGTTCAGTCAACAAATTATAGCACTGAACCTCTTGATGAATTCCGTGGTTTTACACTGCAATTTCTCTTTAAAGCTCTGTGATGTCCTTGGTTTCAGTATGCATGCACAGGTGTCTCCTGTACTGACATGGTGCAGCTATTTCATCACACTATATTGGTGCAAGATGCTTTTGTGCAGGTATAAATGTATCACAAAGTTCACCTTACGTGCCAGACAATCATGAAAGCTACCAAGTTCTTGCTCTGCTGTGGAAGCACAGGTTTCTACCAAATTCTCCCTCTGGCAGAATTGTGAGCCCTCCTTAAATGCTGTTTGTTAAGCCTGGATTTCCTCCCCACACATAGGCAGTGCACCAGGAGTGGGGGCAAACAGTCACCATTCTCCGGACATTTAGCTTGCCTCTCTCCCATTACTGAAATGTTGTGGTTACTTGAGGGGGGAAATGCATTTTTTAATGTTCACCTCCCCAGGAAGGCTCTTTATCCCTGGTGCGCTCCTGAATATACAGTGGTGCCCCGCAAGACGAAATTAATTCGTTCCGCAATTTTTGTTGTCTAGCGAATTTTTCGTCTTGCGAAGCACGAAATCCCATAGGAATGCATTGAAAATCAATTAATGCGTTCCTATGGTCAAAAAAAGTCCAAACAAAGCCAAATTTGGTACAACAACAGTTTATTAACTGCTCTTTAAAGTCACACATACTGTAAAGAGCAGTTCAAAAATTTAAGGGAAAATAAATTAACTTTATAAACAAAACATGTCTTTGTTTTTAGTCAAAGAAAAAAAAGTCGCGAGACGTTTTTGTCTTGCGAAGCAAGGCCATAGGGGAAATTCGTCTTGCGAGGCAAATCGCGAACGGAAAAACCTTTTGTCTAGCGAGTTTTTTGTCTTGCGAGGCATTCTTCTTGCGGGGCACCACTGTAGATTCTTCCTGGTGCTGCCACTATCCCCCTATGAGTGTGGCACTGTACCTTTCCTCACTATTTGTGACTATTGCGGAAATACCAATGCCTCAATGGACAAAAGCAAATGCTGCAAATGTTTTCATATTCAGCCGGAGCCATGTTGGAACTGATCCTGAGCTAAAGTTTGAGGTGGCAGAACTAGGGGAGCCATTTACCCTGAATCCCCATGGATGCCATTAACCTGCTTCTTCCTCTAACAAAGCACAAAAGGGGAAAGTACCACAAACTTCACTTTTTACTTACAATGCTGGTGAATTCAAGAAAAAGTGTGTGTGCATCTATATTCACATACATGCATGATTTTGCATCCTCCTACCTGCACCCATCAAGTAAGGACTCATTCACACTTCCACATGCCCTGCTGCTTGCCCTCGGGGAAACCCAATCTTTACTGCTGAATTGGAGCAAACATCAGTTGGGTTTTGTCCAGATTGACATTTGCTCTGATTTAGCACTAAACAGCAGGCTTTCAGGAAGTTGTGGGGCATAGGCAAAACCACTCAGACCCATGTTTTCCAGGCATGGGACAAGCGGATGTGCGGAAGTGTAGACGAGCCCTCAGTTGCATAGCAAATGTGGGAGAAATACATACTGAATTTGACCCAAGTGATGACACAGATCAGAGAGTCACCCATGGTTTCTCCTAGAGACACAGCAGGATTTCATAGGCATGAGAAGGGGAAGGAAGTTCTTATACCACCTCATGCTCATCCATCAGGACTCCCTGGCAAGAGCTACCTTTCTTATGCTAATTCACCTGTTGGCTCAACTGGTGGGCCTCATGGCTGAGCTTGTAAGGCCACTGGGCTGCTTCCAGAAGGAGGCTTCAATCAGGCAACAGGATTTATGCTAGGGTAGCTCCTGTCAGCTGCACAGCCCCTTCCGGCAAGTGGTTCCCAAGGGACATGCTGCCCTTGCGGTGGTGAAGGAAGAGAAGCAGGTCTGGGCTAGAAGCCAGGTGGCAAGGAAGGCTTAGCTAGGAGCCAAGGGAAATCCCTCTTTTGATCCCAGCTCACTCATTGCTTGAGTCAACTGGAGCCTCACCTGACCCCCACTCATTACCCCACAAAGCCTCCAACTCTGGGGCAGTGCAGGCAAGAAGACAACTAGCTGCTCAGCTTATATCAACAACAAGAAGCCTAGAGCATGCTGGAGTCAAACTGTTCACAACATGATGCCCTCAGTAGCAAAGGGAACAGGGAAGATCATTTTGGAGTGCCAGTGGGTAGAGACTGGGCACAGAATGTTCATCCTAGGCTAGGAGCTGCACAACACACATGTTTCTAAATATTCTAGTGGAAGTCAGGAGGAAAAGAGAAAGCAGCAGATATTACACCAGAAAAGCTTTTCCCAATTCCCCCAGCCATGCTGGTCAAAGGGCTCCCATGGTCACCTTCACATACTGCACCTTTATTGCATTGAATCAGTGTTGTACTCAATATACAATGGGCCAGAGGGGAGATGACCTTTCTCAACTTATTGAGGGTTCTATGCTTCAGTCTGAAGCCCAAACATTTTAGTAAAAGTCACATGGGACACCCAGCAGAGGTGCTGCTACCCAGGTGTGTTCTGAAGGCACAGGAGGTCACCACTTGGCTGATGCTAAACAGGTTTGTGGCTGGATTGCCTGAGAACTACATGCATGCCTCCTTGGATCCCATGGTAGAAGAAAGGAGGAATATAAGTGTAATAAAATAAAATAACATAATAGATGCTATGCACACAATATGTGAAAGTATATTTAATTGGAGGGAGATGCCTGAATCAGGAGATGTTGAGTGGATTATTATGGCAGCGAGAAGTTAACATTAAAAATAGTGAATCCAAGCATCAAATTAAATATTATTCAGTGTTTGATGGACAGGGCTGATCTTTTCTTTTCTTTTCTTTTCTTTTCTTTTCTTTTCTTTTCTTTTCTTTTCTTCTCTTTTCTCTTTTCTTTTCTTTGCCTTCTTTTGCTACAACCTTTAGACTGCATTCACTATCATTCTATAGATTTTCTCCTTCTCAAACACATATCAAGTATGAGCACTGGGGGGGGGGGGCTTCTCATTTCATTTGCCCCCAAATTAGAATCCTTTTAGCATAGGGAGCAGCACTTCCAAAATGGTGCTAGGCAATAAATTGTGTAATGGAAGAGACAAGCTGCTTTTCTAGGTGGGATGTTTTTTCCAACTCATCCTTCTCTGGAATTGCTTTAGGGTGGTGGCACTTTGGAAAAAAGATTATATAGATCAGCCTTCCTCAGCCTGCTATCCTCCAGATATGTGGGACTATAACTCCCATAAGCCTCAGCCAGAATGGCCCATGGTCAGGAGAGTGGGCATTATTGTCTACTAACATCCAGAGGGCCACAGATTGGGGAAGGTTGTCCTAGATGGATGATTAAAAAACAAAACAAAAAACTTGCTTGCCATGTGCATCCTTGGTGCCATCTTGGAGGCACTTTCCCACCTGCCAGTTCAGGGGCTAGAGCTCTTAAAGTTAGGGTCCAGGGGCAGCATATTTTGGAGAAAATCTGCCACCCCTAAATTGCTCTTCAAATTCACTCCCTGTGGTGAGGCTTTCAGCTTGCCTCAAGATTGATTCTTGTCACTCTGGTGCTTCTCTGTAAGCTTACCTCTACACTATTCTATATATTTCCTCCATAAATTATTTGCTTAGATTACCACCCTCTTAATTCAAAATACTGTATGATTTAATGGATGTTGAACTAAAGGGAGCCTGTTGAATGGACAGAGGCAGCAAATCAAAGACTTGTATCAAAAGTAGCACTGTCCAGCATGCCAAGAATAGCCAAAACAGGTAGAAAAGAATAAGGAACTGAGGTTGTGCATCCAAAAATAAGAGTTATGCCACCACAAGTTCTATATACACACACAGCTCTACAAGGAGACACTGAATTGCATTTGGCCCAGTGCAATTCAAACATAGTTTTCAGCTGGGAGCAGGATGAATTCATTATGCAACCCATGACCCCAAAGCAGCTACAGAACCACCTGTATGATCTGTAGCAAGTTCATCAAATCAGAAATCTCACTTTGGGTAAACCTTTGAAAGGAAATGTTGCTCCACACTGCAAAAGAAGTCACCAATTGTGATGTCCCTCCCTCCCTTCATGTACTGATGAGCAAACTTCTTTTAATCACGGAAATTATTTGTCTGCTTCACTGACTATAACAACGGTTTGGACTCCATCTGGCACCCAGGCTGAACCTTAAATTGCTACAGAAAGCAACTGAGGGTAAAACATATGACCTGATTAAATCTATGCATCAACCCATCAAATGCAGGATAAAAATAAATGGGCAAACTGAGGTTTTAAAGAGGCATAAAGGAGTGAGCCGGGGACGCAGCACTCAACTGTCCTCACTCCAACCCATACACAAGCTGCAACCACAATCCATCTGGCCTCAGACTTCCTTTAAATGGGACAGATCAGCTTTGGTAGCTATCACCTTCAGTGCGACAGCAAGGAAATCGGCTGCAGTATCAGAGCCCCACAAGTCACATAACACATACTGCGACCATCCAGGATTTTGGGTAGGTGGGATTAACTTAGTCAAGGTTTAGCCCACGTACAGGCAATTCGTGGCTCTCCAGATGCTGGACTACAACTCCCATCAAGCCCAGACAACAAGTCCAATGGTCAGGGATGAGCTGCAGTGCAGCAATTATTTGGAGGGCCCAGTGGCAGACCTTAATTTTTAGGGGCCTGAAGCTTGAATTGTTATGAGAGCCCCTTTGCAACCAGCAGTTAGGTCTGGATAACCACTGTTATCTTCTTCAGTTGGGTTGTTTATAATCTTTACAACATCCGTGCTACTGACTCTCAAAACTCTGAGAAATATATACAAAAACAAATAAATAATCAATTTGTGCCATGCAACTCAAATTGAGTCTACTAGACCCATTCATTTTTTTAAAGCAATGTGGATGAAAGTTGCTTCTGGGGCCCCTCTGGGATTAAGGGCCCTGAAGTTTAAAGTTCATTAGTTTCGTAGCAGATCCACTCCTGGGCTCCCCATCCCTGGTTTAGGCTCTTGCCTTCGGAAGGGTGCAGTCAAGACTGAGTCACAGAAAAGTAGCAATGGAAACTCAAAAGTCTTTGCCGAAGGGAGAAGAGGGGGTATCCTAATCACAATGGCTCTGGTTGTGATGCAAGCAATACATTTGCTTGCAGGTGTTGAGATTTGGTGAAGCTGGTGTTCTGTTTTTTAGAGACAGTTCCTAGATATCATTCTTAAAAAGGTGAAACCTGTTCCAAGGTGCTATGAGAAAAAACCAGTAATAGGTCCCACCCACAATAATCTTAATTAATGAGTTGATTTTTCTTTTGTACTCGTAGTCATTCTGATACTTCATTTAAAGTTTCATAGTATATTGCTTGGTACATCCAAAACTAAGGGAAATGAATGTGATTTTCATTTTTTTAAGTCATTCTTGCTGGCTGTGGGACTTCTAGAAGTGCAAAAATTCTGTGTTCCCCTTACCGCAAACCAAGTTGTAGAACTTACAAATTGCAGCTGGCTTCCAGTATTTGAAATTTCTTGCTAATATTGATATCTCTTGTGAAAATGATAGCATAACCAAGTCAGTATTAATACATTTTTTTAAAGGTTCAGTTTCCTCTCTTTTAAATTTACTGCTGACAAATCACCAAAAATATGACTATTCACCCTATACTATACTTTGTGTTGAAACCATGCATATAAAGGTATTGTTTGCTTGTGGCTGATGCAAGACATTTTGCTGCCTTTGGCAAAAGACAAAATGGCGTCTCACCATTCCATGTACAGAAGCCAACTAGACTAGCATTTAAATCTTATTTCAATACTAGCAATGGTATAGTGTCCACCATACCTGAGGGCAGCAGACTACTTCTGTGGTTGCAGGATAGGTCACAAGGCAGCCTTGTCCTCAACAAAATGGTATGGTCTGGGAACTCACCAGGAGGAATACCCAAGGGGCTGCTGTCATTGCACTCCAGCACCTGGTAAATTAGACAGTCACCTCACTCTGTCTAATGGTAGGGCCGGCCTTGTTGACGCCTTTTCTTCTTGCTTTTAGTTGTTTTCACTTTTAAAAAGTTACTGAGAGCATGGATCCTGCAATCTGTTTCAGGAATGCCTCTGTTCAAAGGCTCAGATAAATTCCTTGTCCAAACCCCTGACCACAGACACTGTCCCAGCAGAGCAATCAGTGCATCAGTGTTTGAAGTTTCCCCTTTACTCCACACAGAGCATCAAAAGTTCTGGACAGGTGTTACTAAGAAAAGTGAGGAGAAACTTCTTGGCTCCATAGGCCAGATCCTTAGCAAGATCTGATCTAGCCTCACGGGCCAAATTTGACAGGTGGGTGAGGCTTCCCACCTGTCAATCACCTGACTGCACAAGGGAATCAGTGCTTTGAGGCCTCAAAGCTATGACTTCAAAGAACCACATGCAGCCAATCCAGCAGGCTTCCGATCCACAAATTGGTGGTGGGCAAGCCTGTTTTCCCTTGCTAATTCACAACAAGGAGTGCACTTCAAGGTTCCAGATTGTGCATTGGCAGCTGCATCTTACCTGCCCCGCACCTAACATCAAATATGACATCAGGTGTGGGGCAGCTGGGGTGGCTGGCCATATTTGAACCTCTGGTGAGCCAAGCTTGGTCCATGGGCCAGAGGTTCCCCACCCCTGTGCTAAAGTGTGCAGGAAGTGGAGTTACCAATAGCTACATGGCCTTTACAGCCCCTCATGCAGTAAATACTGTTCTCTGGCTCTCTCTAGAGGCCATGGGGAAACACAGCAGCTCCCCACACCTCCAGCTGGCAAATGTAACTTAATGCATATAAGCTGTGAGGGTACAATGGTGACCCCAAAAGTGTAGGGCCTGAGTAGTGCTGGAAAGCATTTCCTGCTACCGGACAACACATACCATAAGGCGATGGAAGGGAGCACTACAAGAAAGCAAGGTCTAGAGCCCTCAAGAAGAAAAAGGCCACCTTACTGAAGTCCACAGCGGGGGGAGGGGGATGCACATGTGCAGCCACAAAAGTTTATTCACTCACACCTATAACCATAACCTTAAATGCAGACTTTCTGGCTTCATAAAGCGGATGGAACGGCAGCCAAGGAGCAGCCCCCCCCCCTGCACTCCTGTATGTTTATGGGCTGGAGCCCCCAAACTGTTTTATGCATCTCCACCCTCATGAGAAACAGCCTGGCAGTGATGCCTGAGCCACATTGAGCCTGGCAATTCCTCACCTCTTTGCGCTGTCTCCCCGGGAGCCAGCACAAAGAGGCTTTGAGAGAGTGTGGTTACCAGCTTTCATTGAGTCTCCGGCATTAACTTCTCCCCTTTACCCCCTTTTTAAACTTGCTGTGGCAGCCGCAGCAACAGGACCCCCTCGCTTCTTTGTGGAACTCGAACACTCACACACACTCACACGAATCCTTCCTCCCCCATTGGAAAACGGCTCCCTCCCCTCCCCCTCACTTTAGGGCTTTAGGGAAGATTCCCCACTGACCTGCTCTTGGGGGCAGGGAACCCCTTGGCTGCTCATTCCCGGTATCCTGGGGCGTTGCTAGAGCTGTGGCTGATTGCTGCCTCCTTCACATCCAGCCCCGCTGCTACTGGGGCGATAATGTGCTTGCCTCTCCCTCATGAACTTGGCATTACTCTCAGCTCAGTTCTCCCAGCACCATGCTGCCCCCGCCTGCCCAGTGCCCAGCACCGCGCTGCCCAGCACCCGCCAGCATTCTATACCCAGCCACATGGCTCCCCTCTACTGCTGCAATCTCTCCCTCTCTCACACACACAGAGGAGCCCACACTCCCAGAAGGACCTAGGATCACCCATTTCCTCTGCTATTAAGGCTGTATACACCCCACCACCACCAAATCCTGGGAACCATAGTTTATCCATTCAGAGAGCTGCGATTCCCAGCACCTTTAATGAGCTACTTTTAATGTATGGCGTGCATGCAGCCTAGTCTCCACTCTCATGGACAAAAGGTGGCTCCTCCTAACAAGTGATAACCTACAGTACACATGGAAAGCTCATCATGTTATCTGGGAGATCTGCGGTCGGATCTTCCAGTGCTTTGGTTTTCATTAAAGATTGGGTCAGGGCAGAACTGCTGTGAAAGGCACATGCAACTCCTCTCGCTCAAAGCATTTCCCCTAAGGCTATTTGTCCCACTGAAGAAAGTGTACTTGGTAAATGATGAGCAAACATGAATGAGGTAAAGACTCAGAGGGAACGAAGAAAGAGCGTGGAATCCCAGCAAATTCCACATGCTTTCAGGCTACAAACAAATGAAGCTGGAGGGTGCAAGGCAGTGTCAGGATATATTTGGCCAGCATGACTAAACCAAGCAAAATGAGCCTGGAGGTCCATCCCTGTCGTACAGCCCATTTCCATTTGCTTTTCAAGGGTCCTATGTGGAATTGCTCTTGAGAGGCACGGATGTAGTACTTCATTTTCCAAGGGTGGTTCATTCCTTCCCAGCATTCAGTATTCAGAGCCCACTGAACCAAGACCTAGGAAGCTGCCATATACCAAAGCCAGGCCACTGGTCTATCTAGCTGCGTAGTGTCTACATTCAACTAGCAACAACTCTTTACGGTTTCAGCCAGAACACTTTTCCATCTCTACCTGGATATGCTGGGCACTGAACTGGGTACCTTTTCTATGCAAATGGTTCCCATTATATCCACTGGCCTGTGGAGCCAGCTATAAGCACCTTCAGGTAGAGATGCAGCAAACAGCTCCAGGGCAGGGATCTGGCTTACCTGAAGCTGAGACTTGCATACACAGCAACATGGAAAGCTGCCGTATATCATTTAGCAACATCTGGATAGCTCAGTTGTTAGAGCATGGTGCTGACAATGCCAAGGCTGTAGGTTTGATCCCTGTTTGGGACAGCTGCATATTCCTCCATTGCAGGAGGCTGGACTACAGGACCCCTGGACGGTTAAGTCCAGTCAAAGGCAACTATGGCTCATCTTGCTTTCAGGCTGAGGGAGCTAGCGTTTGTCCACACATGGTTTTCCAGGTCATGTGGCCAGCATGACTAAACCGCTTCTGGAGCAATGAAACACAGTGACCTAAGCCAGAGCGCATGGAAACACCATTTACCTTCCTGCTGCAGCAGTACCTATTTATCTACTTGCGATGATCCTTAGGGTCCTTTGCCCTAATTCTATGATCAAGTCAGACTCTTGGCCCACCTAGATCCCCCCTCCTGCCTTTCCCAGGGATTGAACCTGTGACCTTCTGCATGCAAAGCAAATGTTCTACCACTGAGCTACAGCTCATCCCCAACTCTGACACCCCCGCCCTGACTTCTCAATTCCATTTGGAAATGGAGAGAAGTCTGGGGTGCAGGGCTGAAGGTGCATGTGGGGCCTCTTGCTCCGCTTTGCATCCAATAGTGGCACAACCCTTTCCCATTTGCCCAGCAGGCACTCAGTGTGGTGAAAGAGCCAGCTCAGCCTGACCTCACCTAATGAGGCCTCATTAGCAGCATCCAGCTGTTGGCTGCCCCTCCCTTTCAATTAACTAGCACTAGAAGGAGGGGGCTGCCTCACAGATGGGCTCAGACCCCACAGCGCTTGGGCAAGCAGCCGGGCGCCAAGAGGGAAAGGCAGCCAGGAAGGGCTTAAGTTTTTCTTACTCCTGCGGTGAAGGAGACTCCACCCGCTTCTGCCCCCCCACCCCCGGCCACAGGCAGCCCCTCCCAAGCCCAGTGCGGGCTCAGCGCCTGTGCTTTCAGCCTGGCCCGGCTCCTTGGAGGCAGTAATACCTGGCACAGGATTACAGTCTTGCTGGAGTCTGAAGAGCCAGGCATCCTGGGCCCAAACAGATTTCATAACAACTCATTCACAGTGCTCACATACAGTGTTCCTTGCTGAGCTATTTAAGTCTTGGCTTGGCACACACCCCTGGCCTTATAGGGACTTCTGCCTGCACCCACCTGTTGTAGGGCATCCCAAAAAGCCCAGCCAGTCACAGAGCTGAGAAGAAGTCAGAGCTGTAAAGAGACAGCTCTGAGACATGAACGTGTGTGTGTGTGTGTGTGTGTGTGTGTGTCTGTGTGTCTGTGTGTAGCCAGGCTTGAGTCTAGTTCTTGGCATGACAGTGTAGGTCCTGCCCCACAGCCAGCTTAGCCCTCCGAGGTCAGTGGCAACTGTACACAGCCGTCTGCCCCTCTGCAGGGGCCTGTATATAGCACCACAGTCTGCTTAGGATACAGCTATCTAGCACTGGGCCTGGACTGGTGTCGAAGGCTTGACTGTGAGAGCCAAGGTTCCTCTTTCTCCGTGTCACCCTTGGATGTGTGTGTGTGTTCTGTAGCCATGCCTTGGCCAGGTAGTTCTGCCACTCAGAGAATACTTTGCAGTGTGCCCAGCTGTCCTATATGCAAACTTGTTTTAAAAAGTCCCCCCCCCCAAAAAAAGAGACAAAGGAGTAGGCGATCCAGAGCCTATTGCAAAAAACCTGGGGTACAGCAATACCCCTGCCTGCAGGTTCTCCTTCCAGTAGAGAATGGCTATAGCACAGTGGCTTGCTGACAGTCCCAGGTTCACTTCCTGGCCTCTCCAGGCAAGGCAGAGAAAGATCTCTGAAACACTAAAGAACCTCTGCCAATCCTTGTTGACCATACTGAGCTAGATGGACTGACCTGGTGTAAAACACTTTCCTATATGTGAGTCTGGGTTTTGCTCAGACTAGACACTGAGTAAAACTAGCTATCACTCATTGCCTTAAACCATTCCATTCCTCACTGAGACCTTCTGACTTTGTATCACAGTGGTATTAGGGTGCAGGAAGGCAGGGTGCAATCCACTCTGCGAATGTGCAGTGCTGCTAAATACCATATTTTTTGCTCTATAAGACTCACTTTTTCCCTCCTAAAAAGTAAGGGGAAATGGGTGTGCGTCTTATGGAGCGAATGCAGGCTGCGCAGCTACCACAGAAGCCAGAACAGTAAGAGGGATTGCTGCTTTCACTGCGCAGCAATCCCTCTTGCTGTTCTGGCTTCTGAGATTCAGAATATTTTTTTTCTTGTTTTCCTCCTCCAAAAACTAGGTGCATCTTGTGGTCTGGTGCGTCTTATAGAGCGAAAATTATGGTATATCCTAATCCCCACCATGTTTTAACAATGCCTCATCTTAGGTCAGTTCTGGCTCTTTGGGTGGATGAACCAGATATGCTTAGATTAACTTTCTGAACCTTTATCCCACTATCTTGAGATGCAAAGGTTCCCAAAATTGATTGAGGTAGTGGCGAAGGGAAAAGAGCAACAACTTATCCAAGTGGAAAGGGAAGCCTATCCAATAGTGCAGACCTCACCAGCCTGGTGCCTTCCAGATGTTTTGGACTACAGATCCCATCGGCTGGAGGGCACCAGATTGGCGAAGCTGCTTTAGGGACATGTGATCCCTCAGAGCCATCCCAGGTTGCCTTTCCTCCAAGAACCACATGCTACATCCTGCTGCTGCTCTCCCTTCCTCTTGATGTCATCAAAGCCATCTCCATGGTAACCATTTATGAAGTCACCATGCACTGAGCTGACCATATGGTGACAACAATGAGCAACAGAAAAGAGGGGAAGTTAAGATGGCACAACAAATGTCTTCTATTTTCTCCAACTTGGGCTCCTCATAGGGGCAGCAAGAACTTGATTCTCAGTCTCCCCTTTTGGACTCAGTCTGACCTGCCTTGTTCTTTAGGGACGCTCTTGTTGTCTTTACTGCTTTTGATGGAATGCTAAGCCTCACCACCTCCCCTACTATGGCTTCGAGCACCCCAGCTGTTTCCTGAGCATCAACTGTCCAAGGAGCCCAATGAGGCGTGAATGAGACAGCAGAACATGGCAGGGAAGTGCAGAGAAGGGGGGAGAAGAGACCAGATGGGGTCTGGGGGGCTGCCATTGCTACACATGGACAAGGCATTGTCCAGTGATAAGCTGCGGCGCGTGGGGGCAGTCGGCATGCAATACTAGCTTAGAACCAGTAAGTCCCACTCTGCAAAACCTACTTGCCACCACAGCTGCAAAAGGCAAATTGAGGGTCATGCCAGCAACAGAGTCTAATTCAGCCAGAAGGTGGAGCTAGACAGGATAGGCAGGATAGGAATCCTATGTCAGATATAAAAGCAAAGGGCAAAGGAGACGCATTCATTCTTGTTAGTTACATTCATTCTCATGCAAAGAAGGAAAAATACAGTTGGCAGAATGAAAATGCTTTCCGTGCAGATACAAATGTCTTACATTTCAGGAAATCAGACACCAAACTGCAGGGTGAAACTGCTCTTGGGGATGGCTTATTTTTAATGGGAGATACTTCAGCACACAGAAGGAACATGCTCTAACATCTCAAACTAGAACAACCATGTTCTGCAAGGGCTACATAAATCCTGGATGGGTCAGTCTCAGGAAACCCAGCCTGGCTAAAAAATCTTGAGCTGAACGGAAGCTTAGTCATTCTTCTAAATTGGAAATATGTACAAAGACTTTATTCTGCCTGAAACCATTTGCAACAACAAACTTAAAGCAAGAAAGAGAGCATCTTTCCATTTAAAACCACCACACAAGTATTTGTGCCATGTCACAGAAGAGCCTCACACTGGGTTTGGGGTTCCATCTTTGAGTCCCTTTGCTGTCACTTCTCATCTTTCCCTTGGAGATAAATCCAGCACAGGAATCATGGGTACAAGTCCATGTCACCTACTATCACTGCTTAGGACAATGGTGTTCTTTGCTAGTCTCTGTGGTCCAATAATCTCCTTAAAGTCACATCATGTACTGTGTCAATCTACATCGCAATAACTGTGTTACAGGGCCATGTACCTGTCTCTGGATATCTTTGGGGTGTTGGTGGGTGTTGCAGTGACCTACTACAGGTTCAACGAGGTGTGCTCAGGTGTATTATCTGCCGATGAACATGTATAAAGACTAAACGAATGTACACTGAAACTCTCCACAAAAGATTCTTTCAGTTGCAGACTTAGCTCAATTGTTTAGAACGATTCCCCTGTGTATACACACACACACACACACACACACACACACACACAGACACACACGGCTTGCACCTTTTGGTTTCCATGCATTCACAACAGCACACCCACCCACTTCATACCAAGGGATTTGCACATCTCTTCTCCTGACCCCCACTGGTATTATCACCTTGAAGCAGGTCAGAGTTTCTGGCATGCCCTTCTTACTACCAGTTTCTCAGTTGTGTCCATGACAAGGATACATACACCCTGCAGGAACCCAGGAAGAGTGGGAGCAAGCTTTGAAAGTGTTTTAAATTCCTAGGCACATATTTATTCTCAGGCTCAGCATATGAAGGATGAGAACAGACCCCGACCAAAGGCTCCTACGGACAAGTAGATTTCCAGATCAGAACAGGAAAGGAATAAATCTGGCCACAGCCTTAGTTGCATCTGTACTGGATAAATGCAATGCATACAGAGAGCTACCTGGAAACATCTGCTGGTAGTTCAAAATGCAGGAGCTAGACTTAACAGGTGCTGGTTTAATCGGGGCATGTAACTCCTCTTTTGTACAAAGTACACTGGGTGCTAGTTTGCTTCCAGGCACAATCCAAAGGGCTGATTGTTGCCTTTAAAGCCATTGATGGTTTGGAGCTTACACAGCAATCCAAACCCCTCTTGGACCTGGCCATGGCGTGGTTGGATAGAGTGGAGCTACCTTTTGACTCAGCACTGATGCCTGAGCTTGCCTTCCACTGGAGTAACTGCCCACTGGCAGTGTCTGCACCAGCAGTGGCTAGTTGAAATCCCCAGAACCTGGGTGTTCCAAGAGCAGGGAGGTAGTGGAGCTGTGCTGGCCCAGAATCTGCTGGATCTTGAGCTGGTCTTGCTGCCACCACCTGATGGTATCAGGCTCAATCCTCCTCCATGCCCCCCATCCATCTGTGTGCTGCCACCACTGTGAGCAGCTGTGCTGTGGATGCTGCTGTGGCTCTGCTGCTCTGCACAGCCCTGCCAGAGGGGTGGGGATTTGGGCTGCACTCATAGATATCTAAAGGACTGCCTCCTCCCATAAGAACCCACCCAGCTTCTCTGTTCAGTGGGAGATCCTGTTCCTCGTGGCCTCTCATCTGCAGAAGTACAGCAGGTGGAAACAAAAGAAAGGGCCTTTTCTGCCATGGCACCCACAATGTGGATTGCTGTTCCCTAGGATATTTCACTCACCCTCTTTTTATTTTCCATTCTTTTAGATGCTTTTTTTGTTCTAGGAAGCCTTCACCATGCTTATTATGAGATTTTGTTTTGCTTCCCCAACCCCACCCCAGAAATTGTTTCTGTAATTTTACACGTTTTTAAAATATATATGTTTTATATTTTTAATACATTAGCCATCACGTGTTTCATGAAAAGGTAAAGATGGGTACGAATCTTAAAACAAATAAAATAAAAATTGGTCACACAGCTGAGTAAAACAATCTAAACAGATGGGCATATAACTTCAGTTGACATTTTGCTACAGCCAGGCTTCAAATGAATTACTCAGAATGCAGGTGAATGCTGTGAACTGGAAATCTGGCCATAACTTCACCCATCCTCTTAAAAAGGGACAGTAAAGGCTACTACCATTTCTGTTGTACAGTGTGAATGGGGGAGCGGTGTTAATAACTTCCGAGACAATAGCTGCAAACGAGTACTATATATTCCATTACAGACAGATGGGGTATGGGTACATTCCTCACTGTGTATATGTGGGGCCATAATTTCACCTATAACACTGAGAGGGACAGTAGAGGGGCATGCCATTTCTAGTATAAAATAAGCTCGTCGCCTCATCCCTCACCCTCTACCTCCCAGGAACCAGCAACAATGCAACTGAGGTGAGGGGAGCCCCACCACACCGGCATGCATATATCTCATTCCCTAACAATTCTCTATATTTCTTATCTCTATATCTCATTCTCTAACATCCAGTCAGTGTTACCACTTCGTGGATGTGAAACCAACTGAAATAAGTGAATAAACTTATGCAACAGCTTTTCTGAATGTACGGGAACTCCCACAACAGCAGTTGACGACAGGTCTTGGGACACTTCCCTTCAACAAAAATAAGAGTTTCCCATTTCTTATGTAGCTTTAGTAAAGCAGTGCTCTGCAAGATCAAAACTTAAAACTCAAACATATCCCAACCTGTGAATCGCAGCCTTCCTGAACCACTGTGAAAGTCAGACCAGAAGATGCTCAAACATTCAACCCACGCCCAACACAGCAACATAGAATTCAATGGTAAGCAGCAAATACAAATCGGTCAACAAGTTTGGCTGCTATGGAAGCTTTTGTCTGTGTAACCTCTTGTGGAGAAAGGATTAGAAGATTAGAAACCTTTGTTCAATTTCAGTTCAGTGATATTTCATTGCCGTTACAAGATACAAAACTTTTGGCAAAGTGTATTAGAAGGACTTGCTCTCTGAAGTGTTTGTCAGAAAGTACAAGTTACAGAGCAATCCTATGCATATTTACTCAGAAGTAAGTTCTACTCAGTTCAGTGGGGCTTAGTCCTAGGGAGGTATAGGATGTCAGACTTAATGTACAATTAACTTATAGAAACCATTTTCACAAGATATGATTGTGGCTACAACTGTAAATGTTTTTTAAAAAACAAAATCCAAGAGCTGGAAAAATTCATTGGGATTAGGAGCTATATAGTGCCTTTTAGAAAAATAACTAAAAATAGAGGCCCCCATGTTTAGAGGCAGCAAGCTTCCAATTATCAGATGCTGGGGGCATAGAACAGGGGATGGCTATAGTTGCCTGTGGCTGTTTTATGTAAACTGTACTTAACCACTGGTTCTTTATTGGAAAACTCCCACTAAGAAATAGCCTATTAAAGCAAAAATCCAAAGAACTATAGTACGTTTGTATATTCAGTTAGTTTTAGAAGATTTAGTCCCATTGATTTTAATGGGTCTATTCTAAACAGGACTGAGCCTGGATCCAATCCTATACTGTTGACAATATATGGAGCATCTTAGGAGGATTAAATATGCTGATTCAAAATTGTATATATGGAGATTAGATAACGCACATATGTGCAACTATATTCAGTCAAGCTTCTTAGAAGGTGAGTTAGAAGTGAGCATAGCCCAAAGGTGAAACCTTTTATTAGACCAACTTTTGTGCGGTAAAGAAACATGCAACCACCTGAAATAATTCAACACTCTTCTCAGGCAGATGAAGGTTTTAGCATGATTTGAAGGGCAGCTTGCTAAACCAATAGAAACAGATCTAATTACCTTATTTATTTTTACATGTTTTAACTTCTCTGGGAGAAACCTGGCAGTGGAAGTTTATGCCAAAATAAGCCAAGACAGATCTATATATCTTAAAACATATTCCACTCATAGATCAGACCATTAGAAACGGTGATCAGCTTGAAGTTGTTCAATACGCCCAGGATGCTTTCCCCCCTTAATCTCAAAGAATTATTTTGCTTTAATCAGGAAGGAAAGCTTCCCTTTTTTCTGTTCCAGGTCTCCCATGTGAAAGTAGTAACTTCAAGCTACCAGTGTTTTCATACAACTTCAAAATCTGAAGTTCAAAGAAGAATGCTGTGGTGTGTGTTCTATCCTGGGGGATGGAGAGGCCAGCATTAATGGAAAATACTATTCCAGTGCAATTCCTAAAAATTCCTAAGGGACGCGGGTGGCGCCGTGGGTAAAACCTCAGCGCCTAGGACTTGCCGATCGTATGGTCGGCAGTTCGAATCCCCGTGGCGGGGTGCGCTCCCGTTGCTCGGTCCCAGCGCCTGCCAACCTAGCAGTTCAAAAGCACATCAAAGTGCAAGTAGATAAATAGGGACTGCTTACTAGCAGGAAGGTAAACAGCGTTCCGTGTGCAGCTCTGGCTCGCCAGAGTAGCTTCGTCACGCTGGCCACGTGACCCGGAAGTGTCTGCGGACAGCGCTGGCTCCCGGCCTCTAGAGTGAGATGAGCGCACAACCCTAGAGTCTGTCAAGACTGGCCCGTACGGGCAGGGGTAACCTTTACCTTTACTATTCCAGTGCAGTCCATTTATTATCCAAATCAATGTAACTGCAGGGATAGGAGGATATGTATTTGCTTATAAAAAGCATGTCAAAGGAAGGAGAGGCACCAAGGATGCTGGCTTTCTGCACTTAAATACACCTTGAGCATGCAACATCAGAAAATGCAGGCATCCCCTCTCCCATTTCCCCCAAAAGGAAGATGTCTATGACAAAGGTGTCTCTCACTAAATGTAAATGAACTGTGAAAAAGACTACAAATTGAAATTGGTGACAATAGCTGTACCGGTCCCTCTTTGTCTGTCTGTTTTGTAACACAAAAAAACTTTTTTAAAAAACTAATTAGAAATTAAGAAAGAAAGAAAGAAAGAAAACTCAGGCATAGTGGTGCTGGAACATCTGGTTCTTCAGCACTGGGGAATACTCCATTCTCTACCATCACCATTAAATAGAGGTGAAACAGAACTGAGACAACAGCATGGCTAGAATCAATAACTGTGCACTAAAATCCCCACATTCTGCAAGCAACATGCCAGTTTCTCAATTAAAATAAAGTTTGCATAAACCTATGTGAACAGAGTCCATACTTGGCTGGAAAATATTTTTTAAGGTTTTTGCAAAACTTGGATTTTTATCTTAAATTATGTATGGTAAAGAAGTGTTGGAATTCAGACAAAAGTGAAGAGGAAGAGCGAATTTATGCAGGAGTTTGGTGTGGGGTGTAGCTGTAAGGAGTATGATAAGTTAGGCCTATTATTGTTTTGACCTTTGTAATCCTTAAACACTAATGTTCTCATCTGTATGTTCTGTATTCTGCGCTTTTTAAAATATGGACCATGTGTTTTCAATTTTTTCTTTGCAATCATGCAAGCTGAAATGCCATTACTGAAAAGTAACACCACCAGCATGGCAGCAGGTATCTATCAGAGGAAAACCTGCCAGTAAGATAGGAAAAAAATAAATTCTAACAAAGTTTCTAATATTTAAAAGTCAAGATGTATGGAAATCCCTGTATATTTCAAACCATAGACTTTTTATTATTAGCAATTCAAATATGATGGTCATCTTCCCTGAACACCATTTAACAAAATAACAACAGTGCAATCATATGCAAAAGTAAATCCAATTATGTTCAGTGGAGCTTATTTTCCGGTAAGTGTGCTTAGGTCACGTTCTTAAGCAAGCTAGGATTCTTGGGATTTTAGCTATTGTGTTCCATGTTAAATGTTTATTCTTTGTTCTATGGCAGGCATGACCAAACTTGGCCCTCCAGATGTTTTGGGACTACAACCCCCAGCATCCCTGACCACTGGTCCTGTTAGCTAGGGATGTTGGGAGTTGTAGTCCCAAAACATCTGGAGGGCCAAGTTTGGCCATGCCTGTCTATGGCATGACAACAGCCAAGCATATTTGCAGAACCCCCAAGGATTAGAATGCCAGTGTGATGAAGGTACATTGGTGGGACACTGACCAACAGTACAGATACATAAGAGGTAACTCAGAGTCTAGGCAATCTTATGGCACATCACATATAATGCTTCAAGCAATTCTCTCTAAATTTCCACTTAGTTGATGCAGATCAGAGAGAGAGAGAGAGAACCCACAAATATTCTATAAAGCAGAGCACCCCTTAGAAGCCCATTGAAAAGAGTCGTGTAAGGCTTCAATATGTTTTGGGTCATGCTGGAGGGGTTGAGGGACTGGAGTGACAGAAGCCTTTGCCTGAGCAGACAGACAACTTGATGCAGTTGTCTGTTGTCTCAACTTGATGCAGTTAGAAACCAGAGGCTTTTCTCCTGGGCATGGTCGGCCAATTGGTGTTAAAGACGGATAGAACTTTTTTTATGTATGCAACAACAGCAGCAAGAATACTCATTGCAAAATATTGGAAGACACAAGATCTACCCATCAGGGAAGAATGGCAGATGAAGTTGATGGACTACATGGAATTGGTGGAAATGACTGGCAGAATCCGAGACCAGGGAGAAGAGTCGGTGGAAGAAGACTGGAAAAAGTTTAAAGACTATTTACAGAAATACTGTAAAATTAATGAATGTTAGAAAGATGTTGGAATGAAGTTATATGGCTTTAGTAGAAATGTTATAAGGAATTAAGTATAAATAGATTATTAGAGCATTAAAGGGAAAAATAAGGTTAGAATGTGTTAAGACAATTATAAGATAGAAAACAGAGGAAGATGGAAAGGAATTGCTGAAACAATTAATAGAAGTGGAATACAAAAAGGGAGGTGTGAGGAGGTCATGGAAATTAGTGAAAGAAAGATTAGATATTGAAATTGGACTGTGTTTTAAATGGTTTTTGTTTTGTTTTGTTAGTTGTATGTTAGTGTTTTGCAGTTTCTTTTTTCTTCTTTTTTTGTATTGTATTATTGTATGTTTTTTTCTTTTTTGGTTTTTTGTAGTGTTGTGTTCAATTTGTTTGAAAACTAATAAATATTACTATTAAAAAAAAGACAACTTGATACAGTTGAGCCTCATCTAGCCTCGAATACACTGTGAATATCAGCAACAGGGCTGGCGTGCCAGGTACATGTAACACCTCAGGATACGATAGGTGCATTTCAAAAGGATGGGACCGGGTCCTATCTAGCTGCCTCATTCACAGGTGGCAGCTCTTGTCTCTGTCATGGGTGTGGGGGGAGAACATGGGGCAAGGAAGTGGGTAAGGAGGGAAAGAAAGAGACCCGTGCCAGACGCATACATCCTCAGGCGACTTTCTCAGGCCCCGCTGACAGCCCGGCCTCAATTCTCCAGGGCTGCTCAGGCAGAAAATCCTCACCAACCCCCCTCCTTCTGCTCCCCCCCTTATTATTCCAGCCAGAGGAGCTTCCGCAGCCTAGTAAAGGCTCAGCACCCACAGCGGGGGTGGTTTGGCCAGAGGCCGGCAGGCATGAGCCAGGCTTAAATCTCTTGAAACCCAGAAGTAAAATTCCCTCATTAGGCTTGAACCCCGCAGCTAAGTGGAAGACAACTGCCCGGGTCATCACTGCAGTATATGCCACGGACGCCCCTGCCCTCTTTACCCGCCCAGTCTGCCTAAAAGTCCCCCAGCAGATGCTGCAAGCCCCCGGGCAGCCAGGGAATCTGCCCAAGAGTCAGGAGGCGCTGGCAGGGGTTGCTGTGCAAACAAAGGCAATGGCAAATCCAAGGACAAAACATAATGTCCTTAAAAACGAGCAAGTGAGAGAGTGTCTGGCACTGAGTTCTGCTGGGGGGTTGGGAAATGCCACCCCCTCAATGGGAGAAAACACACACACACACCCCCATCAGGCAGTGTCAGGGCAGCAAATGGGATTTGTGAATGGATCCCCGTTCCAGTGAAAAAGGCAAGCTGCCTCAAGTGCTCAGCATCCTCTCTCTCACTCTACTTAGTACCCTCTCCAGGATTCACTGTGTCTCCTGACATCTCCCTGGGAATCAGGGTTCCCAGCTGAATTAAAGGTACCGCAGTCTGCTACACACTATTGCAGATCCCCCTTTACTACCACACTAGCCATCCCCCTTTACTATCTGGGCCCCAATCCCACTGCAGGCAGACTGGACGGATGCTGTAGCTGGCTGGAGCCCAGGTCTTGTCCATCCGGACTCAGGAAGCAGCAGGACAGAGCTGTTTTTCTCAGGTCCGAGTCCTGCCCACATCCTGGTGTTTGCAAGCTGTACTATGATGGCCCCATTTGCAGAACTTGTGGAGGGGGAGCAGGATCCAAGTGATCTAAAAATGTCCTGCTGGCACATTTGCCCTCACCCCTGCATTGGACTCCCAAAATGTTGATACTGCCTTTCCCCGAAGCACTTGAAAGCATTTCCCAGCCTGCAGAAACCCCTCTGAGGTAGGAATGCCATACAGCATCAGGATTCCAACCCCAAACCCCCTTGTTCAGAAGGAACCAAAACAAAATTCTCCAAAAGTTGGTTCCACAGCACAGCACTGAGAGGTAGAGTTAACACCTGACACATAACCGTTCCCTGTCTTACCATCTCTGCTTCTTTTCTGTAATAGCTGGGTGCTTCCACACAGCCTGCTCACTTAACATTCATCCTGATGCTTGTAGGGCGATCAGACAACATTGGTTATTTAATGAGCGCTCATTCTGATTTATTTTCTTTGCATTTTCTCATATTTCCTTATCAGAAAAAGTCCAATCTTTCCGGGGAGTGTGGAAACTATAAGTCACAAAGCAATGGGTACTTTTTAAATTTAGAAAGAAAGAAAGAAAGAAAGAAAGAAAGAAAGAAAGAAAGAAAGAAAGAGAAGGGAAGGGAAGGGAAGGGAAGGGAAGGGAAGGGAAGGGAAGGAAATAAAATAGAATGAGGCTACAATCCTGTTCCTCATTTTTTCTTACACATTTTATAGAACTCTGGGTTTGAGGCAAGCACTGCTGCCATCCCTGGAAAGTAAAAACAAGGCCAGTCCAGGACTAAGAGTCACATACTCAGAAGGGCTGGAGTCAGAGTGCCAATACCAAGGAAATTTGAGGAGAAACATCCACACCAGTTTTGGGGAGCATTATATACACATACAGAACTATGAACACACAGTTCTTCAATGGCTGAACAGACCTAGATGCTTCTCAGTGGCCTGTCTTCCTCCTCCTCCCTGTTTTAAAATGAATGGTTCCTTTTTTCACCTAGTCCTAGAGCATTAGAAGCAGGAAATACACTGTCCCATTGACAGAAATACTATGTACCCACATATTTCCTAGTAGCTGACTGAACTGGGCAGAGGCCAGATGGAGAAACCCCATTGCACCACAGATACCTGTAAACCTGGCTCTTGAAACACTGATCAATTCCACAAAATAGATGCTAGCACTATGGGTGAATGACATCGCTGGCCCATGCAATCATCTCACTTGTGGCTTTGTGCCCAGCTTGCTCCATCTCCCCAACCGGCTGAAAAACTGTAATTTTCCACAACGTCAGACTGAGCCACACAATGTCACTTTGGGTAAGAGGTAAATAGACCAAAGTTGGCACCTCTGGGCATACCTGGGCATTTGATCCGTCCAAACATCAGAACCCCAGGCACTGCTGGCTGATGTTGGCGGCAAAGAGTGCCAAATGAATGGAAAGGACCATCCAAGGCTAATTACCACTAGCACTTCTGGATCTCACTGTGTGTCAACAACACTTCCCAGTCTCTACTGCCTTTATGTTAATCCACAGCCAATATAGAGCAAAGGGACTGGGCAGCTGCATAGGTGGCATTTTGCAAAGATTCAGTCCAAAAGAGCCCCCGTTATTGATAGAGCCAATTTCATGACACACGTAAACATGCAACAAGATGGGGAACAAGACTTGGCTACTGTGGCTCCAGAAAGAAGCAAGTGGCCCAAAACTATTCCCCCACCCACAACTACATAATTGTCTTGCTCTGCACTACCTATCAGAAATAGGCATTATGACAATAGTTGAATGCTGTGCAATATGAAAGTTATGTTTCGTGACAGACAATCCTTGAAAAAGCCAGGAAATGTTCTCTTCTGAGGGCAAATCCTATGCAATCACAAGTACGCCAATGCTAGTCAGATGAAAGAGAACTACCCAAGAGGACAAACTGGGGGGTGGAGAACAGAACACAAAGAGGTAAGAGAGGTGACCAACAGGGTTTTTATGTGCTATTGACACCACCACCACCCCTTGTTTGTCTCTTCTTGGAAATGCTTGTGGTTCCCAGACTGGGACATCCTGTGCCAAGGTCATGTTTATTTGGTATTTTGGGGAATGTGGACATTAGCAAATCAAGCCCCATCAAAAAGAAGTGTCAGAGAGAGCTGTCCCATTCTTTCCCTGGACCTCAAAGAGAAGCTGTAGGCTCTGAGATACTATTACTGTCTTGGGATAGGCGATTAGTGGGTGATGGGTTTATGCTGCTATTTCAATTATGTCTAGGCAGCTCAATGAGGGGATTAGCTTCTTCTCTGTGGCCAGAAAGCTCCGAGTGCCTGCTCCAGTGACCTAGAGACACTACACAAACTGCATGAGAGCAAGCAGGAAACTTCAATGCCAGGTGACTGGGTGGGGTGAAATGCAGGGGCATTTCTGATTCACCTTCCCATCATAGAGTTGGGAGGGATCCCAAGGATCACCTACTAGTCCAACCCCTTCCCTTGTCCTAGTAGCCTCTGCAAACATCCTCTTTCCCATTTGACAACATTGACTCCCAGAATTGGTTAAAGATTGACTCGGAATATACGTCGTTACTCCGATGCTACGCTGGACTCTCCCCGCCGCACACTCTCTTCTCCCCACCCCAGGGCACAAAACAACATTGACAAAGGACTCCAGAAACAAAAGTAGCAGCCAGAGCATTGAGCAACAGTATAAAAGTTGTGTCAAGGGAAGAAAGCAAGGATGTGCAAGTCATTACATACCATTTCACACAAAGAGCACTGCAATATAGCAAAAGAGAAGCAGAGCTCTTAGTGCCTGTGCATGTGAAAGCATGTGCACACATTTGCAGGCCTGCTGGGATGCTTTCTAACAGCAAGTGCTGAACCTAGACAGAAAAGGGTATGTGCAAAGTCCAAAATGTCCCACAACCAGGCAAATATGGGAATCTGAGTAGTTTTCGCACATACCCTTTGCTGTCTAGGTTCAGCCAATCTGAACAGCACTTGGGCAGGTGGTTCACCCGTTTATCATCTCCTTTCATTTTGATTAATGCTGGCTGGCCTGACTTGGTTTCTAATCAGCAGAATCACATTCAGTTGAATGGAGGTGACCCAAAGGGCACAGCCCTTTACACGTGTGTCTGTGTGCATGAATATATGTCTTTGCATGCGTTGATGTATTATTATTTATTACATGTGTATCTTGACATTCCTCCAAAAAGAGCCAACAGATCACCAAACAGAGCAGCAATAGCACAATTAGAACATCTAAAAACAATTCCAATACACATGCAGACGTGTGGATTGAAAAAGTTGCGGGACAAAATAGTGTGTGCAGGTCACAGATCATACAGTGCTGTGCTGCATGCACGAATGCCAGGGTTTGAGTGCTCTGTGCTTGCAAAATGATGTTTTATGCAGGAAAAATATAAAGCAGCACATGAGAGGAGATGTGTAAAGGAATGCATGGACGTGCCTGTGAAATGCTGCCGTAGAGAAGACCTGCAATCTCTATGGATGGAATGCAAGGGACTTTGGTGTCTCTGTGTTGCAGCTATCCAAACTCCCCTTCCCCCACATGTTCCAGGCCTGAAACTGGCACGGTGCCCCCTGGCTGGGGTGCAGGCTATTTCAGGCGTCTCCTGGGAGCCTCGCTCTCAGTAAATGTAGAAATCCAAAACACAAACAACACAGCGGTGTGGATGGGGGCTAACATTTCCCACCTGCTGAACTCTACATGTTTCCCTGGTAATGTTTGATGACTTGGGGAGGGGGGGCTTTAAGGGAAGCAGCATCACTCCACCTATGAGAGAAGCGAAGAGCCTAGCTCCGGTAAAAGACACCTGCGGAAGGCACATCCTGCCTTCCACTTCCCAGGCTATTTGGGGGAAGAGGAAACGGACAGGTGCATGAGGACTTCTCGGTAGTTGTGCCCGCCCTGTGGAATGCCCTCCCGTCAGATGTCAAAGAGATAAACAGTTATATGACTTTTCATAGATATCTGAGGGCAGCCAAGTGTGCTTTCTTAGTTTGGGGACTCTACATCCACTGCCCTTCTGCTAAAGATTGTTGTGATGCATCTGCATCTAACACCTTTTTATACCGATAGCTGTAAAATATAGGGCTGCGATTTCCTGCACTTGACACATCTGAGGAACTGCCTGCTGGGTATATTATTTATGAAAACCTGGCTGCACTGGAAAGCTTTATTGTATCTAATTCTGGCTTAAATGTGCTTTAACAACTGATAAATAATATAAATTGATACTGTGCTTTAATGATTTATACCGCCTATTCTGAAATGAATGCACGATGTTATAACAGTACAGTATTAATGAAACAGACTCCTTTGTGGAGATTGCTGTATTATGATTTGAAACAAATTGGTACTGAGCTGTTTACGCTAATGCTGCTTTGTTGCGTTCTCATGTAGTGCGTCGCTTTGGGCACATTTGTGCAGAAAAGCAGCAAACAAATTAAGTAACAATTCCTCACCGTCACCCCCCTCCAGACCACCGAGACCCATGATCCCTCCCCCTGCATTCCAAGGGGGCAGAATATGCCAACTCAAACCTGACGTATTCCCCGCAAACTCACCAGCAACCCCTCACTGCATTTTTCTGCCATGGTTGGGGGCCGTGATGTGAGCGCCCAGCTGCCCACTGTCCGTCTTGATGGCTAGGCTTCCCAGGCTACACAGAGAGCTCAGACAGAAGCGCAAATTAGACCAAAGAGACAGGAAGCTGTGGAGAACAAAACGGGCTTTGGTTAGAGAAAATGAAACAAGAGAAGACTCCTGTCCTCTAAATTAGAGGTGACAAAACTTTTGGGGGGGAGGTTCAAGGGCCACATTCACTCCTGGCCAGTCCTGCAGGGGCCACATACTAATGGTGGGTGTGGCCTAAAGTTATTGCAGTCACCTCACATTCACACACACACACACACACACACACACACACACACACACAGCTCCCCTCTCCAGCTGATCAATGTGGAAAGAGGGGGTTATTGCCCATCTCTGCTCATCAAATGATTGATCAGATGGCCACAGAATGAGAGATGTGCATCCCCATCAGGGTGCTGAGCAGAGAGCTTGAACCCTCCCTGACCACTCAAGTACTGTGTCTACTTTACTTCATCCACACCAGCACTACTTTTTTGCCACTGCTATCAAAATTAGGGGCGGGGGAGGTGGTTTGGGAAGGTGGCTGAATCAGGCCTCTGGGCCAGGGGTAGTTACCCCTGCTCTAAATCCTCTATGAGGGGAACACACACACAAACACACGTGACCAAGATTGGTGCATTTGCAAGGACCATCTCTTTTTACAGCAAAAATTACGTTGCCGTTTCCCAGTCTACATTCAGCATATGCCCAAAGATGGTAAAATGAGAGCAGGGCTGGGAAGGGATGCAGAGTTTGGGTTAGCAGGCTCTTATATCTGCCCCATCATTCCTGGTTCCTTCAGCCCATTGCCATCTCTGAAGCGGGAAGAAGCTGCAAGAACCACACACATGGCTGCAAAGAGCGTAGCCAGGGCTCAGGGCAGGGGAAGTCTTCAGGGCACCAAACACGCACAGGGGCACAGCTGCCACTGAGGACACAGATGGGAGGAAATTGCCTTCCACCCTGGTGCACCTAGTCACGTGCCAGGTCAGCTCTGCCATTGTGCTAGAGACCAGGTGGTACTGCCAGGCAGCGAAAAAGGGACAGCCATGGTGTCTGTTTGTCTGTCTGTGGCAGGGAAAGGCATCGCGCAAGATAGTTTGTAAGACATTGGCAACAAAAGTGAATTGGTTGTTGGTCATGAAGGGGGCAGAGCATAAAAGGATGCCTCTATAAACTGTAGCACATGGGGAACAGGGTGGATGGGGAGAAGATAGGGTGGGTATTTAGAGGGACCTTGTTGGTGGCTGAGCCTGAGCCAGTGAGATAAGGAGCTGAATGAAGTGTGCAAGCTCTTCTCTACTGTCTTATAAAAAGGGGACCCAAATTCCGATTCATTTTTCTTTCTTCTGAGATGATGCAACTCCAGATAAGGTGACTTGGAGAAAGCAAACCTGAATTGACTTTTGTTCAGACCCTCAACTCAAATGGCCCAGCTTCATGATAAATGCCAGGGGTCAAATACCCCATGGAGACTGAATACCAACCACCCAAAATGTGCACAGAAATGGGTAGTGTTAAAAATTCTTTTTCATGTACTATCACTGCACTTATCCGTCACTCCAAGAATGCGACTACTGTAAGGAAAGGGTCCTGGTAATTCTGTCTTCTCAGCTCCTAGCAGACCTATCTGAGCACCCGCTTCTTCCTGTGCCTTACAATGGTGGGCCCCAGGTGCCCTCCCCCCCAGGGGGGCTGACCTAGCTGCATCAGACATTTCTGGTCACCAGGGAGGAAACATCACCTCATTCTCCTCACCTGGGCTCCAGCTAGAGGAATGTGCACATGTAAGCATGAACACCAGAGTCCTAGTCTTCTCTTCACTTCCATAATATACTTGGCTCTGAGTACCAGCGTAAACTGGCACTGAAAGCAGAACTCGGCAACAAGAAAGTAGACACAATCATTAAGTCTCTCTAAATTATTGAATTAAAATTCAGAACCCAAATTCGGAAACACTAACGACTAAATAAAAAACATCAGGACCACAGGATCCGTGATCGAATATAAATTATGAAAACCAATATAATTAAGCAAATGTGTGTTGTGTGGGTTTTTGCAAATGCAGAGCAGGGCAAAAGAGAGAGGTGTTTATAAATAACATGGCGGACTCACTAGTTTGGTTGAAATGCAGCGAGCCATGGGGTTGGGTGGGGGGAGAGAGCTTCATTTCAGCTTCAGGACAAGGCTAGATCCTTTTGCTTGACATTCTATGGATGCTAATTGTATTCAGCAAGCAATAAAGCTGAACAAATTGTGCTTCACTTCCTGTGAACAGGACTGTGAACACAAAACTGGGCCCTGGATATCTTATTGGGAAACAACCACTAAACAGCTGGCACATTCACTACAGAAAAACATGAGGTGGTCATTGCCACATTTTTTTTCAAATCTCCAGGACAGAGGTGGCAACCTCAATACCACGGGGCACGTTTGGTTCCTGGACACTTGAAAGGGCAGCTCCTGAAAAGTTGAAGACAGTGAACTGGAACAGATGCGTCATGAGTATGAGCACACAGACTTGCCTCTCATCCCATTTCTTCCATCAACTATTTTATCATGGATTAATTAAAATGTATTCATATTTTATTTTTATTAATTAAATTTCAACACCACCCTTCATCCAAAGATCACAGGATGGTTTACAATATAAAAACACAAAAATATATAACATAATGACAGACAAAATCAATAACACCCCCCACCCCCCATTTAATTAACCAAAGGCCTGAAAGAAGAGGAATGTTTTTTGCCTGGCACTCAAAAATATGCCATTCTTTGGAGACATGATTATATTCATACTTAATATTGTATAATTTTCCATGCACTTTATACACGCTGTCAGTTGCCCTTACAACAGCCATCTAGGGTAGTCTGTATTATTAGCCCTGTACTGCAGACTCGAGAAAAATATGTCTCGTTCAACATCCTCTACCAAATCCAAGGCAGAGAGGATATTTAACAAGGAACTTCCTGGTTCAAAGCTTAGTCATTTAGTTACTACACTGTGCTGTGTTGGGAGCTGGTCAGTGAAATCCCTGCCCTAGAACTTGTGTAGAAATGAATTCTGTCTACCACAAGAATAAATTTCAAATCTTTACTGCAGAACCATCTTAAATACTAGTTAAAATGAGATAAACATTGCAAAATAACAAAAGTAATACATTGGAAACAAGAAATGGGGTCCGGTCCTTTATGCAGTTCAGCAAACTTTTCTCTCTCTGAACCCAGAGAGAGATGCTAAGCTTGTTCATCATTGCAGAGCTTCTTTGCAACCACTGCTGCTGCTGCCAGCTATCTCCCAGAAGCACATGCTGGCTTCTCAAGTTCCAACTTCCTGCTGTGAGAGCTCTGCGGCTCTCCTGTGATGAATCACCAGGTAGTTTACTTTATTGAATGAAAAAGTATCAGTCTTCTTATAGGGCGGCTTCCCATACCTTTTTGTACCAGTGGTCTATGTTCACTTCTTATAGGTCCTTCCAGTGTCTAGTTACAATATTTCTAGCTGCGAGTAAGTAACTTAAGCTTAAAGCAGCATGCGGACAAGCAAAGGAGGACACCTTCACCCTGGTGTAGCTCCTTTTTATCACAACAAGACAACGACCTATCCCGCCCCAACAGCATACAAACTACTATGGCTAATCTGACCCAACAACACACACCCCCACACACATTTCACAGATACAAACAAACCACACTGCAACCAAGCAAGCTTTGAAGCCTCTAATCTCTCACAATGCCAAATAAAAAAATAAATATAATAAGGACCTACACACATGATGCTGACACAAAAACTTGCGCAAACACTATGCAAGAGAATGGAAGATCGCTATCCCCCCATCTTTCTCCCTCCCCCTCTCTTTTCCCCTAACCACACAGTGTCTATGACAATAGTGTCTCATACCAAATGTAAATGAAATGTGAAAAAGACTCTATGAATTGAAAGCAGAGACTTTCCTTGTTCATTTGTTTGTATTCCAACACAAGACAATCTTTAACAAGAACCAATTCAAAAATATCAGCCTTCTCTTACACTTTTGCTGGAGTGAAACTTCTTGCCTAAGGTAAACTTCCCTTTACAGCATTTTAAATACAGTGCATTCAAACACAGCATGTGGTGTACGTTAAACATATAACTATAACATGCTGGCTGCAATGAGGTGGGGTTTCACTTTGTATTAGAGACTGGCAACATTAAATGAAGGAGTGATCATCACTCCAGCTGAATGCAAAAGATAAGGGTGTGATCTTGTGCGCTGGGAAAGGGAACATTAAAAAATGGTGCACTACAATCTCTAGGCCTCCAAGTAATGAGCTTCTGAAGAACACAGGGAGGGAACAACTGCCAAGTGAGGAAGAGGAGAGAGAGGTAGCAGTGGCAGGACACAAGGCCAGCTATACTGTTAGGCAGAGAAAGGGGTTCACCTCAGGTGGCAGATTTAGGATGTGGGGAGAAGCAATGTTGGACAGCAGTTCTGTGTGTGCCACACAGCTCACACCAGACCTCTTAATCTACTACCTCCAGGCAGAGTGGAGGATGCTAACATGTCACCAATCTGGTTAATTTCAGATAGAGGTGGCACTGAGGCTCTCATGTTCTTCAACTTAGGCAGCAAAATGTCTTGGGCTAGCCCTTGTTTGATGTTTGAATTTGTTGGCATATTATTATTATTTCCTGAGAAGGAAGGAAGAAATACAACATAAGAAGTACAGACATAAGTTTAGAAGCAGCCAGAAAATTCAGCATCCTGCGAATTTTAGCTCTTGTTGATAAAGAGGTGGGTGGAAAGCAAATTTCTGGCAGTTCTGAAGGCAAATATAAGCTTGAACATCCGAGTCCCAAAAACCAGAAGGGAAATAAGCACACGATTTTGAGTTCAGGAGGAAGCCTGACAGCGCCCTGCAAATCTCCTCGGAAATCAGGGAAATGAAGATATGCAAAAGGTGCAAATCGGATTTACATGCTTGCTACCACAAATTGTGGCAACTTCTGTGCAGATCTCTCTCTTAAAAAATAAATAAATGCAAGAGTATGCATATCTTGGATATATGGTATCTTGGATATATGGTTGCTACACACAAGTTTTCAGCAGCCCTGTTTCAGGTAAAAGGTGAAGTTTCCACAACATTATAACCAGGAAACAGGCCCAGCATAAAATATGAGGCATGAGTGATAATCCTCTCTGCTGCTTCACAGCCTGGCTCTCACAACCAGAAAGGTGTTTAAACCACCAGCCTAGCAAACAAATTGTCCTCAGGATCCTGCCCAGTGCACACTTGCAAATAAATGTTCATTTCACTTCAAGGAAGGACACCATAATAATCACACTCTTATGCTTGCAGCAAGGAACTAGCCAAAGACCCAAGGTGAAAATACAGCATAACAAAGGACACTCTTGAGGCCAGAGGAGACGTTGTGCAACCAAAGGGACCCTGAGGAGCAGCTGGAACAGAGGCCCTTTCTGCTCCGGTGTCCTAAATATAAGGAAGTACGTGAATGATACACCCTCAAGCTGTCAGGGATCAGACAAGGGGGGGAAAGTATGCTCTGTGGGGAGGTGCACGAATGAAGCGACACAGAAGGCATTATGTGATAGGGAAACTACCCCATTCCTAAGCTTGAGTGACTTGCCCCCACTCTAGATAGACACCGGAATGATGGCTCCCTTTTCATACTTGAGCAGTCCTTGTCCTGCCAACAAGCGGCTACTGAATTGGGATGCAGAAAAGTTTTTCTGCTCTGCCATGCCAAAAGCACGGAAGTGCAATTAAGAAACCCTGCAAAATAGCAGGACATCTCACAAAGGGGACACGAGGGAAGCTGTGCCCAGGGATGGCACTTTCTCTCAGAGCCACTTTGTCCACACACTCTCTCTCTCTCCAGTGGACTGACCCACCCTGCCCACGGGACTGAACAAGGAGCTCTCCCCCCCCCCGCCACACTCACTGCATTTTGGCCTGGGGGAGGGAGCACTCCTGCCAACCATGTCTTGGTTCACTGAATAGCCTTCAGCAGCTGTACGTCACAACTATAAGGGGATCAGAAGTCCTGCATGAAAGTCAATTGCCTTGGAAGAGTCAGCAACGAC
Organism: Podarcis liolepis; assembly: GCF_965112155.1. Classification (NCBI taxonomy): domain Eukaryota; kingdom Metazoa; phylum Chordata; class Lepidosauria; order Squamata; family Lacertidae; genus Podarcis; species Podarcis liolepis. The sequence goes on from NC_139559.1 coordinate 50,692,832, forward strand.
TTTGAGGGGAGGGAACTTCTGAGACCTGGCGGGAATATATCACACTTAATACTATGAAAAAAATCCTGGCCTTAGCTCAGCCCAAAGTGTTATTTTAACAGTACAGTGGTACCTTGGGTTAAGTACTTAATTCGTTCTGGAGGTCCATACTTAACCTGAAACTGTTCTTAACCTGAAGCACCACTTTAGCTAATGGGGCCTCCTGCTGCTGCCATGCTGCCGGAGCACGATTTCTGTTCTCATCCTGAAGCAAAGTTCTTAACCTTAAGCACTATTTCTGGGTTAGCGGAGTCTGTAACCTGAAGCATATGTAACCTGAAGCGTATGTAACCTGAGGTACCACTGTAATCAGATCTCCACTCTTGCCACTGATTCACTACTCAGGGCTAGCACGACACAATAATGAAGACTGCCCTAGGGTTACGTGTCTGACTATTCAAGCGGCTGAACCCAGATGCTAGGAAACTGAGGACCACCCAAACCACACTGGCAACATCCACATCTCAGTGGTGCAAACAGCTTGATGCTGACCTGCATAAGCACAAGTACGGTTATGTGGCACAGGGCAACCTGCACTTTTATCTCCTCAAGGATGGATGAGACTGTCTCAGAATGAAGCATTGATCTGGGATGTAATCTAGTGACTCTTGCACGTCCCAGCCCATGAGTGTTGGTACTGTTTTGCTGATGGGCTGAAATGGAGATCTGGCGGAACATTATTCCTCATAATCGGAAATAAAACATTGTTACAGATTCTTTTTTAAAAATTAGAACTCCGGGGGTAGCCATGCTAGTTTTGTGGCAGCATAAACAAAAAATAGTATCACAGCAAAAAATAATTATACATTCATTCCCCGCTTTCTTCTTTTATCTGTATTCAGGGAGGGTCAACGTATATTTCACTTCAGGCATTTGACGAAGTGAGCTCCGACCCACAATAAACATGTAATTCTTTAAGGTGCCACAAGGGTCTTTGCTGTTTTGATTATTCAGAAGGAGTAATTTTGTAAGTTTCCTCAGTCTCTCTTTGTAACTGAACAGCCTCCATTTCTGAGTGCGAAGTGAGCTTTTTGCCTTTCAGTCCATCCTCAGGACTGAATCTATTATTTAGGCTCTTTGTTTTAGTTGGGCGCAGTGGCGTAGCGTGGGTTGTCAGCACCCGGGGCAAGGCAAGTAATTTGCGCCCCCTAACCCGTGGATTTGCGCCCCCTAACCCTAACCCCCAGATGTTGCGCCCGGTGCGGCCGGCCCCCCCTGCACCCCCCACGCTACGCCACTGGTTGGGCGCATTTATTGTGGCAAGCTAGCAGCACCTTCAACAAAGTTGTCTGCAGCCATCAAACCTGTTGCAATTAACAATATGTAAATTATGTGTGGATTCCCCCCCCCCCACCGTACCATTGGTACACTGTTGCATTAACTGATTTCCTACTGCCTGAACACCTTTAACTTTCAGATTTGTAATTCTACAAGTCGGCATGTGGCCAAGCTAGAAAGAGGACACAGGATACTGTGAGGCAAGTTTAGGCTCCCAAAGTTGAGTGAAAAACTGTAAGTTATTTTTCGGCATAATGTGCGTGTGCGGCATACACACACAGAGAGAGAGAGAAATCCTGGTGGCACACCATTGACAAGTGCTGGCAAAAACCTCTCACTGATACTACCCCCAAGCTGATGCAGCTATTAAGTCACTCCTTCAACTCCAAATCCACACCTCTCTCCACTTTCAGTATGATGTCACAATACTGGACCCACCACAGCATCGGTTGAAGGAAGCACCACCACCCCTGGCACACACGCACACACACACACACAGCCCGTGGGTGAAAACATTTCCAGAGAAGTCCGAAACACCTGGCCAGAGAGGGCGCGCGATCCCTTTAAAAGCAGCGGAGGGGGCAAGAAAACGGGGGGTTACATCAGCTGCCACGTGGGAGCTGCTCCGCGCCCCGCCCCCGCACATGCCGGGGTGGAAAATTACAGCGCGCGGATCCCCCGGCCCCCGGGAGCGCCCGGCAACTTCACCTCCCCTAGGCCAGAAACCCGCGGCGTCCAGACAGGCCGCGCGCACCCGCTCCCTTCCCGCGTGGCGGTTTCCGTAAAGCTCAGGGGTCCGGGACACCCTTTGACAGCCCGCCTCCGGGGTTGCTCGCTACAGGTCTTGCCTCGAGGCGGCTCCGGTGACAGCGGCGGATGGAACACACTGGAAGCCGCGCCGCCTCCGGACCTTCGCCGGCGCTTCCTCGGCAGCACCACGTTTTCCTACCATGCTTTCCCCGCCCCTTCGTTTCTCTTTTTCTCTCGCGCACACCGGCGCGCGTGTCTCCAAACCCAACCCCGGGATCCTTTTCTCTCTGCCCGCGCCTTACCCTCTCCATGCCGCTCCCGCCTCCTCCTGCCGCTCCCCGCCGGTGCCTCGCCCGGGCTTTTCAGGCGCGCTGTCAAGGTGGAGGATCCTCTTATTGAGAAAATTGCATCAGCCCGAACCGTACTCCTTCAGCCTCGCCTCGCCGCCGCCGCGCACCCTGCGAGCTCGCCTGCTGCGCGTCCCGGGAGCAGCGTGTCCGCGCGTGGCAGCCGACAGTCCCTCTTCTGCCGCGGGCTCGGGGGGGACGCCGACTTTAATGAAAGTTCTGGGAGAGGATTCCGAGGGGGCGGCAGCGGCGGCAGCAGCAACAGCGGCGGGCACGTCCCGCCTTCCCTGGCCGGCTCCGCCCCGCCCGATCCCGCCCCGCTCGCTGATTGGGGCGATTTGTTTCCCCGACCCGCTCCCGCCCTGCCGCGCCGTGGGGCTCTGGGGAGGGGGCTGCGCAGAGCCCTGGTGGCGGCGGCGGAGAGAGGCGGCTCGGCGGGACCCCAGAGGCGGCCCCCTTCCTCGCGCGCGCAGTGTCAATAAATATCGTCGCCGCCCACATGACAAAGAAAACATATACCTCGAAGGCATGCTCCGGCTTGGAGGCGCGCGCGCACGGGCCGCAGGGGGCGCGGACGCACAAAAGAAGCGCGCGGAGCAAAACAGATGGCTGTGGCCACGCGCGTACTCCGAAGGGGCACCGGCGCAACGCGCGCTCGCTTTCTCAGACAGACACACACCGACGCAGAGAGCCGGCTGGGGGCACGTACATTTTCTCGTGGAAACATGTGCGATGCCTTTGGCACATAGATGCGCAACCAGGAAGACATCCGCGCAATTGCCCCTCCCTCTTAGGGCTCCCGCTCGCAGACCCGAGAAGCCCCCACGCGCCGAGCAGCACCTTGGAGAGGCACGTCCCAGAGAAGGCGCGCGCGCGCGCCCCCGCGGTGATTTGGGTGGACCCCGCACAGCGGCTGTAGGTGCCTCAGGTCCTCATTCCAGTCGTGCATCGGACGAAGCCGACAATAAACCTGTTAAGGCTTCAGGTTGCTCTCTAGGAAAGCCTCGTTGTCTTGGGCCCCTTCTTACCTGACGATCCCAGCGATCCCTCGCGGGGCCGTGCCTTAGAAGCATCGTGTCTTCCCTGCCCTGCCCTGTCATCTCGGGCCCGCTCTCCCCAGAGTGCTCCATCTTCTTCTCCAGCCCAAGACCGAGGGCGCCTGGCTTGTTGCGTCTTGCAAGCAAAGGGATCGCATTGCTCAGCCTTGGTCAGACAAACGCGGGGCTCCCTTCTACGTACGAACTGTCCCAGGTGCTGTTAAGAGCCCACTTGAGGAGGAATGGAGCACCCCCCCCCCAGCCCCAGAGTATGAAACGCCCCCCCCCGGTTAAATTGGTCCACAGATTTTGCTCGAGATTTGCGTGTTGCTACGTGGCAGCGATTCTTTGCTGCGCCAGGGAAGCGTGGGCTTTTGCGCGCTGCCGCCCCCTGCCGGTCTGCTGGTGGGGGCTTGGGGCAGGGAGCAAAGCTGTCTCCATCCCGGGACGAAGATCGCAGCTTTGAGCCAAAGAGTCTGCTAATCGATCCAAACCAAAAAAAAAAAGTTCCCAGGGTCGACTTCCCTCTGACTCTCAGCGCCCACCTGCCACCAACAATCGCCCCCTTAAGCCGCAGTAAGGTGCAACTGGCTGTGACAGTGTCCCTCAGAAGACAAGGAGGAAGTGTTTCGTGACGCTTCTTCTCCCGCTCCCCTCACCGCAAATGCAGATGCCATCATTATACTGAAGTGGCATTTCTTTTATAGGACAGGCGCCACAAGTGCCAGTGGATAATGCAACGGATTCCAGCAATCCTCGCTGTGACAGGTCGCTGGTGCTGCTCCACCTCGCGTCACGGCGGGGGGGGGGGGGAGGACCTGTTGACCAAGAGAGCGCCTGCTACTGACCTCTGCCTCTTCCCTCCCCCACCACTGTCAGCATATCTCTTCCTTACATCAAGAGCACATTAGGGGAGGAGGAAGACTGCTTTCTGTCCGTCTGTTTTATCATGCAGAATCTGTTTGAAGGCTCAGCTGTACAATTGTACCAGGGATGGACTTCAGAGGGAGACTCGACTCCAAAGTAGCCAACTCCTGCTTAGCCATTGGCTGTTTTGAATTCCTTGCTGCGTGTGCCTCTTGCACCTTATGCAGAGTATCTTCTACTTTGCACCTCTACTCACAAGGCTAGAACCCCAGCTTAAGTGTGTTGGAGAATTAGGAAAATCCACCCTTTTGCCACTTCTTAATCACACAGTTGTCAGCACAGCAGAAGTATTACACAATATTGAAAGATACCTAATCTCTGTTTAGATAGATAACATGCTTTCTAAGGGACATGTTCCAACAGCCAGGTATGGCAGCAAGCAGTGCTTTTTTGGTATTAAAAAAATGAGGTGCCAGCACTCATATATTGAGACAAGCAAGACTGACCCGCCCATTAGCCTTGGTCAGGCAGCAGGCTGGGGACAGCTGGGAGGGGCAGCAGATCCAAACCTCTGAGGAGCGCACCTCCTGTGCTTGTTTCCCATGCACTGCCTGGGAAGACACAGGGCTGCTGCTGCTGCTGCTGCTACCTCCTCCTCTTTGGCCTCCTTTTCTCTCTCCTCCACTTTTGGTGTTCCGGGGCTTACCTGGGCCTCCTTCAATTGCCTCGGGTTGAGGTGGGACATGGCAGCAGACAGCTGGCAGAGGAGGAGGAAGAGGAGCCTGCTGTGGCAGAGGTGCCATTTTCTGTTCTGCCTCAAGTGGCAAAATGTCTTGGGCCAGCCCTGGATACAAGTGCTGTGGGTGCCAGCACAAAATGGCTGCCACGGGCAGCAAAGAAAGAGTAGTGTCGGGCCGGGGGCGGGGAGGGAGCCCTGGCACTGCTGGCAGTCAGTTTATGCATGTGAGAACATACGTGTTGAGGTTTAAAAACTCTGTGTTTGTTGACCCAGGTAATGAGACTGCTGAGCAGGCAAAGGGCCTTTAACTCTGCCCTTCTGGGCAAGAAGCATGAAAGTAAAAGTTATGACTGAGCTTGTGGTTTCTGAATACATGGAGAAGCATGCACCCGCTGCATGCAGAAACTTGTACCGGCTGCTTATTCACATATCTCCCATCTCTGAGATAAATAAAAGAGTAGGGCTTGCACACAAGCAGGCTTTTTACCCGTTATCTAAGAGGAAATTAAGGAAGAGGGAGCAGCATACATTTCAGTTTATCATGGAAACCACCAGAAATCCCTCCCTCCCTCATAAGCAGGTATTTGGGGTGATGAACTTTTCCCAATCACCTTTTTTCAGTACAACTGATCTTTATCTTTCACTTTCCCCCCTGAAGATGGTATTTGCAGAAAGTGAAAGAGCTTTAGTGGGTATGGGGGTGTGGGTCCTTTGGCCTCCAGACCTGATGGTGGTAGGGAGCACTAGCATAGCTGGGGGGGGGCAGGGATATTCAATCAAAATACATAGCAAACTGAGGTTCTGCCCCCCCCAACACAAATCCTGGCTATGCCCATGGTAGGGAGCCTTCACACATGAGTGGCCCCCACTGTTTCCATTGCTCAACATCAAGCCCACATTCCTGATCAGCTCCCACATCAGTGCCTATTTCACAATACCTTTCCCTGCATTCTTAGTACAGAACGTTACAATCCACTGCTTCTTGAATATGATCTACTGCTTTCCTTGGGGATAGCAGTAGATCATATTTAAGAAATTTGTTTACTTCACATGTTGGCAGATTTCTACCTCTTCCCAAAGGATCCCCAAAGAGTTGCTTAAAGCTTGCACACCTCACACTGCAGCACAAATAATGGAGCCCCGTGGCTCCTGAACAACTAATAGGATATATAATGACTGTTTGTATGAGTGCGGAAGATTAGATCTTTATCTCAGGAAACTGTTGAAGCAGGTGCTTGGTACATATTAGCAGGATTGGCAATCAGAAGCATTTGGCAAAGAAATACAGTAGGAACAAACATTGCAGCGCTTCAGGTTATGCCATACACTTGAAGTTCTTTAGAAGGCAAGATTAAAGGCTCAGGCTATCTCCACATGATGACCAACAAGGGATCTGTGTGATCATTTAACTAAGCACACTAGGTAAAGGTAAAGGACCCCTGGACAGCTAAGTCCAGTCAAAGGTGACTATGGGGTGTGGAACTCATCTTGCTTTCAGGCCAAGGCTTTTGTCTGCAGCCTTTTGTCTGCAGACAGCTTTCCGGGTCATGTGGCCAGCATGACTAAACCACTTCTGGCACAATGGAACACTGTGATGAAAGCCAGAGCGCACAGAAACGTTTACCTTCCTGCCGCACCAGTACCTATTTACCTACTTGCACTGGTGTGCTTTCAAATTGCTAAGTTGGCAGAAGCTGGGACAGAGCAACGGGAGCTCACCCCATCGCATTTGAGCTGCCGACCTTCTGACTGGCAGGCCCAAGAGGCTCAGTGGTTTAGACCATAGTGTCACCTATATCCCTTTACCGCAGGGGTCAGCAACCTTTTTCAGCCATGGGCTGGTCCACCATCCCTCAGACCATGTGGTGTGCCAGACTATATTTTTTTTGGGGGGGGGGGTGAATGAATTCCTATGCCACACAAATAACCCAGAGATGCATTTTAAATAAAAGGACACATTCTACTCCTGTAAAAACACTTCCTGGAGTGTCTGTGGGCTGGATTGAGAAGGTGATTGGGCCGCATCCGGCCCCTGGGCCTTAGGTTGCCTACCCCTGCTTTACCTATTTACGCTTTACCTTTACCTATGCACTCTAGGCAATGCTAACTTGAAATATCCTGTCCTCATATGTTATTTTTTATGGTGGGGCTGGGGGAGTGGAATTAACCATTCTGCTGTGAATGTCCTTCTTAGTTTCTTTTTTTAAAAAAACAAAAACCATACATAGCTGCAGCACTGGTGAAGGGGAGGGAACACTAAAAACAAAATTTTAAGAGTGAGAAGAAGAAAATCTTTTCACAAGGCAGCAGGGCATTCCTGCATGGGAGGAGACATGCGTGAATGGGCACCAGTGATGTCCAGAAGGCCAGCTAATAGATGTATATGTCAGTAGCATAACTGTAACATATCCACGACATTCCAAACAGATGCAAAAGTGCTAGTAGTAGATGGGGCTGGAATAGCATTTTTTCTAATGGAGGAAAAAATGCAGCTTGTGGCCTAAAATGTGTGCTTTCCTTTAAAGGACATGGCATTTCAGGAGGGATATTCCGTTTCCCCCAATTTCCCTGCAGTGAGTACACAAGCTGGAGGAAAGACTTGGGATCCAGTTCAGCAATCACAACCTGCATTTGTACTGCTCAGTAGAACAGAATTGTTCAGAATGGTCCTCATCTGGACTACTTTGTTCAAGCTGAATGACACTGCTCCTTGCAAGGTATGAGCAACATTTGTGAAGGGAGATGGAGAAGTCTGGAACTGTTTCCTCCGGAAATGAAAAGAGCAGGATGAGAAGATGAAGAGAAGGAAAGGTGGAGGGTGGGTGGGTGTGGAGAAAACCTTGCACTGTTTTTTGGGGTGTCCATTCTCCTCCCACGTTACATAAGGCAGGAACAGAACTACTGTATATAGAATATCCCCAACATACTTTCACCACCAAAATAAACCACCAATAGACTAGTGCAATAGTGCATCCAGTGATTTCCTTGTCAGAAATGCTTGAGATGGCTCCAAGTCAAGAAGTCTCTCTCTCTCTCTCTCTCTCTCTCTCTCTCTCTCTCTCTCTCTGTTATACACACACACACACACACACACACACACACACACACACACCTGTTAGGGGGAAACTTTCTAACACAGCAAAAAATGCATTTGCAGGTGGGAAAATGGAAGGAGGATTCACTGAATATTCTACGGGGGAAGATGAATTCTTCAACAGTTTAGGGGGAGAGGGACCCAAAAAATAAAGTTGACAACATTTCGCAGAAAATGCTATTTCAAGAACTTTTGTCTCAGGTAATACTGAATGGAACTACTGTTAGTCCATGTGGTTGGAAGAAACAATAGGATAAGAGAGAAGGTTTGGAAGGAATACAGTCCACACCCGTTGCTTCCATCAACAATATTAAAATCATATTAAAACTGCATGCAAAACCTTTCACCTTATTTGTGATTCTGGAATTGGAAGAGGGGATTTCACTGAATATTCTCCAGGGTCCTGCTGTGATTTCTCCAAAAATATAATTCTCAGTAAGTTCACCTGTAAATTCTTTCCTGACATTCTATGTTCCAGTTCTAAAACTTCCACACATCTCATGAAATAGGACCTTGACACTAAAAGCATATGCCAAAATAAAGTTGCTAAGCATTTACAATGCCACAGAACTATTGCTTTTGTTCCCTAATACAGTGTTAGGAAGATAAAGCAAAATACATATAGCCAGACAGTAAAAATAATTCTTGTAGCATCACCTAAGTAGACCAGGTGAGCAGAGCAGGTGCACTGAGTTTCATAGGACTTAGCAGGGTGAGTGTTAATTGTCATCAGTTAAATACTGCTGTGGGAGATTGGGGGCTGTTTCTCACTTATGGTTGCAGACGAGATTCTTGGGTATCTATTGTATGCCTTGTGATGAATGCTGCACTGTTTGAAAGGATACATATTTGTATACACACATCCCTCCTTCGGATGCTTTCGTATTCACCACTGGACATGCAGTACATGGTCAGTCAGACAGGCAGCTGGACAAATGCCAGAAGAAGAAGAAGAAGAAGAAGAAGAAGAAGAAGAAGAAGAAGAAGAGGAGGAGTTTGGATTTGATATCCCGCTTTATCACTACCCTAAGGAGTCTCAAAGCGGCTAACATTCTCCTTTCCCTTCCTCCCCCACAACAAACACTCTGTGAGGTGAGTGGGGCTGAGAGACTTCAAAGAAGTGTGACTGGCCCAAGGTCACCCAGCAGCTGCATGTGGAGGAGCGGGGAATCAAACCCGGTTCACCAGATTCCGAGTCCACTGCTCTTAACCACTACACCACACTGGCTCCCACTGAATCTCACTGAATCTCACTGCCTGAATGACAGCAGGGTCAAGGACAGTTTAGGGTACTGTTAAAGGGCATCATGTTATCCCTAATTTGTTTTTTGTTGCAACCATTAAAACACACACACACAAATAGAAGGAACAGTAGCAGGGCTAGCAGGGGAAAGAGTTCTTTTAAGACACTGTCATCACTATCCCCACTTTCCAAAATGCTGATTGACAGGAACAAGATGTGATGTTTAAGGAACAGCAATCGTGGATCACTCGTAAAGTACTAGATGATGCATATTGATATGGCTTTACTTATTATTTGACAGGTCTTGCTATACAAATGAGGTTGACCTTTACATCTTTGCTCCTGGTGAAATTTGTTTAATTTTCTTTGTAGCACACTCCCAAATTAAGGTTAAGCTGTTGTTGTTGATGATGATGATGATGATGATGATGATGATGAAAGAAGAACTACATATTTCTCTTGGCATTTTCTAAGCTTGGAGAGAGCTGCAATATCTCAGTGTATAATACTGAGCAATTAGGTAGAATACTCTCTGAAACATGTTCCCGCATATCTCTATAAATAAAAAGGACTAGAAGCTTACTTTTCCCCCAGATTAAAGAAGGGGCCTGGAACACAGGGTGGCAAATTACATAAAATTGCCAGTGTCTGCCCCTGCTCCCATAACTATGGTCCTGTGTACACTAGGAATTAACAATTGTGTCTTTTTTTTAAAGCAACAACAACAGCAACAGTTTTTCATTATCAGGGTGTGTTATTCTGTGTCCCTCCACCATAAATACTTAAGAAGCGCCTTCTCATATATTGTTCTTTCAAGCCACTCCCACCAGGTAAATGGCCATTTCTGGGAAATAAACCTAGCTGTAGTCCTATGAGGATAAAATAGCAAACATACCAAACAAGACAAGCAGAGACTGGAGCAGGAAAGGAGAGTAAGTCTCACTGAAGGACAAAAGGCAGAAAGGTCTAGAGGGCAGGCAGCAGGGAGAGGGCAGAGGGAGAGTGCTTTGGGGAAGTGGGAAAAGTGTATTGGGGCACTCAGACAGGATGATGGGTAGATTAAAATAAAGGTTCAAGGATTTATTGCATGTAGCAAGCTGCTTGCATTCAACCCGTCGTTATAAGCACCAGCCAGAGAGTGAAGTGTTATTTAAGTGTCATTCATATTCCAATTTTCTATTAAAAAAACCAGCTTTAAAACTGTAAAAATAATGCAGCCAAGAAGTTACAAGAACAATACGTAGAATAATAACATCGCTAAAATCACATAACAAAATAAAAGTAGCAGCCCACAAAACGTAGCAGGTGATCAGACATTGAAAGGTTCTTGTAATAAGAGTTTTTTCTGCATACCCTTTAAAGCATAAAGAGAGGGGTCCCAGTGGGTCCAAAGATTGATGCTACCACTTAAAAGGCCCTGTCTCTTGTACCGATATGACACTGAGCATTCAGGGAAAGCATTGTGTAAATTCTAATCATTACATTATAACTAAGATGGGAAGGTCCTGTGCTTCACAGCTGCAGCTGAGCACCATGACTAAATTAAGATTTTAATTGAGGGGTTTCCAGTTTACAGCCAAACACTTATATGTTATAAATTATCCACTTTAAAAAGAGGCCAAAAAAATAACTCACACCACCTGGGTCCTGTACCTGAGAAAGGAAATGAGGTATGTTTCACCTGTGCCTTACCATTTATAACTCTATCTTTCTGAGCTGGTATCACAATATTGTTCAAGTTTCTATGAACCCTGCTATCCACTCTTGCACCGAAGAAACATATTTCCCATATAAAGCAGGAAGGAACTCAAACAGCACAGCTGTGTACATGTTTTCTCTGTTTTCCCCAATGGGATTTACTCCCAGGTAAGTGTGTATAATATTGCAGCCTAAATGTCATTTGCCCCTGAGTAGTTCTGAACGTATTTCATCTCAGGCCTGTTGGTTTAGACTGTGTTCCTTGTGAGTGGGTGGTATCTTATTTATTTGTTTGAAAAACCCTTCCTATCTCACCTTTCAGGAAAAAGAAAACTTCCAAATCCACTAGCAGCAGTCAGGACAATCAGTTTGAAACAGTTTCCCTGCCGGTGGGGGGAAGTATAAATAAATACTAATAATATCAAATACTTTAAATAAAATATGAATTAAAAAATGTAAGATGGAAGTGTGAAGTCACTGTATAAAAAGTATTTCATTTGTTTTGTTGCCCTCTAATTTTACAATAAGGAGGACCTGATTCACTTGATAAGATTAAAGGGCTCAGCTTGCTAAATGATCATATGGAAGGCCTGAACTTCGCCTTTCGTCTTTCCATTCTGCCAGAGGAAGGGCACCGTGAGGTTTCTACACTCTTGCAATTCAACCCAATAAAAGTACTTGTCTTACCTCCTCTAATTATAGCATTCTCGGGATCCCGCCCCTCGTTTCTGGTCTCCCCTTGGCTGGCACTCTCCTGCACAAACAACCCAAACCTGGAGAGCTCAAGGTTTCTCCCACACCAATTGCCCATACGTCTTCCATCGGCAGGCCTGTCACAGCAATGATCTCCAGGCCGCATCTCGCCCTGCCTGCTGCTGAGGCTGCACAGACAGAGCTGAGCGCTACCCTCTGGAAACGACAGCCGGTGCAGAGACAGCCATGGCACACTCTCTGCTGCAAGCACAATGCCCAGGAGCACTGCCATGTGTCTGCCTTCCCAGCAAAAGGACTGCAAGCCCATCCTCCCTGGGATGACAATCGCCTCTATATCTCAGGAGAGAGCCTGAGTGCTGTGCGTTTGCCACTGGGTGTGCATGTGCTTGCCATAACAATGAGTGCTGCGAGAGGGGAAAGGTTTGCAACTAAGCTGGGCACAATTTCCCCTTCAGATCCTGTAGAATAGAACAAAAACCCTACTGAACACTACTGAAGCCTGCCACATGCTCCCAGCGAACATGGACAGCAGAGCCCCAGACTGTAGTGGAAAACCATATACAGAAATCTGTATGTGTTTCTAATAAGGAAATATCTGTTTTAGCCTGGTCAAACTCTCCTTGTGCATCCATCTCTCTCTCTCTCTCTCTCTCTCTCTCTTCCTCCCCAGAGACATTTGGATGCTAGGGATCAACACCCCACAGAGCTATGTCAGATTTCTAAAGGAGTGGTGCAGATGTAATCTTGTCTTTCACAGAGCCTGCAGGGTGACCATGCTGGTGCAGACTTCCCGCTGATGAGGCTTTCATTACTCCCAGCTCCACTTGATGGATTTCCTTCTGTAGAGCGTTCAGGATACAGGCCATGCTGGCTGGCAGAACTAAGAGATTTTGCAGGGCCAATGCTTTCATGGCAGGAGATGCTTGTGCGTAGTAAATGCAGTGTGTGGAAATAGTGGCTGCCATATACCAGGACATATTTGTTGCTGTATTCAGCACAAAAAAGCCCACTGTTAATGTGTCCATTTGTGAAGAGGGGCAGCATATTGAAAGGAAAGGACACGGTAGGCTAGCATGCCCTGCCAACTCCCACTTGTGTCTCCATTATGTCGTGGGGATATGGAACAAAGAAAGAATTGATGCCCTCTGAGTCATAGTCCTTCACACATGCTACTTGCCTCATTGTCTATTAGTTCCTGCACTTCTGTTCTGTTTTGTTTGGGGATGTGTCTTCTTTTATGCTGCTAAGATGATGATGAATGCAACTCAGCCACAACATTTCCCAGAAAAGCAGTCACTACTGCAGTGTCATTGCTGTCTCTTCTAATATTACCAGAGAAGCAGCTTGTTGGTTGCCTAGGAAACGAGGTAGAAGATTTGGTCCTTAGGATGGATCAATTGTTGCCACCTGAAAGGAGAGGTTTGAGAAAAACAAAGGGGCAGAAGGATTAATGTCTGAGGTAAGGAACTCCAGTAGATCATTTTCTGTAATGAGTATGCTCAAAAATCTCTCAGTGCACCTGAGGAAATTGGAGCCTTCCAGTTGATGACCACAGGGCAGTTCTGATAGTTTTGTACAAGGCTGGATTAGCCCCACAGGGCTGGCAGTGGCACCTGACTCTGCCCAAGCACAGGCAACCATCTATGCCAGTAGTTAATCTCCCTCCCTCCCTTTCCAGACTGTTAGTTTCATTGCATTCTTTTCCACTTCCTTCTTCACAACTGAGATATGGTAATAATACTCAATTTGTAAACTCAGTAATGCATTGGTAGGGCTATCTCTATTCTACATTCTCCCACTCATTGCCCCACTTTGTCATGAGGTGTGAAGGTGGCAATGGTGTCATGTGGGTTGTCAGCACTCAGGGCAAGGTAAGTACCGCCCACCAATAAGATGGAACAATGGGGTAATAGCTTGGTCGCCTAACCAAGTGGCAGCCCATGGTGCCCCATGAGCATCGAGCACAGCAGAGAGCGGGACAGAGGATTGGTTAGGAGTGAGTATCTTTCTAAAGCCCTCCATCTGTCCAAGCAAACATTGGGAGATGTTCTGTGTGAGGGGGAGGGTGCACTATTTTCAATTTATTATTTCTACTTTCTCTGTTTTTCTTTTGAAATTTTGCACCTCTAAGAATTTGGCACCCAGGGCAACTGCTACGCCACTGAAGAGTAGTTACCTTTTTCTCCATTGAAAGGGAGAAATTGGAATAGGGACATTTTTTTTCATTTCTTCTTTCAGCTCTATGGGCTTTTCAAGGTTCAGATTCATTCTACTATATTTTGGGCAGGGGTCCTGATCTGGGGGAGGGAGTGGAATGGAGAAGTGACCCAACGAGTCACCTAAGACTCCTTTTCAAAAATCCAAATTTGCCCCTGAACCTAGAAGGTTGGTGACCCCGGATTTGTAACCAGTATTGATACTGTTAAACTCTCTCACACACTGCTTACTTGCCAGAATGAACTGGAAACCTGTGGCCAGCACCTGCTGCATTCTCAGGATGTTTTCACGATTGCTGCAATGTGAAGCTGACAATCTAGAAGACTTGGACAGTACTGCTGGCAAGCAGAATAAGGCATGCAGAATAAGGACACAAACCTGTCTTTGTAGCCTTTTTGTGCTGTGTGCCTGAAATGGTACATGTAACAAGAGGCAGGGAATTCTTCCCCTCTTCCCCTTCAGAACACCAGAAATGTGTCGCTTTGATCCGTCTTGCAATGCTGACAAACCTGCACAGCAAAAATGTCAGCTTGTGTGTTGACTCTATAAAGCAGAGTTAAAACATTGGAAGCATTCTGCTAACATTCTGTTTCGTGTTTGTATTGATCAGGCTTTTTGAAAAATCACAATGACTGGGCATTTACATGGCTCCTTACCGCATTAGAAGCAGAAGCATGAACACGCTCACTGCTAAAAAGGGAAGTCTTTACCGATGGGCTCTGCCTGTCATTCTGTTTCAGTTTGTTTCCAAATTTTGCAGGTCTTCAATGTTGTCATATTGATATATGTGAAAATACAAACATGGCCACACAACTTGCGACCACCTAAACCTCACAGCTGGTCTGCCTTGTTCCTTCTTGCACTTCCTTTCAACACAGATGCAGAGACTACACATAGTAAAAGGAAAATACAGAATTACATTTTAAGTTGTCACAAAATAGGGTTGGATATGGGTTCCACCCTTAGACTGTTCTTGTAGCTAGTTCCATTTTCTGATTCAAATCTGTGGTTATTTTGGGACAGCCTAGAAACAAAGCAAGCAACTTAGTGATGAGGAAATCTGTGTCACACAATTAGAAAATTGCTTCATTTCCAATCAGTGCATGTCCCATAGCTTTCTGCTGAAATTCTGTAAATTTTTGTACCATAAATGTTCTGGTTTATTTTTTACCCCACTTCTGTTTATTTATTAAATTTGTATACCACCTTTTTGTTGCGCTGCGATAAAAAAGTGCCCCTCCAGACAACAATAATATGTAAACACCTAAGAAAGCAGAATGATGCATGGATAGTCCAAGATAAATCCACCACTGATGCCCTATTATTGCATCAATGGCATGTTGCAGAATACGCCATAAAGAAACACCAGTTTCCAGTGGCCCTGTGATGGACAGATACCCTCTCAGGCCAGATAAGTTGTTGGCTTCTGTGAAGGGCTGTTATCCAGGGATGGGGGAAGGAAAGCTCATAGTTATTGGGGGGGGGGAGAAATATGTTCAGGTTGTGAATGTAAGGCTCATCCACACTTTTGCTTGACCCATATTTTGATCATATTGTGTACCAATTAATTTCCCCATGTCTGCAAGCTTTTCTTGTTGTTCCACAACCGTGCCTTGAGAAACCCCAGTCTTATTTATTGCATTTATTGATTGCATTATATGCCACCTTTTCCTCCAAGAAGCTCAAGGTTCTCCCCCTCCTCATTTAATCCCCACAACAACACTGTGAGGTGGGTTAGGCTGAGAGGCAGTGACCGGCCCAAGTTTCATGACCAAGTGGGGATTTGAACCCTGGTCTCCCCCCTAGTCTGACATTCTAACCACTATACCACCCTGGCCTGCTCAGTTAAGCCAAATCTCTCTTCTGATTTTCTGTCCATCTGATAAGATCCAATTCAGCAGGCAAGATAGGCTTTTCTCAAGGAACCAGCCATGAAACAATGAGGAAAGCTCTCAGACTCAGGGGAATTAATGGGTATTCAGTATACAGTGGTACCTTGGGCTACATATGCTTCAGGTTACAGATGCTTCAGGTTACAGACTCCGCTAACCCAGAAATAGTACCTCAGGTTAAGAACTTTGTTTCAGGATGAGAAAAGAAATTGTGTTCCGGTGGTGTGGCACCAGCGGGAGGCCCCATTAGCTAAAGTGGTGCTTCAGGTTAAGAACAATTGCAGGTTAAGAACAGACCTCCAGAACAAATTAAGTTCTTAACCCGAGGTACCACTGTAATCAAAATACAGGTCAAGCAAAAGTGTTGCTGAGCCCTAAGAGGAGAGCAAAGTTGTGATGGGAAAATGTAGGGTTAACGTTAAGGTTTTCACTATATTGGGAGCAAAGGACTCCACCCTTAGACTGTGCTTGTGGTTACTTTGATTTTCCTACTCAGTCTTGTGTTTGCTTGTTCTTCAGCAGACAGCCTATGATTTGGGACCTATGAAATTTCATGAGGAATGTTGGAGGGTATGTACTCCAAAGTGAGTACTGTAAACCATGGGCGTGGCCAGGATTTTTGTTGGGGTGGCAGGCCTTTTGTTAGGGGGAGACAGAATCTCAGTTTGCTATGCATTTTTATAGATTTTTAGTGATGGAGGGGCTCCTCCCTGCCCCCTCCCATGCTGTAAACAGAAGAGGTGGCTGGCTGTGGCCCCAGTTATGTGTGCCCAGAAGGCCCACTGCAAACTGGAACACCTGGCTGCTGAGTGCTCACTGAGCTGCCCCGCCCTCACTAGAATTGCTCCCCCCCGGGGGGGGCTTTGGGTGGAGCCAATTTTCTAATTGGGATGTCATATTGGGCCTGTATCATGCCAGCTTCTCTTGTGATTTTGTGTGTTGACTGCCAGCTCACTAACCAGCTTGGGTTCACACCCAACTCCACAGCTCGGTGGCCGACGTGCTGAGCATATGAACAGTTCTCTCTTCTCAGTGCAACCCAATCCGCACATGCTAGCTGCCAGCAGCTAGGGTCTGAATGCAGAAGAACCAGTTTGCTGGTTGGTCCAAGGTTAAGTTGGCTGCAAGGTCTGGATGCATTTCATGATACTATGGCCTTTCCCCCGCTTTATGTGCATTGCATTTGGAGTGCCAGCCACACTAGGTTCAATGTTCTGCTGCCTTTCCTGCTCTGCTTCTCCTAGAGAGGCATTTGGAGAGCAGTTACATCCACTCACTCTAGCAGACCTTAGCAACACTAGCCTTCCCAGATTACATGGCAAACAATCTAAACTGGGGAGCAGTTGGTATGGTGCAATGACAGTCCTGTCACCAATGAAAGCGTACAAAAGGGTTGCTACAAAAGTTGCACCAGTATATACACCGTATTGTATTTAAATCAAAGAATGCGCTCTTCTTTTGATAGGCAAGCAACTACCATGGATTCAGTCTATGGTGAGTGTTGCTTGTGGTCTGTCAACAGAAGCACATATCTCACTTTATCCATCATCAGGCCAGTGGTGGAGCTTCATGATCCAGCACCGGGGGTGGGTGGGGGCGGAGAGCAGGCGGGGGCAGGGCTGGAGTGCGTCCCATGGGCGTGGCACGCCGCCTGCAGGGGCATGGCGTGTGTCCTGGGGGTGTGGCACCCAGTGCGGGTGGGGGGATAGCTGTGATGGCACCCCACCGGGATCGTGCTGCCGGGGGCGGTGTGCTCACCCTGCACTCCTCTTCTTCCGCCAGTGTATCAGGCTAGCTCTGAACCTAATTTTGCTTAACATGTGTCACCAACTTCCACTTTTGTAATGTTCTGTAGGGACCAATCTAAATTCACGGTCAGATCTCTCAACACCTTTTTTCAAAAACAGCCTGGCCTTACCCAAAATTGGATCAGGACTGCGGCACACACCATTGCCTTGAGCGAAATCACACATGCACACAAAGCTGTTTTTTTTTTTTTTATAAAATTTTTATTGGTTTTACAACATTTTTAAGAAAAACAGACAAACACTAAAAATGACAAACATACACGTATAGTTTCAAACATATTTTCATAAACCTCTTTTCTTGGACTTCCCCATACCCCCCCTCTCTGCATCCCAATGTCCATAGTTCAACTAGCAACTCCCAATTGTTACTTTCCAATCTCTATCATCTTAGTCCTCTTTTATAATCTGACCTTATATCCCTGTACCCCTTTGTTTCTGGAAACCACGGCATTTTAGCATTCATTAAGTTTATAGTAGTCCTTAAGATAGCTTTTGAATTTTCTCCATTCTTCTTCCACCGTCTCTTTTCGTTGGTCACGGATTCTGCCTGTCATCTCGGCCAGTGTCATATAGTCCATCACTTTCATCTGCCATTCTTCCAAAGTGGGTAAATCTTGTGTCTTCCAATACTTTGCGATGAGTATTCTTGCTGCTGTTGTGGCATACATGAAAAAAGCTCTATCTTTCTTTGTCACCAATTGGCCGACAATGCCCAAGAGAAAGGCCTCTGGTTTTTTAGGAAAGGTACATTTAAGTACCTTTTTCATTTCATTATAGATCATTTCCCAGAAGGCCTTAATCTTCGGGCATGTCCACCAAAGGTGATAAAAGGTACCTTCAGTCTCTTTACATTTCCAACATTTGTTATCGGGCAAATGATAGATTTTTGCCAGCTTGACTGGGGTCATGTACCACCTGTATACCATTTTCATAATGTTTTCCTTTAAGGCATTACATGCCGTAAATTTTATACCGGTGTTCCATAACCATTCCCAGTCAGCTGACATAATGTTATGTCCAACATCCTGAGCCCACTTAATCATAGCCGATTTAACTGTTTCATCCTGTGTGTTCCATTTCAACAACAAGTTATACATTCTAGATAAATTCTTAGTATTGGGTTCTAACAGTTCGGTTTCTAATTTTGATTTTTCCACCTGGAAACCGACTTTCCTGTCCTGTTTAAAAAATTCCATTATTTGGCGATATTGGAACCAATTTTCTACTTTATGCTTCAATTTCTCCTGACTTTGTAGTTTAAACTTATCTCCATCCTGTTCTAAAATTTCCCAATACTTCGGCCATCCGACCTCCATATTGAGTTTCTTCACTGCTTTAGCCTCCACTGGTGACACCCATCTAGGGGTTTTGTTTTCCAATAGATCTTTATATCTTATCCAAACATTAAACAATGCTTTTCTGACAATGTGATTTTTAAAGGCACTGTTGACTTTATCATACCAAAGATATGCATGCCAACCAAAAGCGTTATTGAAACCTTCCAGATCCAAGATGTCCGTGTTCTCGAGGAGCATCCATTCTTTGAGCCAGCAAAAAGCTGCTGCCTCATAGTACAATTTTAGGTCCGGCAGGGCAAAACCCCCTCTTTCTTTAACATCTGTCAATATTTTAAATTTAATTCGGGGCTTTTTGCCCTGCCAGACAAATTTCGAGATATCTTTGTGCCACCTCTTAAAACATTCCATCTTATCAATAATCTGCAAGGTCTGAAACAAAAATAACATTCTAGGCAATACATTCATTTTAATTACTGCAATTCGGCCTAACATTGACAGTTTCAAATTTGACCATATTTCTAAATCTTTTTTAATTTCTGACCAACATTTTTCATAGTTGTCCTTATACAAATTCTGATTCTTAGATGTTAAGTAAACCCCTAGGTATTTGACCTTCTTGACCACAGTCAAACCTGTTTCCTCTTGAAATTTCTCCTTTTCCATATCTGTTAGGTTTTTCCCTAAAACTTTGGTTTTTTGCTTGTTCAATTTAAATCCAGCACACAATTTAAATCCATGCACACAAAGCTGTTAATACCCTTTCTGGGGCTTAGAGTAGATTGGGCGATTCAAGGGGGCTGAAAAATAACACTGACATCCAGTTAAAGACCTCTCATATATCATCTAGGTTGGTCCTAAATAGCAGAGAAATAAAAGATGATTGAGGTTTATTTGGGTTTAGCCTAGGCTTGATGCTTTTGAATTATGGTGCTGGAGGAGACTCTTGAGAGTCCCATGGACTGCAAGAAGATCAAACCTATCCATTCTTAAGGAAACCAGCCCTGAGTGCTCACTGGAAGGACAGATCCAATACTTTGGCCACCTCATGAGAAGAGAAGACTTCCTGGAAAAGACCCTAATGTTGGGAAAGATTGAGGCATAGGCGCCGACTCCATGGGGCCTGAGGGGGCCCGAGCCCCCTCAAAAATTCGTTTGGGGGGGCTCTGCCCCCCCCAATAATCTTGGGCGCCCCTCCAGCAGAGCGCCACCGCCGCCCCTCCCCCAGCCCAAAATGCACAGGGTCGGGCTGCATGCCTCCTGCCCTCCCTCCCGAGCAAAAGCTCCACCCAATTTCCTTCAGAGCTGATTAATAGGCACAGCACGCTCTCCCCTATTCGCTCACGAGGAGGCGGCGCCACTTTATCTGCATATTCATGAGCTTATTTATTATTCATGAGCTTTCACGGGCTCCCCCAATATTTTTTATAAGTCGGCGCCCCTGGATTGAGGGCACAAGGGGAAGGGGACAACAGAGGACGAGATGGTTGGATAGTGTTCTCAAAGCTACCAGCATGAGTTTGCCCAAACTGCGGGAGGCAGTGGAAGACAGGAGTGCCTGGTGTGCTCTGGTCCATGGGGTCACGAAGAGTCGGACACGACTAAACAACAACAACAAAAGGTTTCTAAATAATGGAGAAAATTGGGCAATATTGAAAGGGGAAAGTTTGTTCAAAACAGAGGACAACGTAAAATTAAGATCTATAAGAAAATAAAGGAAACGTAAAATGCATCTCCCCCTAACATACCGTTCTACCTTACATTTGAAGGAGAAAGATCACATGGGAAGATATGGAGAAGTTACCAGTCCAAGAATTACTGAAACATATCCAGGCATGTATAGCTATTCACAACCTGAACAGCAAAACAAGCACCTCTCAGCTCTATCCGGTTCTTGCGATCCAACAGGCATGCACAGCGGAACCCAAAGAGTAACCTATTGGCATGCCCTTCTAGAGATGGAAGCACTTTTAATTGGCATGAAATCACGGAGTTTGTTACAGTTGGAGATTTAGGGTAGAATAACAGATGATTCAGAGCTCATTAAAAGTGTTTCAGTTAGATATTGGAAAACATATACTTGTGCCTGCCAGGATATTTTCGTGCTGTAAAATGAGAAGACCTGGGAGCTCAGAGACGTCATTTCCAAGAGGGGCCAGGCTGGTTGTTGTCTACAAGAAGGAGCTGCAAAAGCATAATTGTGTTGCTTTTCTCTGCAAGCTGCCATGGCTGCTTTTGGGCTAATGTCTGTTTTTAATAGGTTTGTTTTTAATAATTTTAATATGGTACCTGATTTATGTTATAAGGTAACCCTGCTTGGTATCTGTTTCCTGCCATGGTGGGTGCAAGAGAGAGAAGGATCTGTCCATTTATGTCCTCTCCATTTCCCATTTTTCCAATCTTAAATTCAGTTATCCACCATCTTGCAGCAATTTCTGATTTAAAAAAAAATTCTCACAAAAATTCAACAGCATTTTAGAGCAAATGTCTCCTTTAAAAAGATGGTTCATATACAGTTTTGACTAATTTTGACATTTTGCAAGCTATTTGGCCCCTAAAGTTAGTGGTCAGTTTCTGCAAAATTGGCAGAAACCATGCCTTTGATACCATGCCTTTGCAGAAAGACCCTCCAAATATTTCCAGTGCCTAGAGATCTTGCAGACATCAAGAAAAAATTCAGCTCAACTTTTCCCTTTCCCAACTCTGTTCTAGTTGTTACTGGTGGTTAACAGTGCCAGTGAGGACACTGGCAACGAAGCCTATGCTGTTATTTGGATAATCACTATGAACACAGTTCTTCAAAAGAGGCTACCATAGAACATTCCCATCAAAGGCGAAAATACATTCCTTTATGCTGCCGACATTTTGGGGGAAGATGTTTTCAATACCTAAGCTCATTCTACCTCACCCTATTCCTGCCAGTCAGGCTGTTGATGCCAGGGGGCCCCAATCTTCCTTGTTAAACCAACTTGGGTTCAAACAAAAACGTTATGAAATGTTAACATCTAGTCATGATTCTTATACTGACCCCATTGGGGTAGTGCCTCTCTGGGTACCATTTCCTCTCTTACCTTTCTGAAAAGCAGGACCAGTTGACACTGATCATCTAGGCCAGGCTTCCTCAAACTCTGCCCTCCAGATGTTTTTGGCCTACAACTCCCATGATCCCCAGCTAGCAGGACCAGTGGTCAGGGGTGATGGGAATTGTAGTCTCAAAGCAACTGGAGGGCCGAGGTTGAGGAAGCCTGCTCTAGGCTTAGCAAGTATTTCCACTGTCTCCCCTCATTTCCATCTGCATCTCCGTATTACTGAACTGCAAACAAAGATGTTCAGGTCTTTCCCCCTGATTGGCTCTGATTAATTTAGGACCCAGTGATGCGCATGAGTAATTCTTATTATGCTCTCCAATGTGCATTTACTCTGTATTAGTTGACACTGATTTGCATTTGTCAGCATACAACTCATTCCCTGAGCTTGTTTAGGTCCCTCTGAAATTTATCTCTCACAGAAGTTGCACCCCTGCTTTATCCATCTCAGCTCATTTCCATCATCTGCCTAGCTCAGTCACACTGCTTTCTGATTTGTGGTGGCTGCTGCAAAAATAGAAAAGAAAGGAAACTTCTGGCTTTTCTTACCCAGGAAAATGGGTAATGCTCTATTGCAACAGAATGGGATCTGTGTGAGAAGGCAGACACAGTTCCTGCACCTTCAAAAGTTGTGTAGCAGAGGAAATTTCTCCTATAGGCTACCATCCGCTGAAATGTCTGCACAATTAAAGGTGAAGGAGCCCTAGTCCCCTTTCTTAAACCTAGCCACCCTAGAGCTGTGTGATCATATTTCTCCCACCCTCCCTAGCTCTTTGGGAATGTTTCTGTACAGGTGAGATCCTAGGTTTGCCTCCCACTTAATATTTGTGAACACAGAGCCAGGAATTCTAGTGCTCCACCAATCAAAATGCTTTGTGCAGAGACCATAGTGGCTGGTGCCCATCACCCCAACCTGATCAGAAATCAGATAGGCTGATTTCTACTTTTGGAACTACAGTAGTTCCTAAATGGAGGCTTTGTGAGATGCAGCTCTCAGGCATGCCCACAGTAAACAGTTACTACAAAAAGCAAAATTCCTGCTGAGGCAACAGCCAGTTTGAATGAAATTACATAATTTTAGTTCTTTTTAAAGTCTCAGACCACTCAATCCTTTTAATGGTCTCTCATGTAGAGACTTGAGGCTTTCTTAATTGGAGTACAGGCATGCAGAACAGGACAGAACTTCCCCTTCTGGACTGGGCATAGTCATGCTCCCCCCCAGTCTACTTTACGGCTTCCCTACAGAATTACCAGCTTTCATTCTGTTGGGAGCCCCCCCTTGTGGATTGTTAAACTACTGGTTTTAATAGAAATGTGAAGTTGTGGTGTGTGTGTTTTTTACTGTAACAGATTTTTGTGCTCTTCTCTCTCTGCTTGCAGCTGTGACTGATAACCATCGCCAGAAATATGGAATGCCAGTAGTGATTGCTTAATTCTGTCAGGGTCCCAGAAGTATCTATAAATCAGTCAGGAAGCAGGAAGTTACCCAAGACTGGGGATAGGGAAAACACAGCCCTCCATATGTTGCTGGACTCTAAATCCCATCAGCCCCAGCCAGCATAGCCAATGATCAAGAATTATGGGAATTGTAGTTCAGCATTCTTCTGGAGGGCTTCCCATCCCTGCTCAAGAGCATGGCCAGGAGACTTACAACACAATCCCATACACATCTAAGTCCCATTGAGTTCAGTGGGACTTACTTCCTGTTCTAGGTAAGTGAGGATGCTAGGATTGCAGCCTTGGTATCATAAGAAGTTCAAGGGAGGTACAGACTCCAGAGTGGGTGATGGAGGCAAAAATCCTATACACACTTACACAGGGAGTAAGCCTGATTAATCTCACTGGCGTTTACTTAGGAGTAGATGTGCATAGGATTGTGCGCACTGGGTAAAAGTGAAGACAAGCAAGGTCTAAGTACTTGCAAGCCAAGTAGACTTCTTTAGGCTACGTGCAAATAGAGAGTCATGAGACCTGGTCTAACAAAGGTGCCTGTAGGCTCAAGCAAAATGAAACCAGTCATTTAGGTGAGGTGACTAAGGTGTATAGGAGTAGGAATCTGGGCAGCATGACTTAACATGGCCTCATGAGAGGAGCAGAAAGCTCCATTGCCCCAGTGGACATAGACTAGTTGTTGAGCAATTCAAGCTCTGTTCCTACTGGAGATACCAGAATAGTGTAACTCAGGCTCAATAAGATCTAAGCCGAAGAAAACATCAATCCCAACTCACAAGCTCATATATGAGCAGCAGATTGGCTTTGTTTCCTCCTCCTACTCTTGCAATATGCCAGACAAATATTTCCCAATAATAAAAGAAGTAACACTGTTATGCTGTGTGCTCAGTACACTTCCTCTCCCCCAGCCTTTTCCTTTCATCAGGGACAGGGACAGAGACTGCAGCAGCACTGTGAGACTCTTTGGAGGAAGAGCTGTGAGAAGGAGCAGAGAAGTTTGTTTATCCAGCTAGCATAGACATCTGGAGAAGAGGAAGGGAGCCAACATGGTGCCCTGCAGATATTTCGGGCGATTCACTCCCATCATCCCTAATCCTGCTGGCTGAGGCTGATGAGTGTTGGAGGACAGTACATTGGCCGTCCCAGGGCTAGATTAGCCAGGGGCAAGCAGACTTCCCTGATTTCATTGTTATTGGAGCCCTTCCGAACCCAGCAAATGCAAAGCATTTCCCCATATGTTGAATAGTGAGATTGCTACCTCTTTTCTGATGGGCCTTTAACTGCTGCATGTTGTGCAGAAATATAACATGTGCAGTTTCCCCCTCTGTCCTGTCTCTGTGCCTAGGGGAGATGCCCCCTGCTGTATTTCTTCCTACCAGGCAGCTGATAAAGGCACAGGAGCCTGTCCTGGTGGTATACTATTTCATCACAGAACAAGGCTCTGTTTTGTAAGCTGTTGAGATACACATGCACACATTGTTATAATCCTGGTGCTGGAGTAAAGATATGCATGTGGTCACAGGACAAACATAACTGTATTTTGTCAGCATGGTGAAGGCACATGGCTATGGGAAGTTTGAACAAAATCTGTATCCCAACCAAAATTCGTCCAGTATTACTTGCTCAAGCTTTTTTGCAAGCACCAATGGCCATAACGCCTACCCTATTTACCCCATGATCTCAGGTAGAGGCTCAATTGTAGCTTGATGTTCTTTGCTGCCCTCTGCTGGCAAAGTGAATAGAATTATTGACTCAGAAAGCGGAAGATAAGCACTCTGCATGGGGGTCACCATTGGGAGCTTCCAGTTGGGAACCATCATTCAAGAGGATCCACCATACCCTCATTTTCAAGCAAGGCAGCCATATGCTAAGTGTCATATTCAGAGCCATAATAAATAACAAGATGAAAGATTTAAAAAAAATATTAAAAGATTATCCAAAAAGAACTCCCTTAAGAGAATCAAGTCTTTTTGTCTTAGGACAGTCTTTAAAAGAATCTTTCAAAATAATCTTAAGACTTGTTATTTTGTTATTTATTTATAAGACTTATTTTGTTATTTATTTGTAAGACTTGTTATCTTGTTATTTATTATGACTACGACTGACCAACACGGCTACCTACCTGAATCGATAATCAGAGCCAGTCCATTTTTCACCGAATGGACAGTTATGAAGGGGCATCACACATGATGCCTTGTCTTGTCTAGAACTGTCTTTTTAGATTTCTACAAGGTCCTGCAGCTACTAATAGGTATACAACAAACACAAAATCAACAAGTGTAGCTAGCTTAGCTACTGCTTCCTCAGCAGTCGCAGCAGCACCTCATGGAAAGCTCTATCTGTTAAGCTGTTTGCCTTGTGTCTGTTAAAAATGTATTAGACTTGTGTTTGTGTAGCAAGACTTAAAATTGAAACCCTCCCCCCCCCTTTTGCTTGTAGCAGTTTTCTATTCCCATCAAATGGATTGGCTTTTTTCATGTACTATGAGCACATAGTCCTTTCCAGTTTGTAGAGCACCTCTTAAATGTGGATTGAATAGGTAGCCAGCTGACTAGTGTTCAGCAAAAGCAGGGAGCTACGAGGAAAAATTGAACACCATGTGCAGGATGATTGTGTGCTCTGGTGCTGAAGTGAATGACAAGATCTGTCATCCTACAAACGCTAAGAAGGCAGTGTGAGAGATCTTGCACGTACCAGGAACATGCCCAGCACCAGTAAGAACAAGTGAAACTGTCCCTCTCTATGGCGATTCCACATCGAGAGCAGCTTTGCCTCCTGAATTCTGCAGTTCTGCAGCTATTAGAACAGGGTTGGGGAATCTGTGGCCTATTAGATGTTGGAGATCACCATTAGTCATGCTGGCAGGGCATGAAATCCAACAATACCTAGAGGACCAACACAGGTTCTCCAGCCCTGTATTAAAGGCATAAGGAGCTTGCCAGAAAGAAAAATGGCTAACAGGTCTAATGGAGATCAGATCAAATATTTTCCTCCCCCTTCAGTTCCGCGGTTGTGTTAGCAGAAATGCATCCCATCTCTTGCCTTTCTGTAGACTGATTTGATGAGTCCCAGGCAGTAACTGCAGTAGCCTCAAGTGTGATGTGAAGTGGAGTTATTCTGGAGGCAGGAAGGCTGGGTGCCATTTGTTGGGCAAGGAGATGAACACACACCGGAATGTGCCATACATCTGGAAAGAGATATGTGGGGTGCTGCTGCTCATATGGGGGACTCATGAGCACAGCAATGATGCACATCATCCACACCGTTCACATGGGGAGATGGTATGACTGGGGTGTCCTTGGTTCCATTTTAGACACTAAATCACTAGGGAACCTTACACAGCAATTCTATACTGTACTGACTTACCCGGGAGTAACTCAATGAGAGCTCACTGAAGCTGATTTCTAAGTATCTAAAGGGCTGTCACATGGAAGATGGAGCAAGCTTTCTGCTGCTCCAGAGGGTAGGACCAGAACCGATGGATTCAAATTATAAGAAAGGTGATTCCAAGTAGACATTGGGAATTTTTTTCTGACAGTCAGAGCTGTTTGAGAGTGGAATAGACTACTTTGGAAGGTGATGGGTTCTTCTTCTTATTAAGTTTTTTAATAAGGTGGATCTGTCAGGGTTTTTTTTTTTAAATAGCTGTGATCTTTCATTGCAGGGGGTTGGACTAGATGACCCATTGAGTCTCTTCCAACTCTATAGTTCTAATATTCTAAATAAACATGTATAGGATTCTGCTGTTAGGCAAATTCTTGTTCATTTCAGTCACCCACCACCGTTATGAGGAAAATAACATTGGCCTACTTGAAGGTTGTAAGAATTACAGAGATTATGTCATACAAGATCTGGGGGGGGGGGGGGCTGAAACCACCATGTTATCTGAGCAATTGCATTCACTGAAATATTGCATAATATTTGTATTGAGCTGGCAGTTTCCTTTCCCAGAGATACATCCTTGCATTGTTTTCTTCTTGATAGTCAGTCCTTCATTATTCTAGGCACTGTCATTCTTGCAGCTTCAAAATACTAGCTTTAGAGCGCTGGATAAGTGCTGTGATTTCTATAGCAATTCCAAGGAGTCTGTGGGTGAAGGCACAGAGCCTAACCCCCCTCTGCTCCTGGATGGCTTTGCTCATCCTTTGCAACCCCTTCCCATTACGATGGGCACAATATGAAGAGCTTCCAGTCAAGAGGTCTTGCCCTGCTTGCAGTGGGGAAGCTCAACAGCTGAGCTGTCTGCAGCTGCTCAAAATAACCTCCAAGCAGTGAGGCACTATCATGTGACTGGGCCTCAAAAGGGGCCTCAGCAGCTGGGGTGAAGGCATCTGAGCTGGGCTGGCAGCTGGCACCAATTACTTTGAAGGATTTATGGAGTCCATGGGGCTAAGTATAGGGAGGGGGGTCTCCACGCATGCAAGGAGGCCCGGTGGGTAGCACCTGCCGCTGGATCATCCTGGGTCTCTCTTGGGCGGTTCTTTTGTACCAGAATAAACAACCTGGAATAAGGCTGTGTACACACTGCCAGTTTCAAATGGTGCTAGGTTGTTCCTTTCCTCAATTTGCATTGAAGGTGGTTCACGGAAAAGCGCACCCAAATGCAGAATTTCATAAGAAATGACGGGATGGATACAGGATAGATATAGATTGTGGTTAATATGATGCGTGTACACCACTGCCCAAACCAGCAGGGGGAGCACACAAGATGCAGAGTAAACAGGATTGCCTCCACCGCCCAAATCTACTCTCTGGTTTTCTTCTTGCTGACATGGGTTTTTATTATAACACCCTCACATTTAAGGACCTGCTCTCAAGATAATTCAACATACACTGTATGTTTTTAAGGGTTTTTAATGATCTAGTTAGGATGGTTTAAATTACAGGGGTCAGCAAACTTTTTCAGCAGGGGGTCGGTCCACTGCTCCTCAGACCTTGTGGGGGGCCAGATTATATTTTTTTTGGGTGGGAGAACGAATTTATATGCCCCACAAATAACCCAGAAATGCATTTTAAATAGAAGGACACATTCTATTCATGTAACAACACGCCAATTCACGGTCTGATTTAGAAGGCGATTGGGCCTTAGTTTGCCTACCCATGGTTTAAAAAAAGATGAATCCGCTGCTTCAAGGAGCAGTTAAGGGATAATTGTCCAAAAACTATATAGTTCAGGATTCATGAACTATCTTGAAGACACTAGTATGCTCCTGAAAGCAACAGTTTGAAACTACTCTCCCATCCTTTAAGTACTTCAAAACCAGTGTCTTATTATTCTAACTGTGCAAACAGAAAGGCAATCAAAATATACTTGTGATGATTAATACTTATAAAATCCTTGCAGGCGCTCTCTCTCTCTCTCTCTCTCTCTCTCTCTCTCACACACACACACACACACACAAAAACATACATACGGTACATGCAGGTATCTTACACCTGTATATCAGATCAGGGTGGATCTCTGTAATATCACTGCTCTCCAATAGGGGGAGGTATCTCCACACGCCGCAACAGAGATAGCAGGCTACAAACCTTTCCCTGCAGAACAAATGGCTGACAGATTGCAAAAGAGGACAAAATAACTGTGATTTTGTGATAGCTGTGTTGAAGGGGGAAGTTTGGAATGTTCGGCTTGTCATGGAGGGATAAGAAAAGCATCATCAGTCTACACAACTCTCCTTTGCTGCCCAGTATGCTTGGAACTGCCTTCCATATTATCTCTGCGATGCCACCTCTCCCTTCCATCAAATTCCTCTTCAAAACCCACCTTTGCTGTGAAGCCTTTTGCATAACCAACAGGCTCCCAGGCCCTCCTGAAACTCAGCCTAGTACACAGAGAACTGGAACCACTGCTTGCCTGGGTACATCTGTCTCCATTTCCTTCCTCTGTTGGCTTCACCTGTGTCAGATTTTAGACTATAAGGTCTTTGGGGCAGGGACCTGTTCCCTTGCACTCTGTAAAGCACTATGCACACCGAGGGCACTCTCTTAAATTAGTTTTGAATCCAAGATGGGCAGCTGTGCTAGCCTGCTACAGTCAGAAGAAAAATAAGAATATTGTGCCTCAGACTAACACATTTATTGTGGCACACGCTTTTGACTACAGGAGCCCACTTCACCAGATGCTACGTGTGCACACTCACACATATATATGGGGTGAGGGGAGAATCTTGTAAACCATGGAGCCAAAAGGCCATGGAATAAAAAATATATAGTACGTAACATTTCTGTGCAAAACACAAATAGCAGTGTGATTATTTACAACAGCAGTTACAGAGGTACCTCGGGTTAAAGACGCTTCAGGTTACAGACGTTTCGGGTTACAGACTCCGATAACCCAGAAATAGTACCTTGGGTTAAGAACTTTGCTTCAGGATGAGAACAGAAATTGCGTGGCGGTGGTGTGGCAGCAGCGGGAGGCCCCATTAGCTAAAGTGGTACCTCAGGTTAAGAACAGTTTCAGGTTAAGAACAGACCTCCAGAACGAATTAAGTTCTTAACCTGAGGTACCACTGTATAGTGTTCCTTGCATTTTGCAGTCTTTTGGTTCCATAGTTTGTTAATTTCCCCCCATGTACCCCATGGGTACACTACTGAGGAACCATGCATCTGATGAAGTCGGTTTAGGACACAAGACCTTTGCCACGATAAATCTGCTAGTCTCTAAGCTGCTATAAGAATCTTTGTTGTTACATCTATTAATGGCACAGGAGCCTTGTCCTTGGGATTTGGTTACCCTCATAGTACCTGCCTGCTCAGGAAGACCTCATAGGAACTGGGCTGGAAGCCAGAAGAGTTGGGTGCCTCAAGGACTCTTTTATTCGGCACAGAGAAGCATATACAAGAACCGTCTGTGAAATACAGACAGGTTAATTTTAGGAATATCCTGGTTTCTTTTAAAATGGAGGCTGCTTTAATCATCTGGCACAACAGGCCCCGAGATGGGAGGGATTCTGAGTTTTGAAGTCCCCATGTTCCCATGCCTTGTCTCTGTAACAGGAGAAGCACAAGTGCAGTTGGCTGTGCAAAAGTGGGCCTGATCCAGCAGTACTAACCAGAAAGGACATGAATTGTAAGAAGCTGTCATATTATCAGGTAAGATCACATGTCCATTTAGCTCAGAATTGTCGTCACGATGGCAGTAAAGCTTCATACTCCATGCAACCTTGTCCTTTTTACAGGAGATGGCCAGGAATCAGACTCGGACTGCCAGCATGGTGTAGTGATTAGAGCATGAGTAGGCAAACTAAGCCCCGGGGGCCGGGTGCAGCCCAATCGCCTTCTAAATCCAGCCCGTGGATGGCCCAGGAACCCGTGCGTTTTTACACAAGTAGAATATGTCCTTTTATTTAAAATGCATCTCTGGGTTATTTGTGGGGCCTCCCTGATGTTTTCACATGAGCAGAATGTGCCCTTTTTATTTGTGGGGCGTAGGAATTTGTGGTTATTTGTGGGGCATAGGAATTCGTTCATTTCCCCCCCTCCCAAAATATAGTCCAACCCCCCACAGGGTCTGAGGGACAGTGGACTGGCCCCCTGCTGAAAAAGTTTGCTGACCCCTGGATTAGAGTGTCACCCAACTAGGACTAAGGGGAGTTGGGTTCAAATCCCCCTGAGCCATGTGTTTGGTTTTTTGTATGGTTGAAATGTTCTGAATTTATATGAATTGTATTGTTTGTATTTGCATCATTTTGTATTGACATTGTTGTATTTGTATGTATCTGTTGATCCGTGAGCAGTGCCTCCCTGGACAAGGGTCCCTCTGCCTTATCTTAGTTCCTAACTTAAACGGCTCAGGACTGCAATACCTCAAGGGCCACCTCTTTCCATATGAACCTACCTAGACCCTGAGATCATCTTCTGAGGCCTTCCTTTGTGTGTATTCTCCTCGAGAGGTCCGGCGGGTGGCAACACGAGAATGGGCCTTATCTGCAGTGGCTCCCTGTCTGTGGAATGCTCTCCCCAGGGAAGTTCACCTGGCGCCTTCATTGCACACCTATAGGCACCAGGCAAAAATGTTCCTTTTTAACCAGGCCTTTGGTTGATCCGTTTAACATCCTATACCCTTTTAAAATGTGGCTGTTTTCTGTGGGGTTTTTATTGGGTTGTTGTTTTTATTCTGATTATATATGCTGTGGTCTTTTCTGTGAACCACCCTGAGACCTCCAGGTATAGGGTGGTATATAAACTCCATAAATAACTGCTACTACTACTTTCTCCTCCTCTGACTGCCTATGAAATCAGCAGTTCAAAAAGGCCGCCTCCACCTTCTACTCTGCTTGAAGAACTTTCCTCATCCTCCAACTTCTTTCTTTTTGCAGATTGGTATGATTTAGCAATGGCGGGATTAGCCCACAGGACAATGTGTTTCCAGCTTTCTCCTGGGCTGGCATCTGTCCCCTCCCCCTGGCTCTGTTCCCAAGGGGTGAACTGCACATGCTGCAGCTGTGCTTTTAGAACATACACGCTGTGGCCCAAGCAGAGGAGGGTCCTGCAACAGGAAGAGTGAAGGACGCTTGGCTTCACTGTCCATATCTGTGGCACATTCACTAAGCTCTTTAATTCCTGACTCTTTTGATCCGGGACAGGGGTCTGCAACCCACGGCTCCGGAGCCGCATGTGGCTCTTTTACACCTTTGCCGCGGCTCCGGGGTGGATACTAGCGAGGGGAGGAGGCGCATTGTGCGCCCTGACACTCCCCACTGTGGCGGGCGCTGTACTGGCTGTGACGTCGCATGGGGGCGGTGCGTGTGTTAGTCCCGACATCACCTTCCTGCCCGCTGTCAGATCGCGGCTCTGGAGATATATTTGTTTTAAATGTTGCAATGGTTTTGCAGCTCCCAGGTTTTTTTTCCTTCGGAAATGGGTCCAAGTGGCTCTTTTTGTCTTAAAGGTTGCAGACCCCTGATCCAGGAGATCCTAGCAACCCTTGCAATGTGTATCTTCTCTCCTGGCAGTCCTCCAGTGTTGGGGAAGGGCCATAGCTCATTGGTAGAGCATCTGTTTGGCAGGCAGGAAGTTCCAGGTTCAATTCCCAGCATCTCCAAGTTGAGCTGTCCCCTGCCTGAAATCCTGGAGAGCTGCTGCCAGTCCGTGTAGACAGCCCTGAGCTAGATGGCCCAGTGGTCTGACTCATAAAAAGGCAGTTTCCTTTGTTTCTAGCATCTTCCGTGGTCCTTACATCCAGGATCCACACCACTGAGTATTAAAGCCAGATCAGCCCCTCACTCAAATGCTGTTTTCCCTCTCTGCTGTCAGCAGGACTATTTAGGACAGGGCTTGTGGAACAATTGCCCAAGCTTCTCGCATTATTCAGGGCTTTTCCAGATGATCGGACTGCTGCACAATATATTCACAGTAGTTAGCTGCTTTGCTGTGCATGGTCCAGACATCTTGCCTCAAGGTAATACTTCTGTTGTGGGAGAAATACCACATTTTCAAAGCATCCGAACAGCAGCATTTTGTTCTTAGCGAAACATGTTTGTTTTCCAGCTTTTGCATCCATGGTCATTGTGAATGCTGAGTGTGATGTGGGTTGCACAGGAATTTGGGGTGGGGGCGGGGGTGTCACCTACAGGATGATAACCCCACCCACCCATCCCAGATGGTACTGCTACAGGATGGTACCAAGAGCCAGCCATGAGGTGAAACACAGCCTTTTCCCTCATACCTTTCTATCAAATTGGGCCAATGTAAGGCAGAGTTTCAACAAATGTTGAGTTGGTTACCCCAAACTCCCAGGGAAAATTGGGGTGGGTGGGCAGAAGACATCCAACTGGAAAAAAGTGACTATGGCCAACATTTCAAGGGAGAGAATGAATCAGGGTGGGGTGGGCAGAGAAAGTTTCTACCACTGCAAGGCTAGTATTTGAGGCTTGCAAGTATTGCAGTGCCGAAAATAATTAAGGACTAAGTGTCCTTGTCTCACTGCAAGATGAAGAACTCGAACTCCCAGCTCTGTGTTGTTGTTTTTTGCCACAGGTTTTAATTTGTAAATCAGATTGGGTATGCAGGCCAGACACAGGTTACAAAGTGTGGCAGGTACACAAGAGGTGGCTAAGTGCAAAGTAAGACATTGATCCAACAAGCAACACACTCTGTCTGCACCTTCCGCTTGAAGAGCAGGACAGGCCCAGCTCTTAGGGTGGCAAGCAGCCAGAGCCCCAGAACTGGTCAAGGGAACAGGCACGCTTTGAGTGGGTTGGATCTGTGAGCTTGTTCATGCCATCACTGGCGTCTCTGCGTCCCTGGAGGCAGAGGGGTGTCGGCCTCAGCAACTGATTTACTCTGTCACCTCTTTGAACACATAGACTGCCTATGTTAATCTGTATGTTTAAGTTAGGATTGATGCAATGCTTTTAATTGCTATCGGCAGTGTTTATTTGCCCCCTGTTATATTTGCAAAAACAAAGTGTGTAAGACAGAGCTTGATAGTAGCTGCTAGTTTGTTTACCTGTGAGATGCTGATTTGGGAATAGCTTCTGATTGTTTAACTCAAGTGATCACACGACACGGTGCATGCACACCATTTGAATGGCAATGTTCATTGACTTTGGGGGCAGTGGCCCCCTCAAATATTTTCGGGGGTGAGCGAAGGGACCTCCGCCCCAAGGAGCTGGCCCCTATGTTTGGGGCTATACAGCACTGGGAAAACCCAGCCCGTCCAACCTGGGCAGAGTGGATGATATCCAGGGTGAAAGTAACAGCTCATGAAATGTGACTTGTAGTCGAATTAGATCGCTTGTAATAAAACATGGAGCAGTTTCTTATAACTTTGAGTAAGGGACGTTTTCACTTAAATGTCTGTGTCTCCCAGCACCTGTGAAAAATAACCACTACAGTTTGACTGTAACACTGTGTCAAAGCACGGAGCAAAGGTTTGCAGGAGGCCAGAGCTGGGATTTTATTTTATTTTGTACGCTTGCATTGTCGCAGGATTGAAAACCAATAAAAATATATGCTTTAAAAAACTGAACTGGAATGGACGGGGCTGCAAAGCATAAGGGGAGGGGGGTTGACCAGAAGCCTGCGCCAGCTGGCATTCCCTAGCAAGCGCTGAAAGCCACGCGGAGGGCAGTGCGAGCTCCCGGGTTACGTAACTCCGCGCTCCGGCAGCCTTACCAGCCGCGTCGACTCAAAAGGAGCACAGTGCCCTCTGGTGGTTGCTCTGGATAACTGAGCATTTAGCAAGAGGCTGCGCTCCCTTGGTGCTCCTCCACATTCCTCTCTGCCCGACCGTTTCTGTACATTACTAGAACTAGATACTCAACGGGCCATGTAGCCAGATCTGACGCTGGTGAGAGCAAGGCGGGGTAATGTAAGTGTCAGGACCCCGTGGAGCCTTAATGCAGGCAGAGGCTCATGTTGACAAAGAGCTCGTTGCAGGAATCCTCAGGCTCCTGGGAATCTAAGGAGAGGTGTCAACAGGGCCCCTTCAGCCAAGCACTTCTGATTGCCAGTTCTTGGAAAATCAAGACAAATATTGATTGACTGATTGATTGATTGATTGATTGATTGATTGATTTGATTGAATTTAACTTCTTCCCTCTCAAAGGAGCCCAGGGCGGCCAATACATCAGTGTTAAAACCGTACATTTTTAAAAATAATTTTAAAAATAATTAAATAATAAACATCTAAAACAATTGCATACTTCTACAGCAACTGTTTCAAGGTTGCAAGGAACAGAAAATGTTGACCTTCCCGTTCCCCCTTATGTAGCCTACGATACCAAGGTCCCTAATTCCCAGACAACTGTACATGGAAATTCATTTCTCAATGCAAACCTCTGTAGGACAAACATGCCAGTTGCACAATCTGAGCGTG
Organism: Podarcis liolepis; assembly: GCF_965112155.1. Classification (NCBI taxonomy): domain Eukaryota; kingdom Metazoa; phylum Chordata; class Lepidosauria; order Squamata; family Lacertidae; genus Podarcis; species Podarcis liolepis. The sequence continues at coordinate 50,728,212 of NC_139559.1, forward strand.
TGGCCATGTTTTTCCTTTGCTATTTGCCCAGTGTTACAGCTCTGATCAGATTACAAATTGAAGGCTGAGATCATTAAGCCATGGGTATCACACTCGTACGCACGCACATGGAGAAGCAGGCCGGCCTCACCCTTAGGAAACATTTGCCTTTGGGCACCAGAGTCCACAGGGCAGTGATAATTCCCAGCTCTCCCTTGCTGCCTGATGTTCACATTTGGTGCTATCAGATCTTAGCTGCACTCAAATAGAGATTGCCTTGTGGATGGTCACATCATAGCCTTCCTCTGCCTTGCTAGCATCACATCACAATTTGCACCCAGTCTGCTCTGCTAGCAGGGCAAAGGTCTCAACTTGGGGAGGCATGTTAAAGACCCCAGCAGAGAAAGAAGATACTTTGAGCCCAGTGAGGGTAGCTAGTGCAACACCCCAAGAAGAGGAAGAAGAGTTTGGATTTGATATCCCGCTTTATCACTACCCAAAGGAGTCTCAAAGCGGCTAACATTCTCCTTTCCCTTCTTCCCCCACAACAAACACTCTGTGAGGTGAGTGGAGCTGAGAGACTTCAGAGAAGTGTGACTAGCCCAAGGTCACCCAGCAGCTGCATGTGGAGGAGCAGGGACGTGAACCTGGTTCACCAGATTATGAGTCCACCACTCTTAACCACTACACCACACTGGCTCTCCGACAACTTCAGCCTACCCTTGCCCAGCCCCCACCTGCCTGTTTACTTACTAGCAGGCCAGGGGGTGGACCTAGCTGCTAGCTTCCTCCTTCATAGGGTCTCTCCAAACTGTTTTCTCTGTGTGGAGGAGTGTATTCTACAACACATAATTAATAGTATATTAGTGGTAGATTTATACTGGACCACCTGCATATCATTCCACTTTACTAGTAGCTCTGCAGTGCTTCCCCCATGTTATTGCATTATTGACATCTTGAAGGACACCCTTGCACTATAGTGCAACAAAAGTGAGACAAAAATATTTTTCATGGAACCTTTGGCATCATAAAGGTATAGGATTCCATCAGTAAGGACAGGACATGCACCGACTGGAAATGAAATAGTATGTCCACCACAAAACTTGTGCTAAAAGCAGGTTTGTGCATAGCTATCCCAAGACCTTCATGAGTGCACATAATCATGAATGCACAAAAAAGGACATCTAAAGGAGCCCTTAGTCTCAGTGTTGACATTATAGATGTCCATATAGGAATGCAGGCAAAATGAGAATTAGTTGGTTCCGCCTCTCATTGATTCCAGCTCCATGTACCATTGGCCTTTTGACCTGTCAGTTCCAATAGGCACCAGGCACCAGTGTCTGAGCCAACACTTCAGTCTAAACAGCTGCACAATGCAGAGTCTAACAGGAGTCAGGGAAAGATAAAGAAATGTCTGAGGTAACAGCCCACAGAACTTATAGAAATACATGATCTAATTTCACTGTCAAACAGGTCATAACTCCTTTTAGAGGGCAATCTGTTAACCATTACTGAGGATAGTAATTTAGTGTCCTGATTGATACGCTCTATTGGGCAGCAAGAGCCCACTAGAAGAGAGCATTTACCTGGTGTCCGTAGTGCCACGATTTTTGATTTCTGCCATGAATCAGCTACGGTACCTCCATCTAGCATGCTGTTGAATTTAGTGAGCCATGGTGTGGCTTTATAGAAGTTGCTAGTGAACCCATGTTCCCTGGGTGATTCACCACTTGTGAGGTGTTTCATAGTGTTAATAAGACTTGCTTCTGAGTTGACATTGTCAGGATTGTGCCGTTTGTCACCCCCCCCCCAAAAAAAATAGAAAGCTACAGACATCATAGTCTTTCCTCCCATGCAAGGTGCTGATAATTTTGGTTGCCCATTCCTGCACCAAACTCTAAGATATCCTTTCTGAGCTACAGCAACTAGAACTGTACATGGTATTCCAAGTGTGCTTGTATAAGGGCATTGTGCTATAGGCAGTTTTATTTTTGATTCCCATCCTAAGAATCCCTAGCATGGAATTCACCACCTCCACAGCACACTGGGTAAACATTTCATTGAGTTGTCCACCAAGTTCCCTTTCATGGTGAGCCACTGCCTTTTTGGATCACATTGGCCTATGTGTGAAGCTATTCCCCCCCCCCCCCCATCTCTCATTTGCCATCTTGCTGCTCAGTTCAGCCAGCCGGAGAGGTCTTTTGAATCCTTTGTAGCCTGCTTGTGTTTTCAGTATCCCAAATAATGTGAAAATTGAGAGGCCACAGATGAAACTGTGTGGCCAGATGACTCATGGGATTTGGAAGTTAGGGCAATCATGCTGTCTATGTATTACCTCCAGGACCAGAGTCCGTAAGCCTCTGAATCCGCAGTGTTGCTGGGGAACACAATCAGGAGATGGCTGTGGTGTGCTCATGTCCTGCTTGTGGACTTCTCTGAGGCACCTGGTTGACCTTTGGAGGACCAGAATGCTGATGGAGATGGGCCTTTGGCCTGACCCAGCCCAACCTTGTTGATTATGTCTCTTTACTCCCCTGCCTGGGGTGTATGGGCTGTTCGGGCAAGGGTAGTACCTCTGGTGGGGGACATGTCATGTTCCTTTTGGGGTAGTTTGTCCACCTTTGGTTCCCATCCAACGCAGCTCTCACCTTCTGGGTTCTGGAAGCTGTCAGCAAGTGACAGCAGCCACAACCTGGTAAACGGTTTTGACTGGCTGGCTAAACCAGGTAACAGTAGCCAATGCTTAAACCCTCAGTGAGTAAGGGACTTACCCCTGCATGTGAAGACAGGCTCCAGCAGATTGAGTGGACAAGACCAACAGTGGGCCCAACACTCAAGAAGGTGGTTTCTGCATGTGCTGTAGAGGGAAGCGGGAGGCAGAGGGGGCTCATCAACCTCGGAACATAACCCATCTAAGAGGAGGAAAACTCTGATCCTAAACCTCCTCTGCCTTGTGGGATATCTTCAGGAGAAGAAAAGGCTAAGGAGTAAACCCTACACAAATCCGAAGCGGAGTCCCTAAGATGGTTGGATGGTGCCTTGTATGCCTCCTTCCAGCAACTCTTGCAGCCAAGCTGTTACCAAACATACTGCTCTGCTTTCTTTTGGACCACATCAGCGAGACTGAGGGAGGGGGCGTCTTGTCATCTGTGCAGCCCAGGACCTCCATCTATACCGCTCAGGCTTGTGCCCCAGGGAGGCCACCAGTGCTTCTAATGCAGTGGTTTGACTTCAACCCCAGAGGTGCACTCCAAGGTCTCTTGAGACAGGCGGGTGCCAACAAACTCCCCTATGTGAATTTCTTATTCCATCTCAGGACAATTATTTACAGTGCAATCCTATACATGACTACTCAGAAGAACTAAGGCTGTCAGAATTAAATAGGGCTTGCTCCCAGGCAACTGGGGTAATGCACTGCCGACTTGTTTTTGGAAAGAAGAAATACATACGATTCTAGCATTCTTATTGAGCTGTGTTGATAGTACACTATACAAAGTCTTCACAAGGGGGCATAATTCTACCTTGGAAATGTAACTGAAGTTAGGACAAGATACAGTACAGCCTCTTCGCATCAAGACCTGCCAGCGACTGAGTTCTTCTGAGAACTCTGATCCTAGCCTTTGTTCTACAAGTGCTGCTCCCTGGAGGCTACCTGGCATGCAGGCATACAGAACTGCTACACTAACTCCACCCAAAGCAGCTCATGTTTGTGATTTTTACAAAGCTAACACAGAGAACACCAGCCACTTCATGATTTGCACTAAGGGCCTCATTCGCTTCCAATGGTTGGACCATCACGTAACGTATGCAAGCGGGCAGGATGAGCTGGTTCCACTTGAATTACATCCCCCCCCCCAGCAGTTCAGTGAGCAACACCTCAGAGGCCAAGTATTGTGATTCTTTCTGCCCTCTTTATAGGATCAAGGCCTCATCACAATATCCAGGTGACTCATGTTTTCTGTCATCTTAGGGCATTACCGTGCTAGTTGCTTTTTTCATTTGCCCTTACCCCACAGAACAGGAGCTTATATTATCACCAAAGATGGTGGAGATGAGGAGCCTGTAGGCCCTTCCTCTTGGTACCGTCTTCTTTCCCCTCCATCTTTCACAAATTTGCATACCTGGACTCAGTAAACGCCCCCCCCCATCCCTACACATAACATTCCCATTAGTACTGCTTTTTCTTTAGATAGTATCATGCCATCTGAGCATTAGACTTGTATCCTATGTCCAGGTGTTGAATGGTCTCTTTAAATGTGAAGGTTCATTATTGTTCCACAAGATGTGTATGTCTTTAAGGGCCAGAGCAAATAATGAGACCCAGTTTTGTATAGCAGGTGCTGCTAAGTTGTGTTAATTAAGCTGTGTTAGCAATTGGTTATAGTATATAAAGAGCAGCACCTAGCTCTCTCAGTATCCTGGGGGATGGGTTGGTGGTTGGGTCATGCTTTTTGATATATTTAGTGTAAAAGGAGTTTTTGTTTTTGTTATTAAAACCTTGTTAAAGTTATTTTTGGGTTCCTTGTAATGCGTGGTCGCCCCAGCAAGCTTTCTGCAGCGCAACTAAACTGCAAATAGCCAACACCAGGGGCATACCTAGGGGTTGGCAAAACCAGCCCCAACCAGGGACTCAAGCCAGGGGTGGGACAAGAATCACTTATCAGATCATGGAGTGTATGATGTATAGGTGCAAGATCAAATGCGAGAGAGGTTTCCCGTCCTTGTTGTACCATGGCACAAAGGTGTGCATTTTAAAAATTTATTTATTTGCCCTTTCTACTCCCCTCGCCCTCACTCTGAATGCTTTCAGTACTTGAATCACGTAAAATGTAGTAATTTCTACAGTGGCTATTGTGGTAAAGTGTTTTTTTCTGGCACCAGTGCCAATACAGCTCCTTGCCAAAAGTGCAAAGGACCCTAGGTAAACCTCTGCCTATTTCAGTTTTAGAAGCTGTATAAGGAGTTTCAGAACAATAGGCGCTCCAGCAGCCGAAGCTTAGGGAGTTTTCACCTGACCATCTTGCCTAAAACAGTAAATATTTGTATCCCACTCATTTTCGGTTTTGTTTGGTACACCACCTTCTCTCTAGTAAGCTATAAACACTATGGGAACAAATGCTTTATTCCCTCTTGCAAAATATATGAACAGAGCAATACACCACCAAAGATCTAAGTAACAGTGCTGTGGAAAGTAGGGTGTTGTACTCATCTTCAAAAAGGGGAAAAATTAAAGCTCATTTAACTACCAACTGGTAAGCTTGACACTGATACCAGGAAAGGTCCTAGAACAGTTAATTCAACAGTTGGTCTGTGCACACTTAGAAAAGGATGCTGTGATTATAAAGACCCAATGTGGGTTTCTCAAAAACCCTTGGGGTCCCTTCCAACCCTAAGATTTTATTATTCTATTATCTGTCATTCCACATAATTCCCCCCCCCACACACACACACAATAATCGCAGGCTGTGGATATTTGCTGAGAACAGGGGAGGTAAACTCTGAATCCAGCTTTTCCAGTGTTACAGGATGTTTGTAGGAACTAAGAGGCTTAACTATATCAAGAGCAGTGGTGCTCTCTCTCTCTTTCTTTCACAAACACACACATACATACACTTGCCTGATTAATCAGGTATTCAGCTTATCTCACACCTCTTTCTCTGGTCTGTAAACAAAGACACTCCTTAGAGAAGTATCACACACACAAACCTGGATCTATTAGAAAATCTAATTTGAGGCCAAGATCATCTTCCATTTATCCAGCCAGACAAGCATATTTCAAAATTCAAGCAGAGGCGGCCAAGCTTCACACAAGGGACCAAATTAGTTTATCAACACACAAGTATAAAACCAGCCATCTGCACACCAAACTAGCTAGTTTGAAATCAGGTTATGCGCTAGCGATTAACCAAATCCAAAATCATGTCAGCACTAGATTTAGTGAGTCACAACTAGTTCAAAGGCTTCCAGCAGGGCGAAATAAGATTTACACCGTCAGCATGAGCAGAATCTAGCTCTCTCTGTTACAGCAAAGAAGTGAATAAAAGTTATCCTTTCTGGTAAGATGCACACAACTAACTGCATGCTTTCTTCAGATCTCGCTACCAACCAACTACCCTAGAATACCCCCCACAGGATAGCTGCCCTTACTTCATTTTAAACCCCTTAATAAGTCTGCAAAGTTCTCAGGACAGATCGCTATGTGCACCCTCCCACTCTGCACCTAGCTAAGTAATCTACAACAGAAAAGCTCCCTCCACCAGGTGACTGAGTGGATGGCCAGAGCCCATCATCCCTACAGATTCCTCTGTTCAGATGTGGCCTCCAGTTCCAGCCCCAGCTCATGAAACCCATCTTGTTTGGGACAGTCATTTTGCCTGTGCTAATAGCTCCACATCAAGTTTGCACAAGCCCAGCCCTTAAAATGAGTATGAGTGCCTGTGGGAGGGAGGGAGAAAGACCTGCTTGTTGGGCTTGGGACCTGCCAGAACTTAGTCACCCTTATTAATTTAAAGAGGAAGCCTTCGTGCCTAGCAAGGAGTGAAACTACCAGTAGATCCAGTGCGGGAGCTCAGCTGAGCCAGAGGGATGGGTCATGCCCAGCCTTGATAGAATTTGTGGAGGAACCTGTCCTCTAGCCACCTGGCATCACAGAGACTCAGAAGTCCTTGCTTCCTTTTAATACAGCTGCAAACACAATCTTGGTTCCTGAGTAGGGTGGCCAGCTACAGACAATGATGGGACTCCTGCGCCTTTAACAAGTGTGTAAAAGTGGGGATTTTAGCAGGTACATAAACACCACTTACTTCCACACAACTATTAATGGCAAAGGACCCCTATCCCTCTTTGCACCTGGCCACCTCATACCTGAATTTCCGTCTGTGTTAGGCACCCAAGCAAAATGGGGAGGAAACTGAAACTGGCACATCTGCAGGTTTCGTTAGTCCAAGCGTTACTGAACTCCCAACTCGTATCAGCCACAAGGGATTGGGAATGACAAGAGTTGCACTCCAACCACTTCTGGAGGGCCACAGGTCCCCCACTCTTGTTTTTAAACCTAACTTGTGAAACAAAGAGCAGTTTCCTATTTTAAAAGATGTCTACCTCGCCATTTCAGACGCCGTCCTCCTGCCCACATTTTTTTTTTTGCAATTAAATTAGAAATAAACTACTTTAGTTCAGATTTTTTATTATTTGTCTGCATCAGATCAACAATCTTTAAAAGGTATGCATATAGAGAAAACTAACATTTTGCATGGTAGATTGCTCGATGGGCCCAAGCCAAACACACACACAATATTAACAATATAATACAGACAGGTGCAGTGCACATACCAGGGCTGAGGTCATTTACCCAGCCTATAAAAAAACAACAACAAAAAACAACAACAATACATTTACAGCATTTTTAAAAAGAATTACAACTTGTTTGCAGGAGCTACATATTGAGAGGGTCCTTTTCTCTTCGGAAAGAAAGTTTCAAGTATAGCAGAAATGGACAAAAATGCCCTTTACAAAAAAATGAAAAGTAAAAAAGCTGCCATGGCAGTTGTAGGAGAGGGGTTGCAGCTGCAGCAGTACCTGGCTTCATGATCATCCTTTGGAAGGAGACACCAAAACAGATTTTTAAAGGTTATCAGTTAATCAACCAAATCGTTAGCCTTGTAGAACAGATTGCTTTCAGGATCCAAACAGCATCTTTGCTTTGAGCAAAGGAAGAGGCAGTTCAGGACAAATGATTGCAAGAACAGAACCATAGTTTTCAGTTGTACTTTTACAAAAATGTCGCTGGTTAAATTCATAAATCTACAAGATTCTTGGAGCATTCGTTGCCTTACACATTTGTGTAAGAAGCAAGCAAAGATGGCTTTCTTTCCCATTTACGAAGACAAGAGGTTGAAAATCATGTTACATTCTCACAAAGCACCTAGAGGTATTGCAACTAAGCAGATGTACGGACATCTTCTTGTCAGTTAAAAGCTAAGACAGTTTGGTTGCAGTACTATGCACACTTATCTGCGAGTAAGCCCTGCTGAAGAAAAGTGGGATTTATTTTTCAGTAAACATATAGGATTGTACAGTTAGCCAGCCAAAGGACAATTCTATATAAACTTATTTAAAAGTAGCTCCCACTGCATTCAGTGTGACTTGTTCCCTTAAAAGCAAAGATTGCATCCACAGGAATTTTAGCTGGTTGACAGCACCGAAGTAGTACACATTTATACGGCAACTTTTTAAAGGTTTCGCCTATAAATATGCGGTATCTCAATTTTGCAGGAAAAAGTGTATTTGAATGTTAAGGCATTTTTGGTAATGCTTTAGCAGCATCCCTGAGCAGGACAAGGGTGGGGGGAATTAACATTGCAACTCTAGGCATACTTTGGGGTTAATGGCTGGAAAAAAAGACAGTTTTCCTCTGCTTAATAAAAGTTGTGTAGAAGATGTAAGCCTGCGTGACAACTTACAACTATTAAACTATACAACTAATTAAAAGTGCCGGAGTCTTGTCCTCATTTTCAGCTTGGCCACCTTAGAACACTTGCTTAACTCAATGGTGCTTTTATTGAATGTATGGATTGTGCTGTTAGTCCCATTAAACTCAAATGGGACTTGCTTCTGAGTTAAGTATCAGCAGGATTGTCCTGCACTACATTGGTCCTTGAAACCCTTCAGCTCATGCAATCTTCCAGAGTAAGTTTTGCCTTTTGTTCAGGGTTTATATTTTGGTTTTACAACCTGTTCCAGAAGTGACCATTTTAGAAAAAAGAAAAAAGTTGACTTCCCCCTAGTCCCTTCCCTGGTCATTATATACATTGGCAAAACATGAGGTAACCCCCCCCCCAATCTATCTTTGATTTAAAAAATTTGGTATGAGATGCAGATGTTTTAATTCACTGGGTTAACTTATTTCAAGCCAACCTTTTTGGATCTGTCCCTTTTGGCACCATCCCTTTGAACAAAAGGAGCCAGCAAGTTTAAATTTGTCCCTCTTTTCCTCAAGGATACCTACTATAAAAAGGTAGTTTGACAAGAGTAAGCATTTTACATTACAAGATAAAAAATAAAGACCATTGTACAGAGCAAAACATTAAAAAGTTAAACTCGCTTGAGGCAATTGACATAGTCTTTGAACTATGGCTGTGTGCACACTGAAGATTTGGAATGGGAATGGCAGAGATATGCTGCCACAATTATAGTGCCCACACACAAATATTTCCAGTGCAATTTTTCATATACTCTGCTGCAGTTAGATCTGTGTAACTATTCACTCTTAAATACACAAACGTTTTCCATATTGCCATGGAAGAACCAACTGGGTTTCCTCTTTAAATATTAAAATGTTTTACTAATATATACATAATTTACCTCTTCCAATAAGAAAATATTCCATCCCTTCATAAATAGAGTTCAGAGTCTCTTTGCGTCCCTGTCCCATCCCCCTCTTCTTCATCCCTACCACATCCCACCCCGGCGCGCCAGGGAGCAGGCCATGCTTCACACATGCCTCTTCATGTGCAGGGCCAGGTGATCTGATCGGGAGAAGGCACGGTCACAGAGGTGGCACTGGAAGGGCCGGACACCAGTGTGTTTGCGGTAATGGCGTGTTAGTTCATCTGACCGTGCAAATTTCCAGCCGCAGCCTTCCCAGTTACAGTGATAAGGCTTCTCACCTGGAAAAACAGAAAAGGAGAGAAACGTGAACTTTCTAGCCTGGTGAAAAGGAGTGCAAATGGCTCTGTCTCCACCCACCCTGGGGCAAACACTCGCCCAAATAAAAGATCAAGTGAGTCTATTCCAGGGAATGTACTCTCAACTGATCTCACAACCCTGGTGAAAACTGGCCCCAACGATGTCCTACATTGGACGTAACCGCTTTACATCAAATTCGCATTAGTTCAACCTAGTCAGCGGTCTGAACTGGAGAGTTCTGTAAACAAACTTCCGGGCAAACAACATGCACAAGATTGTACTGCATGCGCCTTTCCAGAAACAATTTAATTCGCGGAATAAAGCAACAAGGCGCACTGGCGCTGTCCTGCCAAGCTCTGCTCCTGCAGCGTCCCCTGTACACAACCGGCACATTCCCGGGAAGACAGGATTGGCCAAAGCACGCCCAAGTGTCATATAAGATCAGCCTGGCAGAGTTTGCTGCCAGTTTTCGCACAGTCGGCGAGTCTGCCCTGCGTCCAATTCTCCACATTGCTACACCCTGTGCGCCCACGCACGCTTCCCCCGCGCCGCTCCTTCTCTTGGGGAGCCCTTCTCCGCGAACCCGCTTCCTCACATCCACCCACCCGAGGCGATCCGCGTCCCTCCCACCCCCAGCGACCCTTAACTCCACTCCCAGCCCCGCGCCCTCCTTACCCGTGTGGGTCCGCATGTGCGCCTTGAGATGTGAGCTCTTCGTGTAGGTCTTGCCGCAGCCGGCGAACTCGCAGTTGTGGGTGGCCGTGCGCTTCCGCGCCCAGGACCTGCGGCCCCTCTTCGGCTTGCACTCCTCCGGGGGCCCCATCGGGGCGTAGTAATCCAAGACGGGCGAGTTGGGCGGCGTTACCAGCAGCCCGTGCAGGCCCTGGGCGTGCGCGTTCAAGGACTCCCGGAAGACGCTGAAGTGTCCACGGAACTGGGGCTGCATCTGCCCGGCGAAGTTGGGCGGGAAGAGGTGGGCGCCCCGGGGGTAATGCTGGGGGGCTCCCATCTGCGCGTGCATGTCGCCGGCCACCTGGCACTGGGCCGCGGGGCTCATCTGCTCGCTGGGGAAGCCGGAGGGCGCGTGCTGCGGGAGGGGCGGCTGCTGGTGCTGCTGCTGCATCATGGCCTGCATCAGGAGGGGCTTGTGGTCCAGAGGAGCGGGCCCCAGGCAATCGGGGCTGCCGCTCATCATGCACGGCTGCCCGTCCATCGGCTCCTGCTTGACGCGCAGGTGCTCCATGGATAGGCCCCGAGCCAAGCCTGGGGGAGCGTGGGCCAAGCCAGGGGCGCGCAGCTCCGTGTATTCCCGCCGCTGCAGCTCGCAAGGGCCCGGCCCTGCTGCCGGGTGCTGTTGCATGTCCTGCGTGAAGAGCTCGGCCATGTAGCTGTGGCCGGGGCTGGGCATGTAGGACGCGGCGAACTTGTTGGAGGGCTGCTGGTAGTTGGAGCTGTCGCTGTCGTAGGTGGTGCCGCAGCTCTCGGGAGTCTCGGGCAACGGGTAGTTGGGGTTGGGGTGCGGGGGCGCCGCCACCCCCGTGGGCTGCCCGTTCGTGGTGTGCGCCAGGATGAACTCCAGGTCGACGAAGTTCCCTAACTCGTCCGCTTCCCTCTTGATGGTCGTGGCGCCCTCCACGTGGGTGGGGATCCTCTGCTGCTGCTGCTGCGTGGATAGGAGCAGCGGGGTTATGGCGGGGAAAGAGTTAAGGTGCCAGGCGCAAACATGCTACTGGGGAGCCAAATCCAGACACTATTTATAGCACCCCCTAACCTGAAAAACGGGTTGCGCGCACCTTCCCTCTCCGATGAGTTTAAGGGCAGGGTGCGCCTGGCACTCAAATCACTTCGAATTAATACCAATCTGCTAGGCTCCACTGGATCCCACCCGGTCCCCTCGCTATGGTTTGGAGGAGCGGATCCTGCGTCTACACAGCCTACTAGTACGCCAGCCAGGAATGAGCCGGGATCGCTTCCTGATCTCTCCAAAATGTACCCATCTCCTCTTGGAATGTAGTTAATTATGGAGGAGTTAATTGACTTGATCCCCCACTAGCCCCGCCCCCTCTCCGCCCCCGCCCCAATATTTGATTGGTTCCGCTCAGCGAGAAGCCCCTCGCGCTGGAATATGACTGGTACGCTCCGTCCTTTGCAGATTACGGCGGTCTTTACCAAAACGTCCCGCGGAGAGTTAAGTTTAAATTTCTCGGCCGTCGAAAAAACTTCATCCCTGCATCCTTTCCAAGTCCCACAAAAATATGTTCAAGGTGTTTTTGTTTCTAGCTAGCCTTTAAATTGTTAGATCGCCCAGAAATTTTCGTGGGGACAAAAATACATTTTACACGCAAATGCGTATAAGGGAGCCGTGACGACCTTTAAGAAGAAAAGGGAGATTTTAAGTGGGGGGGGGGTGAGAGAGAGAGCAATGCGCAACCACCTTTCTCCTCCACTACCACGCTTTTCTGCTCAAAATCGCTTTCCCTAAGAGCCTTTTTCGCAGGGACACCCATTCCGGCTTCAAAATGCCCCTCTCCCAAAGTTTCCTTATTAAAGGACCAGAGCTTGCATGCGCCGCCACTGCCCCTCGGGGTGCCCAACGCAGCGCAGGATCGGGACGCAATTTCAGTAGGAATTTCAGTAACTGTGAGGGGCTAACTTTGCTACCGAACAATTCGGGCATCAATTCAGCCTGATCAGGAACTCCACCCTTACTCTCTGCACGTACTCCTGGACCAGGATAAAACTCTCGCTTATATACATTCTAGTATCCTGCCCGCGCTCCAAGAGGCTGAGTGCGGTATTTTAGCCTCACAGCTGTGAGCTGAGTTTAAGGCATGTGTCACTCCAGAATTCTTAAGATAATTTCGAAAGTTTTTTCTTTTTTTTTAAGCTAAAACCTCAATAATGTTGGTGCCCTCAAACAGCTCAGGCAAGAGTTTTAAATTAACATCGTTGAAAAATCTTATTGCTCGCAGCCGATCCTGACCAAGGCGCCGTCGCGCAGAGTTTCTAACACCCTTCGCCAAAATACACATCTGGATCCTGGCGGCGGCAAGGGGCGCAACGGAGGGCGATTAAGAACGGGAAAACTGTCCCCGGGGGCCCAGGGCCCTGCCCCGCAATCCCTCCAAATAGTCTCGGAGCGCCATTCCGTTAATATTAGTTTTAAAGGACGGGAGGGTCTTCCTTGCGCCTTGCCCCTCCGGCGCTTTCCCAAACAGTTCCGTACGCCCTCACCTGTACCATGTCGGGCTGCCGGTCTTCCAGCGGCACCAATCCGGCAAAGGTGGAGATAGACGGCAAGACAGCTTCCTCCACGGCTGCGCTCATCTTGCACGGTGGCTTGAGCGGGAAAGAGCTAGGAAACTGCCCCGAGTCCGGCAGCTCCCCTCCAGGCACTGAACGAGCGCTGAACTTCTGCAAGCGCCAAAAAAAAAAAAAAAAAAAAGGGTTCCTTGCGTTCCAGCAGTAAAACAGCTGAGCTCCCGTGCGCTCTGATTGGCCGAGGCGTACTACATATTCAGGAGGCTCATCTTTGGAATTTATTACAAAGGAAACGGCCACGCCCACTACAAAGGTCTCGGCTGTAGTCGAAGCTCGTTGACAAGCAAATGGAAATGAGCAAGAAAATCCCATTCTTGGTAAAGGAAGGGGCACCTTCCCACTTTTTTTTAGATCCAGAAGCAGACCTACTAAGCAAGCGGTCTTTACTCTGGAGCAATTGCCACAGAATGCTTCCGGCAGGCACTTCGTAGGAAATCGATTTGGAGAGAGCAGCCTACTCTTCGAGATCCACGGTGCTAGTGATTAGTTAGTGTCCGCCTGGGTTTGCGGAGAGGCAGCTTTAAATCCCCACTCCGGCCAACTGGCGATGGCTAAGAGACCACGCAGGAGGGGTTGTTGTATGCGAGGATAAAATTGCAGTGTGTGTATGAGAGACAGAGAACATCAAATACTGTACCCTGCTTTTCCTAGAAGGAGAGGTAGTGTGTGTGTGTGTGTGGTCGATAAATATAAGATACAACTTATAACTAAAGTCAGGATCCAGCTTCTAGGGGAAGCTATGAACCTATGCATGGAAGCTTGGAAGTCATTCTGCATGCTTCATGCATAATTGCAAAAAACAGAAGTGCAAGTGGTGGTTGCCCAGTTAACTGTAATAGCAATGTCAGAGAGTTGTGTTTTGCCTCTGAACATCTCATGAAGCAGAGAAGAAAACAGCTACAATGAAGGACTGTAAGAAGATCTTACGTGCCCCCAGCCCAATGTCCACAGCTGAAAATGGCATAGTTAGGGCTACTGCTAAAGTTCCAAAGAACATACACCCATTAAAGCCCACTCTTATGTCTTATGCAGTTATGCTGCTTTATACTTTGTTACATTGTATGTCTAATTTAAATTGTTTTCTATAAGGTGTCCTGATTTTTCTTTTTAAACTGGACATCCTATCAATATTGTTCATAAATTTTAAAAAGGGCATGAAATAGGAAAGGCAGATCAGGTGGCTGAACAGGCATGTTTATCTTAATTAGAGAGTGAGAAGGAATATTGAAAGTCATGTACAGTACTTCAACAACCTATACCCAATCAAAATGTTTCACAGCAGACTGAAATCCTCCATAAAGTCTTCACAGAAAGGCATCCCATAACTGCCCTTGGACTCAGTTCAGAAATTCAGAGATGCCCATTGTAAAGGGATATTAGGGGTCTATAGAAATACAGTTCTGCTATTCCTCTTAAGTAATTTGCTGTGGAAGTAGCATCTATAGCAAATGAGTTCTGGTTCTGATGCATGATTTTCCCTCTACGGAAGAAGGTAAGTGGAGAGACACACAGGGTGATAGACATAATGTTTAGCACACAATGTGTTTCATGGGTATCTCCACAAAAAGAATGATTAGAACTGAGTGAAATAATTTAAGAGAAAGGTCTGACTTCCAAGTTTAGAAACCAAATGGGGCAAATTCTTAGCCCCACCTTCCAAAAGACAGCAGAAGGGAGATGTCACAATAGTGAATGAAACTCAAAATCATAATGAGATCAATCCTCTGCATGATTACTCAGAAGTAAGCCCTTGAAGCCTGTCAATGAGTTCTAAGCATAATGTGCATTAATCATCCTTTATATGCAAAACCAAAGTCGGTAAAAGTTCTGGGTAAAACTGGGACTTTAATCTATATGTGTGATGGTGTGTAGAAATCAAAGGTTGAACATTTTTGAGCAAAAATGATGTGTGGTATCCAACTAGGCCATACTCAGAGTAGACCCATTTAAATTAATGGACTTGAGTCCATTGTGATTTTGTATGCTATGTACATATTAACAGTGTTCTGCAGACAGCTCAGCTGGTAGAGCATGCAACCCAGCGTCCTTGGGAAAATGATTCCTGCATCGCAGGACCCGCCTGGTCCCTTCCAACTCTACAATTCCATGATTTCCTAGAGCTATAGAAAACAAGCTGTTGAAATTAAACGATTAAAATCATTTTTAAAAATAGACAATCTGCTGTTTCTTCAAATTATTCCTTCCTTTCTTCCTTGCCTCCTCTTATGTATGAAACTGCTACTCCTATCACTTGAATGATGCTCTGTCTTAAATCTCAAACCTATTTTTTCTGTGAAGCCTTTGACACAGTCTCTATTTCCTATTGCAATTAAGCCTAAATATGTGTAAACTAGTAATGCATATTCTTCCCTTATTTACCCTGGCTTCAAGTTACAAAGGAAGGAGATTCTAAAGAAACATCAGAAGAAACTTTCAGATAGTAAGAGCTGCACGACAGGGGAATAATCTCCCTCTGAAAGTTGTGGACTTCCAAGGAAGGATCCTTGGAGGTTTTTAAGCAGAAGCTGGATAGTCATCTGTCATGGATGCTTTAGCTGAGATTCCTCCATTGAAGGGGGTTGGGCTAGATGACCTTTGGGGTCCCTTCCAGCTCTATGATTCTATGATTCTACATTCCCCTCTCCTTTCTCTGTTGTCTCCCTGTGATATATTATAGGTTATAAACCCTATGGGCAGAGACTTATCCCTTTGTACTCGATAAAGCCTCGAACATGCTGGTATTTATATAAATCTTCAACAAAATGTTGCATCGGGGAGTGTTCTAGGCAGCCAACCTTGGGTTTTAAAAGCCAGGATATTATAGATTTTTAAAAGTTTCTATATCATTGCTATTGAAAACAGTTGTTTTTTGTTTTATGCTCAGTGGATAATATGTTGTCCATTTATCTTCTAAGATATTTAAAAAATATTTGCAAACTCTTCAACATATCTGCCCTAACTTTATTTCCCCTAAGATGGACTTCTTGCCCAGTTTCGTTAGCCTTTCCAGCTAGGAGTACTTCTAGACTCTTTGCCACCTTTGTTGTTT
Source organism: Podarcis liolepis (assembly GCF_965112155.1). NCBI lineage: Eukaryota > Metazoa > Chordata > Lepidosauria > Squamata > Lacertidae > Podarcis > Podarcis liolepis. The sequence goes on from NC_139559.1 coordinate 50,744,248, forward strand.
TCTTGCGAACCCCTTTGTTGCCTGTTAGCAATTTTTCTGAACTGCAAGTGCCTAAATGAATGCAATACTCCACCTTCAGCTAGACCTGGGTGAGTACCATGTGAGTCTTAATGACAAAGAACACTTACTTCACTTCTTAGTCTTAGAAGTGATGCTTCTGCTGATAACAGAAAAAGACATTCACCATTATTTGTCACAGAATCGTATTGCTGACTCATGCTTGGTTTGTTATCCGAGCTAACACTGATACCATTTTCAGCACTCTTGCTGCCTGCCTGGTTGTTCTCCTATCTTATTCCCAAACATTTGTATCTTCTTTGCCACTTCTAACACATATCCCATATCTAACAGTTCTGCCTTCATGTTTGTTGCTGTCTTCTCATTTTGGTAGTTTATTAGCTGGGTTTTGAATTTTGAGCTTGAGCAATTGATAAGGCTTACATTTCTCTTACACTTTAGGATTGAATCAGACTGCAGAGTCAAATTGATTGGATTAGGGTTTTAGAGCAATATTAGCATCCCAATACTGAAATTACATCCATTAGCAGCATGAGATTGCCTGAGGCCACAATGCTAACCAAAATGGAAGTAGGGAGTAGAAAGGTGTGATTGGTAAACTATGGAGTAAATAATGGGTTATTCTAGGCCTACAGATCTCGCATGTCAAGCTTCTTGAAGACCTAGCTCAAACGGGTTGAAGGAGAAAGTTCACAGATTTGTTGTGATGATCACATGAGGAGAGGGATAACCATCCTTGAGCCCTTTGGAGGAAAGGTGGGATATTATAATAATAATAATAATAATAATAATAATAATAATAATAATAATACAGTGGTACCTCTGGATACGAACGGGATCCATTCCGGAGCCCCGTTCGCATCCTGAAGTAAACGCAACCCACGTCTGTGTGTGTGCAGGTTGCAATTCGCCGCTTCCATGCATGCGCATGACGTCATTTTAACTGCACATGCGCGAGCGGCGGAACCTGGAAGTAATGCGTTCTGTTATTTCCAGGTCACAGTGGAGCGCAGCCCAAAAGTGTTCAACCTGAAGCAACTTCAACCCGAGGTATGACTGTATAACTATAGCCCAGGTTCATATCAGAATACTCTAGCATGCAGTTCCTCCAGATGTAGTATCATCCACAAATTTTATAAAGTTAAATGTACTAGACCCAGCAGTACTTCTATGAAATGCCAGTGGCTGTTTATTTTCAGAATCATATTAATCAATTTGTAACTACCAATACAGTCGTACCTTGGATCCTGAACGCCTTGGCTCCCAAACAAATTGGCTCCCAAACAATCAAAACCCAGAAGTGAGTGTTCCAGTTTTTGAATGATTTTTGGAAGCCAAACGCAGCTTCCTGTAGCCAATCAGAAGCCACGCTTTGGTTTCCGAACGTACGACTGTATTGAAGAGTTGGAAGGAACCCCAAGGATCATCTAGTCCAACCCCTTGTAATGCAGGGATATGCAGCTGTCCCATCTAGGGATTGAACCTTCAACCTTGGCATTATAAGCAACACACTCTAACTAAGCTATCCCAGTTACTCAACCCATCCATTCCTACCTCTTCAGTAAAGTAGCAGAAGACAATAGGAATGTAGTTTGGATTCATCAAGGCTTTGGATGTAAGAAAGCTTGAGGAAAGTGACATAAAAGAGTAATATAAATTCTACTTTTTCTGCTGCTTGTTTAGCATGCCCAGAGCTGAGCCCACCTACAAGAGGATGCGTGCACATCAAGTTGTAGAAACAACACGTGCATTTCCCTATGTGAGGAGATGCACAGGCTTAGTTTTAGGTGTCAAAACCCAAATGTTTTGCTTGTTCTTTCCCATCCCCTGAACAATAGTTTTAAATGTCTGAAGCAACTCAGACAATATAGCAAGAAATGAAATAGGGAGGCAGGTGGTTGCTGCTGCTTCCAGGACTAGAACAGGGCCTCCCATCAATTATCTCTGACTTTCTGTTCATGTGTAAACTCATATCTAGTAATAGGAAATGCAAATATGCCCCTCCCCTCCATGATAAAAGGTGCAAAAAGCAACATGTACTACACATATATTCAATAAGAGAGGAAATGCGAAAAGGTAAATTGTTCTATTTGCTTACTACACAAGTGTGGGCACATGACTTCCCTATGCATATTATTTCCATTCTCTGTGTTAGGGCATCCCCACACATGACTTCATAATTTGAAGTATTGTATGAATGCCTCTGTAGTTCATGAATGGATCCTATCCTCTCTTGGTTTTTTGCCTACCTACATGACTGATGGGGGAAGTTACGAGAATATCCCCTGATTTCACTATGGGGATGCCCAAGGGAAAGTACCTGCTTATTCTAATTACCTCCTCTGTTTCTGCACTGCAGCACCAGACTGGCAGTGGAAGCGCTGCTGCATGAATATGGCCTTACCTGCCAATCTGAAGCACATTTTCTTGGAAGAAGCCTAACAAGTGTCAGCTGCTACAAAATATTGCACTGTATGTATGCATACACCATACAAGAGATACTGACTTCATTTGCATACATGTGTGTGTGTGTTAACCTAACGCTCATGTCACAATAAACCAATTAGCCCTTAAACTGCCATAGCACCCTTGGTCTTATTAATTTTAATTACACGAGAATGCCTCAGAAATTCTCTGCATTGGAATGTTTATGTTTCAGTCCTGATCTGGTCTTCAAAGTTCGCTTCTTTTTTTAAAAAAAAAAACAACAACAACAGCAACAGACCATTCACTTCCAAGTATGGATTTTTTTTTCTAGATAACTTGAGTGTCTGCTGGTGATGTTCGTTGTATATTCCAAGCAGTGATAGTTTTATCACTGAGTACGGGGTCTCAGCTGCTGCCTTTTCCGTGAGGTACAGTAGCTGTATATATGTGTGGCAGGAGAGAGATAATTGGTTTTTTATGATAGAGAGAAGTTTGCAAAAATGTTAAATAAGCAGCATTGTGAGTGGGAGAACCCTAACAGTGGGAGAACCTTTTGTGATCCATTTGAACATGCAGCAAGCACATCCCAAATGCAGACAGGGTTAAATGTTGTACAGAGTCCCTGTGACCAGTTAGACAGCTACTGCTGATCTCAGAATATCAACATTAATTATTTCAGCTCTTCTGGCATGGGGTGTATTCCTTTTGACAAGCTGGGGCTTTCCATACCCTGGGCATGAAAGGCAGGCTCCTTCTCATATGAGCTCTGCTTCACCTGCCAATGTGCAGGATAGTTGGAAGAGTGACTGTCGCTGGGGATATCTTGGCAGATTCCCAAACAGGGCATGGGCTGGCACATAGGGTGGTCTTCAGGCCCTTGAAGAACTACACAGGACTGTGCCAACTAGCGAAGCAAAGTGTCTTCTGCTTTCCCTCTTTAGCTGGGATCTGGCTTCCAGCCACTCAGTACCAAGAAGCTCCTTAGCTGTTGAGTTTGTCGAGGAGAGATAGGTCTTATCTCCCCAAGCCTCTTGCCAACACAGGGTTTCCCATATCCAGTTACCTTTCTAAGAACTTTGGGTTGATTCTGCTGTTTGGAAAGTGCACAAGACAATTCTAAGTAAAGTGGATGCGCTAATAACCATCAGGAGAGAGGCACACTGGATTCTCGAGCCTGAATCAAAAAGCTACTCTTCCAGTTACTCTCCTTACAGACCATAATTATCCGGGTGGAGCAGGACAATAAATGGTTGCCTTAATCCAGAAAAGCAACAACTATGCAAATCTCTCTCCTTCTCAAGGCACATGCCGGTCTCTACAAGGAAATTGGCTCCACACTATCCCTGTTGCTCATCTTTGTTTCAAGCTCAGAATTAATTCACTGACAGTGGCAATGCAAGACCTTGAAGGCTCTTCTGCCTTCAGGGTAAATTCAAAAGAAAACAGGTCTCTAACCTGGTGAGCAGCAAGCTGCTTTGCTTTTGCTAAACCTAATTTTTGCGTATTAAAGTGACTCATTCAGCCAGTGAGCAAGGCACAAGCCTTAAGCATATTTCTGTCCCAAGAATCAAGGATGTGGGGAAATGGTGTAAACAGCACAAAATGAGCACAAAGCTTTGGCATCAGTTTGGAGGGGATCCAAAATTTCAGGGTTACACGTTATTGAAGCTGGTTTGTGATCTACAATCATTCATAGTAAATGGAAGCTACAGCACATCTCCTCTTAAATTATGCAACGGACAACCAAAAATCTCCAGTTTAACCAGATGCTTCAATAAAACTGCCATCTATAGAAGAGTACCTTGATGTATGGTGTCATTGGGGGTGGAGAAAAAGTGAATTTGGATAATGGATATTAAAGAGAATTTGATATATGTGGTTTGGGGAATGAGATGTTGAAGTAGAAAATGTGAGCCAGAGTGGCGTAGTGGTAGGACCGCAAAGGCTTGGATTCGAATCCTTACGCAGACAGTGGTGAAGGTCACTGGGTGACTTTGGACTGATCTCTCTCTCTCTCTCTCTCTCTCTATCTCAGTGTTTCCCAACCTTTTTTGGGCAAAGGCACACTTGTTTCATGAAAAAAATCTCGAGGCACACCACCATTAGAAAATGTTTAAAAAATTAACTCTGTGCCTATATTGATTATATATAAAGTAATTCTCTTTAATAGGAATCAAATAAACACAAAGAAAGTACGTATTTTACATTGTCTGGTTTTGTTTTTAACAGAAATGATTGTGCGTGTTTTTGGTACTCAGATACCTGTTGGAGCACCCCTCCTGCTATGTGCCAGGCTGGCAGCTAAGATTTATGGAGGGGTCCCTCCTCCTGGTCCCACTCCTGTGCAGTGTGTGTGTGTGTGAGAGAGAGAGAGAGAGAGAGAGAGAGAGAGATTTTTATTTCTCTGCATTTTATTTTATATATTTTGTTATTAAGAAGATAATAAAAACTGAGGTATAAAAATGTCAGAATAAATAAATAAATACAAATCTTGAAGCTTGTCATTCTAAAACTTAAAATGGTCACTTTTTCCAATAGAACAATTCTTTCCACTCTTACTATTAACTATTTACTGATCTAATGAAAATTCTCTCTGCTAATGAACAACCAAATGTCTCAAGAAGTACAATACAATGTATTCACCTCTCTTTTAGACCTCACAGTATATGAAAGGTTAGTAATCTATACCGTGTCCAGTTTAGAGTACTCTGCCCCTTCTTCACCTTAGATCCAACATGTATACAATCCGTACAACTGCATACATGAATAGTTCAGGTGTACACTTGTAGTTATTAAAATATAACATTCAACTCACACCAACTGCATATCTTTATGCGCAACAGTGGAACTGTACAAAAATGATCAACGGCACACTTTCAGACAAACGTATACGCACGTATACACAGCTTGGAACGTTCAGCTTAACGTGTGAACAAGGTTCCAATGCGGAGAAATCACGTGGTGCACACTCCGCGCAGTCCCAAAACTGCTAAGCAGCAGGCTGCCCTCTCTTGAGAGCCCTTGCCGTGGGATAATAATAATTGCTGAAGCCAGACAAGAGGCTCCACCAGCGGTATCTGAGAGCGGGAGGCATCGGCAAATCCTCCAGCGGCCATTACCCGCCCTTACAGCCGTCGGTGCGGAATTAAAATGGCTCCGCCGCCTCCCTCCAATAAGCACGCGGCGGAGGACGTTGCGAAGCCAGATCCTTCAACACCGGGAGCGAGGCCAATCAGCCCACACTCTTAGGGACGAAGCGAGTGATTGGCTCGTTCCTTCAGAGGCAAAGGGAGCGCAGCGTCTCGCGGCGGGGACCCTCCGAACCAACGTACCTTTTGGGAGGCCCGCGCATGCGAACGACCACGCCCCCCCCTCGCGCGCATGGAAACACCTGAGCAGCCACGTGATCCCAGGAGGCGAAATGTTGGCGGCGTGAACGCCTTTCTTGGGCATGCGCGTCGCTAAAGGAGGGCTTGGGCTTCGCGCGCGCGAAGGGAGCCTCAGTGGCAGGCGCAGCGGAGGGAGGTTTGAATTCAAATTCTATATGAACCGTGTTGCCTGCCCTGCGGTTAAGATACGTTACTGCAGTGTTTCCCAACCTTTTTTGGACTCGCCCGCCTCCCTCCAGGCAACATCTCGCGGCACACCAGGCAACATCTCGCGGCACACTAGTGTGCCGCGGAACACCGGTTGGGAAACACTGCTCTATCTCAGCCTAATCTGTCTCACTGGGTATTGAGAGAACAAAATCGGAGGAGAAAACTATGTACAGTGCCCTGAAATTTTTGGAAAGACATAAATGTAATGAATTAGTTTTAAATATAAAAGTGGTGTCACCACTGCAAAAGCTGAGAATGCAGTTCTAAGCATAATTCCCTTAAAGTAAGTCCCTCTGAAATCAACTGGATATTTTTTTGAGTATGTAAAGTTGGTTAGGATGAAGCTGCAACTGGGAGCAGGGAAGTATGGTAAGCCTTACCTCAGCCCCTGGTTTGAGCCTTACCTCAGTCCCTTCGGCCACCCACTATCTCTTAGCTTCAGCACCATCGCCTCCCCTCTGCAATATGGGGATAATACATAATATTCATTGACTCTGCAGAACTCTTGTTATGAGGATTACTGAGATGCTATTGTGAAGCATGCTTGGTTTTTAAAACACACACCCTGCCACTAAGTTAAAAATGTGCAAGGCAGCTTACAGTGATTTCAAGGAGACTCACACTGACAAGTTTATCAATACTGAAATGCTAAGTGTGTTTCTTGCGGTGGTGGCCTCTTCTAAAAGGGCATGTACACACACAAAAAGAAGGTCCAGAGGCAGAGCAGAGGTCTCAGGTTCAGTGTCTAGCATCTCCAGGTAGGGCTGGGAATATCCACTGTCTGAAACCCTGGAGAGCATAGATACAGTCTGACTCAGTATAAAGCAGCTTCTTAACTTCCTGTGAGATGAGATGGGCTGAGGAGCAACAAGAGAGAGTGAGGCCTTCTGAGTGTAAAAGGTAAAAATGTTTTTGGTTGGTTTTAAAAAAAAAAAATCCAAAGCAAATTAAATTTTGCTGGATTTTGTTTTATTCTGCTTTCATCAGCTGCTTATGTCTCCCCACCCACAATTTAATTTCTGCTTACATATTGTGTTTTGTTTTTGTGTATTTTCAAAGCCAACCCAAAGGGATATAAGCTGTGCTTACAAGTATATCTGAACCAATAAGCTCGGTTTGGACAAAATACTAAGCTGAACCATAGCTTAGCTCTGGCTAGCATGGTGGCAGCAGGACCAGGAAAGGAGAGCTGCAGCTGCAGTATTCAGTCAATGAACTCACAAGCTTGCTCATTTGTTCTCAGCTGTGGTTTGGTTTAGCATCACATGCAAGCTGGACAAGCAACAAGAAAAATGCAGAGAGCAAAACCAAACCCTGTATATGGCATTTATTGACCTGACTAAGGCCTTTGACACTGTAAATTGTAACATCCTGTGGACTGTCCTTCTGAAAATTGGCTGCCCAGATAAATTTGTGAACATCCTTCAGCTCCTCCGTGATAATATGATAGCAACTATCACAGATAACAATGGTTCTCAAAGTGAACCATTCACGGTGGTATCGGGTGTTAAACAGGGTTTAACTCTATTCATTATTTTCATTCCCATTGTCAAAGGGAAACTCCCCATTGGGTAGAAATCATATATCGAACAGATGGAAAGCTCTTTAACTTGAGTAGGCTGAAAGCAAAGAGTAAGATTACCATAACTTCCGTCATGGAGCTTCAGTATGCTGATGACAACGTAGTGTGTGCACACCCAGAGGATGACCTCCAAACCATCCTAAATATTTTCGCAGAAGCTTACAAAAAGCTTGGCCTATCACTCAACATCCAAAAAAAACCAAAGTGCTGCACCAACAAGCACAAACAAACCCTCTGCAGTGCCACAAATCCAACTCAATGGTGTAATGTTGGAAAGTGTCAATCACTTCTCCTACCTGGACAGTTATCTTTCCACAAGGGCTGACACTGATGCCGAAATCCAGCATCACCTGAGCTCTGCGAGTGCAGCTTTCTCCCGATTGAAGCACAGGGTGTTTGAGGACCTGGATATTCACAGGGAAACCAAAATGTTTGTTTACAAAACTATTGTACTACCAACCTTACTGTATGATTGTGAAATATGGACCACTTACAAACACCATCTCCAACTCCTTGAAGGATTCCATCAATGGTGTCTCCGTAAAAAATTACATATCACTTGGGAAGACTGGTGAACTAATGCCATTGTACTGGAAGAAACAAAGATCGCCAGTGTCAAAGCAATGATTCTTCAACATCAACTTCACTGGACTGGTCATGTTGTTCGGATGCCTGAATACTGTCTCCCAAAGCAACTACACTATTCTGAACTTTAAAATTGAAAGCGTCATGCTGGTGGTCAACAAAAGAGGTTTAAAGACTCTCTCAAGGCAAATCTTAAAAAGTGTAGTATAAACACCAACACCTGGGAAACACTGGCCTGCGAGTGCTTCAATTGGAGAACAGCCTTTACCAAAGGTGTCAGGGGCTTTGAAGACGCTCGAACTCAGGATGAAAAGGAGAAATATGCTAAGAGGAAGGCAGGCTTGGCAAACCCTCACCATAATCAGCTCCCACCCGGAAACCTATGTTCCCACTGTGGAAGGACGTGTGGATTGGCCTCCAAAGTCACTTACAGACTCACTGTTAAGACCATGTTTATGGAAGACAATCTTACTTGGCTACGAGTGATCGCCAAAGAAGAAAGAAGACACAGTTGGCATGTGGCCCGTGACTGATTATCGTTGAAGGAATGCAGCCCTGAGTAGAAAGAAAATAGCCTGTTGGTGGTCTATTTGAAAGAGGTTTCATAGGGGCCAAGGTATAAAGTTACAGAATCCAAAATAAGGTGTGTTTTTCAATTATGATCTCTGGTTTATGTGTTCCGCAAAACTAGAGTACCTTTGAAATAAGAAATGCCTATCATGTTCCATGAAGTTGGATTGTTGCAGAATAGGAGACATAATTAAATGGACATTATTTAATTATTTGATGCCTAGAAGCAGGTGAGCACAGAGATGTGCATTTCTATGGGCTGTGCCTTCCAATCAGCTCTTGCACCAGAGTTTTTAGACTTCTGTGAAAAAGAATGTGTAATTATTCCTCGTTTCCCAGACCAGGAAACAAGGAAAGGATGTGAACAGACTTGATCCAAGTCACTACCAGTAAGGAGTAGTCAGCCCCTAGATTTTTTGCTTGCCATGAAACACACTGGGTGACCTTGGCTCATTCACTCACTTTCTCAACCTAAACTACTTCACCAAGGCTAGAATAAACTGGGAAAATTTACATCCATGTATTATGTGGAATTATGTGGAGACAAGAAAGTGCTTATTTGTAAAATATTTTCCTAACAGAGCAACCCTGACTTCTCAGATGAACAGTGTGAGGTTTGCCCATGGGTGCCTCCCCAGCAGCAGGGATGAGTTCCACCAGTGGAAAAGGTGCATGTCTAGAGCCAGCCATGTTCCCAGTGGCAGTGGCTGCCATTAGGCCCCCAAACAGGACATTCCCTGGGGTTGAGACTATGGCAGGATAGCCTATGGCCAGCCTGGAGCTACTGTAAACAATTCCACTGATTAGAACCAATGGAGGAGGGAAGAAGAAGAAGAAGAAGAAGAAGAAGAAGAAGAAGAAGAAGAAGAGGCAGCGGCAGCTGCAGGGAGGGGGTGAAGGCTAAATAGGCCCACCTTCCATCTCCTCAAACAATCCTGGCTAGCAGGAGTCTGCAGAGCTTTGGAAGTGGTGATAGAGCTGCCGTTTCATGACACATACAGCAGCTCTGCTTAGGGTTGCACTCAAATTCAAGGAATTTGCTGCCACAAGAAGCAGTATTAGGCACTAGCTTAAATAGCTTTCAAAAGAGGATTAGCCAAATTCTATCAACAGCTATTCCCCGTGATAGCTAAAGAGAGCGTCCAGGGTCTGAGGCAGTCTACCTGCTGGAGGAAAGATGGAATTAAAAAAAAATATGAATAGTATTATTAGCATTCACAGCAGTAGAACCTGAGCTTACATATCCTACTTGGGACTTGCATACACCAGAAGCTGCTCCTCCCCAGAAGCATTGGGCTCTAGGAGTTTGATTGTAGGGAATGGGTCACTTTGGGGGCGGGGGAGGCTCAGTCTCAAGCGCTCCACCTCCATGACTTTGGGTTTCACACACATACAAAAGATTTCTACATAGCAACCATTTCTCTTTGCTTGACTCACAAGTCCTTCTTATCTTTGAAATGGGTTGGGTACTTAGCATTACTGGTGATACATAACCTTTCAAAACACCCTCTGAAACAAAAGAGAATACTTGGGTTCATCTACTACCATTATAGCCCCCTCAGAACAGCAATGAACTGTCTCTATGCCGTTGTTTTTAGCCAGCGTTGCCAGCTTAAACTTTGTGCTCTGAAAAAACAGCAGGGCCTTTTGTGATCATTGTCTAATTGTCACCTTTGAGTCAGTATAACCAAACCACATGTAAAGGCGGGCGGGTGTTCACATTATAAATGTGTCTCTTAAAAACAAAGCAAAGAAAAAACTACTGTCACTTAATATTGCACTCCCCAAACAGAACTGCGTGAACTAACCATTTATCAGGTGTAGATTAATACAGCCACAAATGCTGTGCCTAGGCAGTGGGGTCAAAATGAAAGTAAAAACAACTAGAAGAAAATGAAATTCAACCTAGAGTGGCCTCAGATTAAAGGGAGATTCACTTATCAAGGCTTGGCAGGTCCTTCCCTTGGATGGAAAGAAAACAATCTTATCAGAAGTAGCATTCATTTTCATTTGTAAGGAGTTTCAGAGGTGGTGGGGGAACTCCAAACTTTGCTCCAACCCAGGGTGGTAACACACTCCTTTAGGGGGAGAAACAGATTGAAGTCCTGAAAATCAAATTATGTATGCAACTAGCTTTTCTGGAGGCTATTTGATTAAATCATTACTTGATTAAATCAAGTAATTGTTCTGATGGAATTTACCTGCAAGTTCAGTCATTGTCGTTGAGAACCATCACTATATAAGAGGCTAATTAATCTCTTTCCTCAGCCTATTCCAAAGCTATCTCATAAGTGTCTTTAGGATTACAGTCCTGCAGTTGGTTCAGTCTAGAACTATTTAAATAAACAGGAAAATAAATGGGGATTTCAGTTGGACTCATGTGACTGTAATGTGATTGGACCTGGGGGCTTCCAATAAAAATATTTGTGTGAAAATTCTGGGCACATGCTTATCAGAAATTAAACCAAATTGGAATTAATTTTGTACTTATTCAGTTTGTTTCTGTCAATTTGTATTCAAATGGAACAATAACAGAGGCTAAATAAGAGTGTCATTCTCTCCTGGGGACTAGAGAGAAGCAACTTAGTGAATGGGTCCTCCCAACACTTGTGCCCTTCTAAAAGCAGTTGCTCAGTTATCCTGCACGGTATGTATACAAATTAAAAATATAGTATTTCATAAAGACATTTTTTTAAAAAAAAATCAGCATCCAGCATCCGGGTGGAAAATATGCCTCTTTAGAAACCTTTTTCTCTCCCCCCCACTTTCTTATTTGTATTAATTCATAAAACTGAAGTTAGAATGGTAGTTAATATTGACTATTCACCCTCCTAAAGAGAGTTGTATCATCTACACCTATTATAGTCATGAATCTCCTTTGAAACCTTTAATGGTTACGGACATACAAAATATCAATTAAAAATTTCCATACTAGAAAATTACAGCCCCACTTATTATTAGGAAGAAGATTTATTATTATGGTTATTTTCCAGGACTATAAAAGGCAAACAGACTGAAATGGCTGGAAGGGCACGAACTCTCCTTGTGTCTGTGTATTAGCGCGCGCACACACACATGTTCAACTGCAATGTAATCAGACCTCTTGCAATTATGAACTGAACAGACATTACCAAACATATAATTAAGGCTACAGTCTCAAGTAAACCTACAAGGAGTTCAGACATTAAGCTGTATGAGACTTACTTCCAAGTAAACAAGGTTATGATTTGATTATAAGGGTACAGTCCAGATTCCACTGAAATCAACTGGAAAACTGCTATTGATATCAGTGCAATATGGTTTCCTTACTTGTCTCTTCTGCCTACCCAGGCATGCACACACTTTCATGCAGAAGCATGCTACAGTTACTTGGACTATTCTGTGTTGGAACATTTTCACTTTGATCATGTTCCTTGATGCAGTGGTAGTTCTGCCACTTCACTGCGCATCCCTTCGACTCTTTGTTATAGAATTCACTGGCCCTGTGCATTTCTCTTTATATACCCCTGTTATTTTTAACTCTGCCTACGCAAATCCCAGATCCGGAATGAGCTGCGGCTCAGGGCCAAGGGGAAATGGACACGGCACAAATTTCCTGCCCTTTTTACCTCTCTTCCTCTATAACATGCTAAGAACAACTTTATTTTCTCCTACTCTTAACTTTCACTGTTCCAGGAAAGCTTGCTGGCAGCCCAAATGAGTGTAAGAAGGAAGGGCCCCCAGGGTCTGAGTCCTTCAGATGGAGAACAGCTTAGCCCAGCCAAGGCCCTGTCATTGTAGTGTCTTCAAGGGATGTTGAACACCTATTGGATAAGGGATCTGTCAGGACAAAAGGTCAGCCTGTGAAGTAACAGGTACAACCTGCATATGCACTGTCTTCAGACCAGGCAAGCCGCAGGAGGAAAGCACAAAAGAATAGACAGACAGATGTGCACACATCTAAGGGGGCAGGTGCATTTGAACCTGTCTAAACATATGACCCTGCCTAGGGCCACTTGCCATCCCAGCTGCTTCCCCAGTTGGGTGGAAGGTGAACCCATAGGAGCAAGCTAGCTTTTGTCTTCCCAGGTTAGGATATCTCTTCATCACATTGAGATAATTGCTGTTAATGGCATATTAACAGATATGTCCATGGTTTGCAAGTAGTCAAATTTGCAAGTAGAGGCAATATGCAGAAAGCTCAAAAGAGGCCATAGCAGATGTTATCTCTTCGTTCAAGCACTCCCATTACCAACCCAGATATCAAAGTTTTGCTACTAATACTGTTCTATAGTACATTTCAAGAGCTCTGAGTACTTTTTATATCTCATCTTAGTAATTCTTACAACCACCCTGGAGGGTAGGCCAAGTATTGTATTGTTACTTTCATATTATGCTGACTAGAGTAGTGTCTTTGTGCTACTGCATAATTTGCCATGCTTTTGTCAAATCCACTGCATTGTTATCCTGAACCATGAAGTCTTCATAGTTGTCACACTCACATCAGTGGGTGTTATATATGTACACATTTGCTTGCTTGTGATACGTTAAGCCAGTGGTTTTCAACCAGTGTACCATGGCACCCTGGGGTGCCTTGAATGATGGTCGGGGTACTGCGGGCAACACTCACCTCTGTCCCTTCCCTTCCTCCTCTGATGCCCTCTCGCATCTCGACCTCCCAAAGGCTTGTGTGGCTGTTTGTTGCAGCAGCCCTGGCTATAAGCACCCAGGCAAATGGTGCCTCTGGGAGGCACCCCTCTTTTTTTGCAGCTCAGAGACCAGGGGTGGCTGTGGCGGCTGCCCAGGGGACTCCCAAGGAGAGAGGAGAGGAGGCTGAGGGAACAGGGGCGACATAATTGGGCTTCTGAGCCCTGCAGGGCTGACACAGAAAGAATGTAATTGGTCAAGGGAGCCATGGACTCAAAAAGGTTGAAAACGTTTGCCATAAGCCTTTAAGATAATAAGGGGAGCCTTGTGAATCAGGCCAAAGATACATCTAGTCTAGCATCCTGTTTTCTCAGTGGCCAGACAGATGCTTATGGGAAGCACTTGATAATACACAGAGGTGAGCCCTACTTAAAATCCAAATTTTAAATTAAAAATTAAATCAAGTGAATTAATCACATTCATTACTTGATTAATGTCTGCCACCCAAATTGAGTGCAAATATACATATGATATCTGTAGAACAAGAGTGGTAACCTTTTTCAGACTATGCAGACGAGAGTGTGTGAACTGGCTATTTCATTGTAGCCAATTGCTCACGTCAACTGAAGGCCCCCCACAAATGTCACTGTTCATGTGAGTGTTTCCAATACATTATGTCATGCAGTCTTGAGCTGCATTAAATCACATAGCTCAAAACTAAGTATGTTTACTCACCACTGAATTCTGTCCATATCAAAAGTAAATGGGCATAGGATTGCAACCTTATCAACGGGTGTGTGTGTATTTCACTCCAAATCACACTGTTACAGGTGTATCACGCCTGCTAAAACAGCATTTGATGAGATTACCAGAGATGGCAAAATAATTATCATGACACTATAGAGTTGTTGGAGGATAGGTCAACCATTGCTACAAGCCACAGAGGTTTGGTTCCAGCTCCACCATCAGAGGCAGTAGGCTTCTGAATATTGGTTGCTGGGAATGGACAGTGCATAAGAAGGAAGAGATTGAGATAGAGATGCATTCTGCTATAATGCCTGTTTCTCCAGGGAGCTTCAACAGCTCAAGCTGAGAGCTTTTATAGGAGCTGAAGAATCCACCCATTCCTGGATCTCAGCCAGACCCTAATCTGGACAGGTTTCTCCCTCCTTTCAAGTAGCCTCATGTGCAGCTAGTGGTGGCTCTGGAACTTCTGTCTAGCTCCCTGTCTCTTCTGCTGTTGGGGGAGGTGGGCAGTGGTGGGTCTGAGAGCCAGCAAGAAATCCAGGTAGCTGGTATGAGGACCTCCAGTCCTTGGGTAGGATTGTCCAGTTCTGATGGCTCCTCTGAGCCATTGGCAGTATGGAGATATGCTAGGGTTCTGTTGTCCCTGTTCCTCATCCAATGAGATCTCTGGTTCCAGGGCTGGGCAAAGATGGCCCCTTCCAATCCAGAAAGCATGGAAGCAGAGTATCTCCTACATATTTTTTTTTTTTGGAATTCTAAATGGCTTCTGTTTGGGCCTGTTGGGAGAAAGCAAGAAATCAGCATAGTGCACGTTTACCACACCATGATGACCACCTAGTCCAGATTCAGTTACTGAAACAATGAGCAGAAGGCATTAAAATCCTCAAAAGGAGACTTGACTGGCAGACATTATTTCTGAATCTATTGCCTTCTCCTCCAACTCACCTCTGTGTATTTTGGTAACACTGGAATGCAGTTTCCCAGCCATCTTTTAATTAATAATGAATTACTATCTTATGGTATCTGGGGCATGGATGATTCTTACATCTTTGCCGTTAAGGTGGCAGATCAGTATTTAAATAAGAAGGACCTTGTGGAGTTTTCCCATGGGATTCCTTTATAAAGATGGATCTTTGCCATGGGTACCTGTGAGTAGCTAGAAGATCATTTGTTCTATGGAATTGCTGAGTCTCTTAGGCAGTTATGTGGCAGTAGTGTGCTCTATACTGCAAGCCATAAAGCAAGGCACACCTGGCTTTCAAACTCAGTAGCCTCTTCTTACTCACCTGCAGAGATGGAGGCTGTGCTGAACGAACAAACAAACAAACAAACAAACAGAAGCTGAATGAAACACATGTATATCCCTGAACATCAGGGATGGCTAACCTGTGACCCTCCTAGTGTTGGACTACAGTTCCCATCATGCCTGAGAATTAGCTATGCTGTCTGGGACTGATAGGTGCTGGAGTCCAACTACAACTGGAGGGCCAACTGGTTAGCAACCTCTGCCATACATTTTTAGTTTTTCTACTGTTTTCCAGTTGTATGAACCCAATAGTTGCTGTGAAAGTTCATTCAGCACACAGAGAGTTAAACAATCACACAATATTAACTGCTCAGCTTATAATACTCCTACAGGGCAAGTTATCCAAGCACACACCCACACTATATGTAAAAAAGTTCTTTTAGATAACGAGTAAGAAAAACAACAACCCCAACTTAATATCAGACATGTAACATATGCTCGGGCATTCTATTTGCCCTTCGCAGCAGCAGCACCACACACACACACACACACACACACACACATGAGTAGACAGCCTTGGTCAGGCACAAAAGTCTAGAAGGAACAATATCCTTCTCCTGATCAGGGAGCAAGCCACTTTCATGTTGCATTACGTAAAGCTTCCTCCCTCTGTTCCAGGAAGTGTCATTTAATTATCCAGCTTTCATATTGGTAAATAGGTTTGCTACACATCACAAAAGGGTTGCAATTTTTGGAAGCAGGTTTGTTCACTGTTCAGATTAGCTAATCTCTTGGGGCTCAGGTTCCAAAACAGTTTCGGTTGCTAATAAGCAAGGAAAAAAATTAGGGACATGTTTTTCGTCTTCTTTCTTTTAAGAGATCCATTGCTGTTTTCCTCACTCTCTTCCCACTTTCAAGTGCTTAGCAGGGAACTTTGGAGTCTTCATCTTCATCACCTTCTGCCCATACTAAAAAAAAATGCACAAATATATGTCACTGAGTTCATTACCTGAGATCAGTCCCTTTCTTCAGTTTGGGCCATTTTATTTAGTTCTACATGTGTGATTGGCAATAAAATGTGGTTGTATGGAGGGCTCCCATTCAGATTTCTAGCCAGCCAGGCATGCTATTTTCTAGCATACTCTATTTAATTTTATTTCCCTAGTTTTCTATCCCCCCCCCCATTCATCATTATCTGGGCACTAAGCATTGGGCTGTTTTGGGGTTATAATTTCCCCAAGATGTCCCCTCAAAAAAAAAAAGTTGTTGTGCTTCTGCAAGTTATGAGATTTCCCCAAGCTTGCTGAGTTCTCTTATGCACGCACTATGCCATTTTTTAGCTATATAATGCTCAACATTTGGAGAATAAGTTCACTTGCCCTAAAATAAAGCATCTTATTCTCTCAAGTAGTGTGTTTCTCCTTAAAATATTATAGGTGTTGTTAATATATGATTATTTATTAAATTTATATACCCCCCTTCATCCGAAGATCATGGGCGGTTTACAGTATAAAAACACAAAAATACATAACATAATAACAAATAAAACAATAACAAAGCAATGAGATGGCATGCAGTTTGTTTAATCATTCACTGTTAGTTGGCTGCAAGAATGCTGCTGAGATGTTATGTTGCTATTTGCTTTTGCTTTCTTGTCAGTTTGATTTCCAGCATCCGGTTTGCATTCTTTGAGCTAGACTTTTACAGCAGGCAATTGCTGCACATGTAGCCTGTCCCAGAAGAGGACAACCATTCAAAACCTGTAGTCCTGCTTTAATTCCAAACATGATACTCAGGCACTTATTGTAAAAGGGATGCAGTGACAGAAAACTTGCTGGGGATCATGAATGGGAGAGTGCTGTTGCACTCATGCCATACCTGTGGGTTTCCAATTAACATCTGGTTAACCACTGGCAGAACACTGGGAGGCTCTCTGAAAGAGTGTCTCCTCCTATGTCAAGATCAGCAAGGGGTTTTGTGACTTCTCCCAGTCAAGGATATATGAAGTGAGGGGCCCAATAGCAGGGCCTTTTCAGTGGTAGCTACAAAACTCTGGAATGAGCTCCTGGTAGAAAAACATATTGCTTTGTGGTTGCTTTAATTGAGGAGACAGGTAAAGATGCAACTTTTCCACCAGGAGAGGAAGTACGATATAAAGTATAGGCATTGCAGAATGATGTAATTGTTGGAACTGCTGAATGTTTGCTGATGTTACTTTAGTTTGCTGTTTAAATCACTTTAATGTTTTATATTAGGTATTTATGAAGTCCTTAATTTGTAAACTGCCCTGTGTCCATTTGGTAAAGGGTGGTATAAAAATCTGTAAATGAATAAACAGAGTGCTGGACTGGTTGGTCCTTTGGTCTGTTCTTAACTGGTATATCCCACGAGCCAAACACAATTGATAATGACAAATTCATCTTATGACTCACTTCTGGCCTTCTGGCATTTTTAGCTTGAGCCAGTCTTCCAAATACTATCATTACAAGAAGTGGGAAACTAGCAATATACAAATTCCATGGCCCACAGGTTCCTTTCCAGTCTTTATCCTGGTCCAGAAAAAAAGCACCAGTCAATCTAGCTAGTAATATGCAGAAAACCCAGCAGTGACAGCATTATCTATTCCACTAAAGTTTTTTTGCAGGGTTACATTAAGGCTAAATCACTGAGGCAGGGTCACAGAGATAGGAGGAGCAAGTGGGACCTACAACAAAATGTTGTAGTAGTGAATGCTCTTCAGGTTTCCAGCCAGACATACCTTCCTTCAGGGTACTTCACTGTGTTCCACATGAAGGCGTGTGCACACGAACACACACAGGATTCCAAATGACACAATATTCTATTGTCAGTCCTCACTGGTCTGTTTTTAAGGGAGTTTGTTTCATAAAATTTATATGCCGCTTGTTTGGGGAGGGAAACCCCTCAAAGTGGTTTACAAAAGATAAGTTGGCCACTTAGGATTTTTGGTTTTTTAATTACTTCTGCACACCTTGAGGTACTTCCTTCCTCAGCAATGCTGATGTCTCCCTCTTGTTTCTCAGTGCCTTCCTTTGGGCTGTCAGTTATCATCATCTGAGGTGGCTGTTAAAATCTGCTATCTGGAAGGGCATCTTAGGACTGCCTCTTGAGCCAGACAAGTCATGCACCTGATATTCTCCTCATCCCCCTGCACAGCACAGAAGGAGAAAAAGATGGTTGGGAGTCTGAGGCTTTCATAGAAGGCAACAACTAGATGACTAGAAACATGTGAGGAAAGCAGCCAACAAATATTTACTTTCACAGGGGCCTGATGCTCTTAAGAAACATTTTCTTAAGAGAAGTCTCTCAAAATTCAAATACTTTCCTTCTCACAGTTTGCTTTCTCAGAACATTTTCCATCATCCCTCATGGTCAGGTTGAATGGATATGTTGTGTGTGTGTTTTATATGTATCTTAAAGCCACAACAAATATTGCATTAGGTTTTTTTTTATATGTATAAAAAAATCCTTGGCTGTTGAATAGCAGGTGTGGTCCTCACTCCATGCCAAAACCAACAGTCACTGTGTAGCAAATAACCCTATGAGCACAACACACACACACACCAGAGAGATGTCAGTCAGAGAGAAGAAAGCAGGCAGGCTTCCTAGATAGGACTCATAGGCTGTGTACACATTACTGTTTACTCTGGTTCAAATGCACTCCCACAGCTGGCTTTTGAATCTGTGTACACACGACGATACTCATGATACTCACAGCTATCCTGTAGTTTCTTGAAAAATACTGATGTTTGACATGTTTCCCTTCAAATTAGCTTCAAAAGGAAAACTTAAGCCAAATTCACTTCACAGTTAAGCTGAGGTGTGTACATTTGTGTGTGTACAGATAACAGCACATGTATAGATAGCTGACACGTGCATGAATAGGAGTTTAGAGATGGTTTGCAGGGACAGGGTAACTGAACAGGAAATGTGCATTGGGTGAAGACATCTGGTGTGCACAGCAATGTGCAAATGTGACTTGAAATGCAATGGGGTGGGGGATGGACAACCTACTTGTATTTTAAGTTGCTTAATGTGTGTACATGTTAGCAGATTAATGTGCAACAAGGCTGTTTTTCCCTGCTGCGTTCCAAGTTGCATTTACATGTCACTGAGCACATCAGAGGGGTGGGGATGTCTTCACATGATGCTTATGACCTGATTGGTTTCTTTGCCCCTGCAACCCCCTCCCCCGGAATGCCTACTCATGAAGCTGTGCATACACAATAGCTATCTCAAATATACACACCTCTGTTTAACTGCGAAGTGAATGTGGCTTAAGTTTTCCCTTTAGATTGAAGGTGATTTGAAGGAAAACACATCAAACAGCAGCATTTCTCAAGGAGACACAGGATAATTCTGCATCATGGGTAATAATGTAGGTACACAGATTCAAAAGCCAGCAGTGGGAGCACACTGGAACCAGAGTAAACAGTAATGTGTACACAGCCCACAGTCAGTTTGGAGATGGTTTGGGGAGAGTTATGGACTAAAGGTAGAAGCACAAGCTGGTAAAAGCTGTCTTGGAAAACTGCTTTGTGAAGTCTTTCAGGAAATCGCTTGTATTTTTGTGTTTTAAAGTATGTAGGTGAGATGGAGAAAATGGAAGTGCCATGCCAGAAAGCTCAGTTCCGCTTTTCCTCAGAATCAGCCTTCAATTTATATCAGTATCAACAGTGCATAGAGGCATCCAGGATGTTGTCGGTGCTTTCCAAGCATATGGGGACAACCCTTGCTGTTATTACCTGCAAACGATCACATACATGTATGCACTGTCCAAACAAAACTAAGAGTCAATACCACCCCAACCTTTGCCAACCTGATGCCCTCCAAATGTTTTCACAGCAGGGTGGTTCTGTGCTGGCTGAGTCTGATGGGAATTGTAGTCCTAAACAATTGGTTGGTGAAGGCTGCCTAAAGTCTAGTAGTAACATAGATTTGGTTCCCCATTTCACTCACCAACCTGCAAGTAGTAGGGAAAGTATAAGTTTGTTTGTGCGAGAGAATGTGTGTGTGTGTGAGAGAGAGAGAGAGAGAGAGAATAAATTAACTCACTGACTGAGAGTGTGATGGGTGATTAAGTGCTCAGCAGCTAATTAAGGCTAAAATCTTATGCACTGGGAGTAAGTTTAATCGGACACAGTGGGACTTCCTTCAGTGTAATCATGTTTAAGAGTGTGCTACCTTCTTCGGAGAGGATAATACTGTTATAGTACAGTCATTAACATGTCTAATCATTGTAAAATCTCAATGTATTCCATTGGGCTTATTCTCAAGTAAGAGTGCATAGGTTGTAACTGAAATCTGCTGCAGCAAAAGTGGCTGTATTATCATCAGTTGCAGCTGCTGTGAATGGACACCTTGCTAATTTCTACAGTTCAAACTGCTGTCAGACAGATAGCTACCAGGGCCAATTTAAAGTTAGAAGCTTCACAGCTATTGTGTTGTACGCAACTATCTTTTACTCAGAGTAGACCCATTCAAATTAAAGGAGCTAAGTTAGTCATGGTCATAAATTTCAATGGATCTACTCTGATTAAATGTTAATTGAATACAACTCATTATCAGCAGCTCACCAGATGGTAGTAACTTTCCGTTTCAAACTGTTGCAAACTGAGCAGGGTTCAGCTACAAGCATTTGAAAGCAGAGACGTGGCGGGCTTTGGGAATGGTGCGGTAAGTACTAGGCATTTGCACTGCTGATGGAAATCCAGAAGAAAAGCACACACACCAAACACTCAAGGCAGATTAAAGTACATTTAATTGGTTTTGGTGGAACTCACTTCTATGGAAATGTGTCTAGGACTGGAGGCAGGTGAATGAATGCTGCTTTGTGCTTCTTCAAAGGCAATACATATAAACCCTCATCTAAGTAGGCTTGTATCCTCCTGCTTGCACTTACATAATTTTAGATTCCTGGGTGCACTGTTGTAGATTTCTTGGAAAGATGGTGGGAAGGAATTGCTCTTTAAGAAGAGACTGCCACTGTCAGAAATGCTCATGGCAAAGGGGTGTACAGAAAGCTCTGAGAAGATTATTTATAAACACAGCCCTGACTACTCCTCTCCAGATATATGCCGGAGGAATTGCACACCCTGCTGCAAACAAGCAAATATTAAATCTGGGGAGTACCAGGCATGTAAACACAGTCCTCTGGTGGGGCAAGCTGCCAGCCAGTCTCAGTAGCAGGCAGGACGTTTCCTGCGTAAAATGAATTGAGTCCTGAGGCACTGGGATTTTGCTGAAAATGTGTGAGGGGGAGGAAGCAGATTGTCTTTGCTCTGTGTTGAAGGGGTCAAGCCTAGTTTAGGGTACAACTTATGCATTGCCAGAAAAGAGGAACTGCATCGCCCACCTCATAGAAAACAATGGAGAACACAGACTTGTATAAAATTTGCATATGCTAATGTATATGCATAAAGGGGACGCGGGTGGCGCTGTGGGTAAAACCTCAGCGCCTAGGACTTGCCGATCGTCAGATCGGCGGTTCGAATCCCCGTGGCGGGGTGCGCTCCCGTTGCTCGGTCCCAGCACCTGCCAACCTAGCAGTTCGAAAGCACCCCCGGGTGCAAGTAGATAAATAGGGACCGCTTACTAGCGGGAAGGTAAACGGCGTTTCCGTGTGCTGCGCTGGATTGCCAGATGCAGCTTGTCACGCTGGCCACGTGACCCGGAAGTGTCTGCGGACAGCGCTGGCTCCCAGCTTCTAGAGTGAGATGAGTGCACAACCCTAGAGTTTGGCAAGACTGGCCTGTACGGGCAGGGGTACCTTTACCTTTACCTTAATGTATATGCATATGTGCACATTTAACAGCATTTCCTGTCATTTAAACAGAAATGCAACCATCTTACCATAGTAAGCACTGGGATCAGGGGACCTGTGTCTCTGTTCAGTCAGCTGTCTATTGGATGTTGATCGCCAGCTTCAAGGCCTCTGTGCTCACTTCAGTTCTTTATATTTGAACCTGACTTGGACTGGGCAGCTCTTCCAAGAGGACGCCTTAAAATAGAGGACTGTGCTCTTGCCAGTCCTTCAAATAGAGGACTACCCTCCATATTGTAGGACACAGGGCTACCATAAGCCTGCCTAGTTGACAAGGCTACATTTCAAAGTGCTGGCCTTAACATCTGAAATCTCTGTGTGGCCTGGAATCAGTGCACCTCAAGAACCAGCTGCTCCCACCTAAACCAGGCCAGATTTTGGATCCTATTCAGAGGCCCTTCTTTGGGCCCACCTGCCTTCAGAGACAGGACTTTTTTGTAGCGGTGTCCTGGCTTTGGAATGCCGGCCTTATGGCATTCCATAATGATAACTTTATTACCTTTTCAGCATCAGATAATGACCTTTCAATTTGCCCAGTCCTTTTAGATGCTGCTTTAACTCATTTAATCATACTCAGGCCTATAGTTTTATTATCTCAACAAACATGAATTCAGTCTCACAACAATCCAAAGGGGATACTTATAAACTTTCTAAAGCAACTTGTTCCATTCCCAACCCAACAGAATATTCTTTCAAATAGTCTGTTCCACTGGAACAGAGAAAACTACCTTCTTAAGATCATTGATCCATTTAGTTCAGTGTTGTCTATCTGCCAGTGACTATCAAAGGCTTCAGAGAGGAATCATCCCAGACCTACCTGGAGATGCCAGGGACTGAACCTGTGGCTTTCAGCATGCAAAACCTGCCCTCTACCCATGAGCCATTGCCTCTCTACTAAAAATGGTATTCCTAGTCACAGGCAGTCATTCCTATAAATACCGGTACTAACCAGACCTGACATGATTTGGCTTCTGAGATCAGAAGAGATGGAACTTGGATAGATGCTTTATATTGAATCAGACCATTGGTCTAGCTAGCTCAGTGCTGTCAACCCTGACCAACAGTGTATTTTCTGGGTTTCATTCAGGGAGTCTTTCTCATCTCTTCCTGGAGATACCAGCGATTTAACCTGGGACTTCTGCCTAAGCATTATTTCATGCTCATGGGTGTGGCGAACAGTTTTCCAGTCTCTCTACAGCCGCCTGCTGCATTTGAAACTGCTTTCAGTCATCTTTCACTTTTAGTTTCTTTCCTCTAAATAAAGCATGCTGCCTGGTTTCTTCCACCTGTTTCTTTTGCAGCCTTTCTTAAAGCATTAAAGGGCCAGTCACTTGCTTAATATGATGCTCCTCTCAGATGAGATGCTGCTCTCTCCGCTAGAGGTCCAGCGCTGAGGGCCTTCTGGTGGTCCCCTCGCTGCGAGAAGCCAAGTTACAGGGAACCAGGCAGAGGGACTTCTCGGTAGTGGCACCTGCCCTGTGGAACGCCCTCCCACCAGATGTCAAAGAGAAAAATAACTACCAAACTTTTAGAAGACATCTAAAGGCAGCCCTGTTTAGGGAAGCTTTTAATGTTTAATAGGTTATTGTATTTTAGTGTTTTGCTGGAAGCCGCCCAGACTGGCTGGGGGGACCCAGCCAGATGGGCGGGGTATAAATAAATTATTATTATTATTATTATTATTATTATTATTATTATTATTATTATTATTATTATTATTTATTAGCCTGAAGTTGATTTATTTTCTATGGGGGCCGGGGAGGCAGTACTTAAGATATTAACTTTTGGTATTTGCAACTTTCTAGCAGCAAGTTACTGAGAAGGTACTTGGTCAACATCTTCCATTCAACTCAAGCATCATTTATATGCAATCATACCCAGAAACATAAAACCTGCCTCCATACTGATGCAAAACACTACAAGCCATGGCACACAGCCAGGGTATGGGAGGGGGGTAGTTCCCAGGTTCTGGTATAAGTAGGGCAGTGCTACCTTATGGCCATACTCCTAGAATCATTCAGAGGTGAGTCTCGTGCTGTAGCACACCCAGGGGTGTGTGGCAGGCAGATGGTGCACTCTGTAACTCTGCCAGTCTCAAAAGACTGGTGAACTAGAGCAGGGCACACACCCTGCATACAGCATTGTCTGACTAGGGAGGCCCCATGTCTTATTAATGCGGGAAGGCCCTTAGTAGCAAGAGATGCTATATTAAAAGCCTTCCTTATCTGGGGATTCCTGGAGCAAGTCAAGGCAGCCTAGCTAACTTTGAATCTTGCTATATTCTTTGTGATTCAGTTGAATGTATAGAAATTTAATTAATAGCAATAATAATAATGTGAGAAAGTTCAGTTTCTGTCATGAGAGAACCATATTCCACCAAGCACATTGGCTGGACTAGATGTCACTAGATTTTAATTTATACGCTGCTTTTCCACAGAAGGGATTGCATTGAAAGCGTCTCACATAAACAAGAATGTCAAGACTACAAGATAAAACATGTTAGCAAACACCTGTAAGCATTTCAATGACATTTCATTTCAAAACAAAATACTGACATTTCAGTAATATGGCAGTAAGTCATAGAAAAAAAAATAAAATCAAAGAATTACCTGTCATCTCTGATAACTCTGAAAAGAGATTTTGTATGTGAAAACTTGTATTTGTGTTTGACATGGCAAATGCTGGTAGGGGAAGAGTTGTGGCTCAGCTTTAGAGCACATGCTTTTTCATTCAGAAGGGCCAAGTTCAATCCCTGGCAGCTCCAGGAACGGCTGGTAATAACCTCTGTCACACTCTGGTGAGCAGCCGCCAATCAGATAATTCTAAGCAAGATGGACCAATTGTCTGATTCAGTATAAGGCAGCTTGCTTAAGTTCCTGTTGCTGTTCTCTAACAGAAACAAACAAACAATTTCTTTGCATATGGGGTTTTAATCCCTCGTTTATCCTCCCCACCACTGTTCCCTAAAAACACACACCAAAAAAACCAACAACAACAAAAACCTAAGGCTATTTCTTTAGTTATCTGTATTATGTAAATCTACATCCCGCCCCCCTGCCAACTCTGTAAGTTATTTACAAATGCTTGAATGGCTTGTAATCTTTTCCTCCCTTGTTCAAAAATAAATAAAAATGATTTATAAAAAGGAGAGGGGGGAAATCCTTCAAATGAAGTACAGTAGTCAACAACAACAACAACACCTCAATACAGTGGATACATACGCTTCAGGTTACAGACTCCGCTAACCCAGAAATATTACCTCAGGTTAAGAACTTTGCTTCAGGATGAGAACAGAAATCATGCTCCAGCAGCACGGCGGCAGCAGGAGGCCCCATTAGCTAAAGTGGTGCTTCAGGTTAAGAACAGTTTCAGGTTAAGAAGGGACCTCCAGAACGAATTAAGTACTTAACCCAAGGTACCACTGTATAAAGCAGTGCCACAACAACAGAGAGGGCCTCAACTGGAGTTTGCAAAAACACAATAATGAAGAGGTCTGTAAACCAACTTCCAGCTCCCTTTTTATTTTTACCTTTGACACTGTGGCTACCCCTTAGACAAGGGACATTTTCAGTATCTTAATCAATTATCCCTCTCGTCTCATGATGGAACATGGGATTATACCTTCATTTTCTATAGGAAGACAACTTCAGTGTACCACAGGTCATACAAGAGAAGACACTCAGAGAGAGAAAAAGAGAAAATTACGAAGAGGCTGGGATTTTTTTGTTTATTTATTGGATTACTTACCTGCCCCTCACCATAAGGTCCAAGGATGGGTTGCAACGATAAAATATGTACAAAATTAAAAACAGTTAAAACAATTTACATCAGGATATTAACTATCAAAAGCAGTTAAAAGTGGTTTTATATCAGAAGAGGAGGGTAGGTCCTAAAATGTATACTGTATGTCAGATACAGTTTAAGACTAGCAAGTCCTGCTATTTCTAGGGGTTGAACTATGAAAGATCTTGATTCCATTATTCTTGTCAGGGGTGAGAGAAATTTAATGTACACCATAGCAAGTCAGTGGTTCTGCCATTAAAACACTATGAAAAGTGCCCCAAAGTAGCAAGAAACTCTTCAAATGTTTCTCAATTTAAGTTAAGGCCTGAAATGTGTTAATTTAGAAAAGTACTGCTAGAGTTGTCTGATGTCCTATTTTTAAAGGACAGCCCCTGATTTTAGAATATCACACCCTCCTACTCAAGATGCTGTGAGGGGAATAAATCACCCTCTAGTTCCGTACAGAAGCTGTCTTTATCCTCGTCTCAATTTAGTAGGAATAGGTTTCTGTGGCATTCCAGCAAGGGGGAAACAAAACAACCTCTAATGTTGCCTCTCCAGCTGGGAAGGCAACATCTTTCTATCAGAATATAATGGAGATTTCCACCTCTCTTCAGTCCAAAATGATATAGGACTGAAACACTAGCTTAGCCAGCCAGGCAAAAAGAGGATTTTTCCACCAATATTTTAAATAAATCAGAACACCACGAGGTATTTTGCCTGGACGTCTGCCCTCCTCATGCCTCATTGTTTTGGAACAATATGAGCAGTTTATCACATGTTGTCCTCTAGCCATACAATTCCACTTGTCCATTAAAAACTGCATTGTTTGGAGGGAAAAATTATAATCACAGCCAGCAAGGCTGGGGAAGACAGATATTGTGTGGCATTTCAGCTGTTGCACTTTCAAATGGAATCAGGGGGTCCTGCAGATGTTTTCCATTCTACAATGCTGGTGATCTAAAAGGAATCCCTCCCTCCAGTGTTGTAAAAACAAGGGATTTGAACATCAAAGAGTATGGAAATAAAAGGTCACATGAAGAATCAAGGGCAGTTCTGGGATCCAAATACCTTCCCCCTTCTTCAGAGGTGGTTTGGCTTCATAGCAATACCACTTTCCTCACCTGATACCTCTAGAGGAGGGACATATCATAGCAATTGCTGGGCTGAGCCAGAACAAGTGCCCATACCACAGAGAAATCTTTCTCCAGATCTAAAGTGCTCCTGAAAAAATGAGTAAGGAATAGGGAGTGCAGTGATTTGTTCCAAGCTCTCATATTCTGCTGTGACGCTGCACCCTAACTTAATGACTAATAATTTTAGGAGTGGGAATCATAGCTCCGTGATGGGGCGCACAGAATCACAGAACTGAGGTGTTGAAAGGGACCCTGAGGTTCAACCCCCTTCAGTGCAGTGTTTTGATGCCGAAGGTGCCATGTCCAGTCTTTATCATCACCAGTTTAAAAAGGATCAGGTAAAGGTTGCTTCCAATCAGAGCAGAGTATTATAGGCTAGATGGACAAAAAGCCTGACCTGGTAAAAGACAGTTTCCTGTGTTCCATTAAAATAAACAATTGTTCTGTTAATTTTAATCTTGGTTATAGTGTTACATGGCACCCCAGTCTCTAGCAGTGCAAGATTCCAGGTGTTCCAGACCCTTACCTAAGGTTCATGTTTCCTTTTGGACTGTGGTGTCTTTATGATATATGCTTTATTTACACACCTATACAACCTGAGCCTGCGATGGAGGGGTTCACAGCATCAACACCCCAAATAGTTATTGTTTCTCCCATAACCACAGCCTTGGATTCAAATAGAATCCAAACATTTCTCTCATACTTTGCCCCAACTTTCTCTCCAACTTGTTGCTTTCCTTCTAGGTCACATCACTGCTACTTTCAACTCGAAACTCTGGCTTTGTCTTCTAACTAACCATGAGCAGCCCCCACCCATTTTCTGTCTCACACAGAGCCCTTTCCTCTGTTTCCGTTAATGGCCCATCACCCAGGCTGTCACCTCTACACAGGAAGCTAGTGGCTTATATGTCAACACTTGCTGGATCCAAGGGACAGGAGAATCTCACATATAGCCTTCTTCTTTGGCAATCATTTGTAAGTGATTATCTTCTATAAACACAGTTTTAACAGTGAGTCAGTAAGTGACTGTGAAGGCCAATTCTGGATCCACATGTCCTTCCACAGTGGGGACATAGATTTATGAGCAGGAGTTGATCATGGTGAGGGTTTGCCAAACGTGCCTTCCTCTTAGCTCGTTTCTCCCTTTCGTCCTGAGTTTTGAGCGTCTTCAAAACCCATAACACCTTTGGTAAAGGCTGTTCTCCAATTGGAGTGCTCGCGGGGCAGTGTTTCCCAGCACATAGCCTACTTCCTCCCCCACAAACTCATAACAATATTATTATCCATTGCTGGATCAATGAATTTCATGGGAATAGTTGGACTCACCTATTTAAAAAGTCATTTTATACATCCTAAAGTGGCTCCCTAGCTTTTTAATTTGTTGTTGTTTTCTATTTTGTTGTTGGTAATTAATTAATTAATTAATTGCATGCATGTAGAGCACACACACTAGAGCACAGCTGCTCTAGTGCTGTGCCTAAGAGACATGAGCTGCAAAGTCCTTCCCTACTTTGACTCACATCCTTGCCTTGAACTTTCTCCCAAGCCTTAGGCTAACCCCTCTCTCTTTCAGTTACAGACAGCCCCACTCCCATTTACAATTTATGTGGATTCATTATATCCCTGCCCAATCAATGAGGTCTTTGAGAAAGTCAATTTTAGCTGTCTCCCCATGACTTGTATGCACCAGGAGTCCTGCATTCTATATTGTGGGCCCAGGTTTATGGAACTCACTTTCAGGTGAGGTTCCAGACAGACCCTCCCTGTTGAACTTCCAGTACCTATTGAAGATTTTCTACTCACACAGGCATTTTAACAGTATTCTGATTTTATAGTTTTCACTTATTTTTTATCTTTAGTGTATTGAGCGAGTTGTTACACCACTTAGAGATGATTGTAGTGAAACAGTATATAAATTGTCAAAATGAATCAAATCATCATCATCATCCTTACAGGGTTCATTAAGATAATGTATGCAAAGTGCTTTGAACAGTCAAGTACTATATTGCATCAGTAGTAGAAGCACTAGAAGTAGGAAAGAAATTTCTCAAACTTTGTGAGCTTCTTAGTGAGCTTCCCTAAATCATATAAAATTTGCTTGATGTGTCCTAAGTGTATGTACTCAAAAAATATTGGCTATTATTCAAACCAACATTTGACAGTATTCAAGCCAAATATTAGAAAAAGGCATATCAAGGGGATGCAATTTCCAAAGAATTTTTTTAAAAAAGTAAAGGAAAGTAACACCAGTGGAATAACTCTGTTAGGGCCAAATGAAATGGCAGAAATGGTGAACAGGTTTTCAAATTTCCCAAAACTCTTTTTCAGGCTAGGAAATAGACACATTAAACAAACAAAAAAACCAACAACAGTAGGGGGAGATAAAACTGGAGCGATGGAAAATCCTCTGTCTGCATTTTGCCAAAGTCTCAAAGATAGAAGATTGGTGCTTTGCAGACTTAATTAGGTTAGACCTCTCCTTCTGAAAGCAGAAAAGCCAAGCTATCAATTATGCAGATCTGTCTCTAATCTGTTATTCAGATTAAGATCAGACCAGTTAGTAGCTCATGGCAGAGTCTCTTTGTGTGCGACAGAGGACTGGCTAATGATGGCAGTACTTTGTGATCAACCTGAATGTTAAGTCAAAACATGTGAGGAGGTGTTAATGGGGAAATTCTAAACAGCAACTGAGTAGTGACTCAGCCCAGTAGGAATGCTTTGTATGGATGCTGTTGGGAACAGTGCTGGAGGCCCAGGGGAATCTCATAAAGTGCAACCCTAAACAATATGCTCATAATTAAGTCCCATTGATTTCAATGAGGCTTACTCCCAGATAGGTGTTTATAAAATGTTTGCAAGTTATATCATAGTTTCCCTGCGTGGCATGTGTGATGTCACTGATCTTAGTAACTGGGCAAGTTGTTAAGGAAGAAGGCACTATTTTAGATATTTTAACTCTTTTGTGTATATGTAGTATAAGCATCTTGAGTTTGGCTAAAAAGCAAATTGGTAAGCTGAACAGAATACTTAGTAGCCAGATAGGTCACCTGTTCACAGTCTTTCCCAATATGCTGAGATGTATTGCATTATTCAAATTACAGTATTTAAAAAAAAACTAGCACATATACATATAAATTATAAATTAGCATATGCAAAATTTATGTATATTATTATTATTATTATTATTATTAATGAATCACTTTCCATGAGGCATTTCCCCCCGCAAAGGCCCAGTCTTTCATTATCTCCTGAGACAGACACATGCCAGCAACAATGAGGCATCCCAAAGTGTTTTAAAATATCTCTGTCCTCTTTTCTTCTTTTTTCATTTTTTTATGATGCATTTTGTCTTCTTTTTTGGTAGTGTGGAAGTGGCCACTGGGTTCAGCTGATCATTTACATGTGATAAATACTGCAGCAATGCTTCCAGAATGTGTTTTCTTTTTTGTTGTCTTCTTCCAAGAGAGACAGGCTTTTACATGTCATAGGCATGTGGGAAATCGGTACTCATCGAGTTCCACCTCACTCATTTTGCCTACTATGATATGAAGCTGATCAGCTTAGCGTGGTTTAGCATCCCAAGCAGGCTGATTTATATCTCCAAAATGAAAGTGCTGATTATGTCAGCAGGGCTAGCAAAATACATTGTGCTACTTGAAGAAGAAGAAGAAGAGTTTGGATTTGATATCCCGCTTTATCACTACCCGAAGGAGTCTCAAAGCGGCTAACATTCTCCTTTCCCTTCCTCCCCCACAACAAACACTCTGTGAGGTGAGTGGGGCTGAGAGACTTCAGAGAAGTGTGACTGGCCCAAGGTCACCCAGCAGCTGCATGTCGAAGAGCGGAGATGCAAACCTGGTTCCCCAGATTACAAGCCCACTTCTCGTAACCACTACACCACACTGGCTCTCGAGGCAGGTATATCAGCCTCCTCCTCCTCCTCCTTTGAGAGGTGTTACTTACATATATGTGCTGGTGCATTAGCAGTGGTGGCACAGGCATTCAATACTTCAAACAATATTTGCAGAAGTATTCCACCTACATTGTCAGAGACAGGCCAGTTGCTGGGCACAAAAATGGGGAGAGCACTGTTACATTCAGATCCTGCCAATGGGCTTCCATTAGGCATCCGCCTGGCCACTGTGAAAACAGAATGCTGGACTAGAAGGGGCTTTGGTCTGATCCAGCTGGGCACGTCTTATATTCTTAATGGCAAATGAAGTTTCACTGTAGCAAATAGTGAGATTTTAAACAGCTATTCTCTAGGACACCCTTTCGCACAATTGCATTCCTTGGCTTGCAAATAAAATGGCAGCCTATTGGCCAAATATTGCGTAGGCAACATTCCATAGAGCACTTTAAGAGCACTGCTGCCGTTTGCTGCAGCAGCCAAGTGGTGGCTCTCCTAGAGGCCACTCCATAATGGATTGGTGGTGGAGGCAGCAATAGGCAGCAAGCCAACAGCAGTTGCAGCTCACAGCCCCATGGGCAAAGCAACAGTAGAGGGGCTGGGGGGCACTGATCCATCACCTCCCACATTGCTTAATGAGGGACCCACCCTATATGCCAGTCTTTAGATATTTCTATAGTAGAATGCCTAAGTACTTAGTTTCTATGTACTTAGTAGAATGCCTATGTACTTAGTTTCTCCTTTATGATGGTTATGTAGCATTTTGCCCTATGGGGCTGTTTAGGTCTTGGTGTGATTAATGTATGTGATGCCAGATTGTATTTTCTTTATTCTGTGCTTTTATGTACAGCTCTTTTATTGCATTGATTTTAGTGTTTTGTATCTGTTTTATTGTATGGTTCCATCTTTTTTGGAGGTGCAAGGCCTGTGAGAAAACCTCTTCTGTAATGGCCCCCAAATTTAGAATTCCTTTCTTATACAGGTGCACCAGGCACCATCTCTTTGCAGCTTTAGCTGGTGGCAGGAGATGCACCTGTTCTCCTTGACCTTTCTCTGTTGAAATGTTATTGTCAGTGCCTCTCTGGTATGTAATGGCATCACACTGCAGTTCACTTGGCCACAGACAGGTGCTTTTTGGGAAATATGGTGTGAGCACAAACTGGGCTCTCAGAGCTGCTGGGTCATCGCATCAGAGTTGGAGGGCGAGACAGAGGCAGTTGGGCAGGTGGCCCCTAGAGGGTTGCAGAGGTTTGGCAAGTGGGAGGTGTTTCTTTGGCAAATTCTATTGGGAGGGAAGGGGCTTTGGCAAGGAGTAAAGACTGGGGGCAGGTCGCTTTGTAGAGTGGGGTTGATGGGGGCATGCAGAGTTGGGGAACAAAGGAAAGCGGGGCCACATCCCCTAGTATGTATGTGTGTACAGAGAGACAGATAGACAAACAGACAGAGAAAATGTTATGCTTTTGTGGGTGGGGTTATTTGATTTGTTTTGTTGAACTGTGTTATATTTTGTATTCTCCTTCCATGACGAGTTTGACCTGCTACATTGGAGTGTGTCAGGCTGCTGTTAAAGCTATAGCAGCAGAACTAAGAAGAAACGAAAAGAAAAAGTGGCAACCTTCCTTGGATGGGGAAAACCCAGCAAGCATCCACGTGAGAGGCCCTCCCTCCCCAGGTGAGTGATGCATCATCAACATAAACACCAAATTAGAGGCCTGAGCCTGTGGCTGAGACAGCCCTAATTACAAGTGGAAATGAGCCTTATAAAAAAAATAAGAACATGACAGGGTTTCACAATCCCTGCAGCAAAGAAACCAGGAAGAAAAGACAAAGGGTTGCAGGTCCACATTTTTGTCTAGCAGGAGCTTCTTTCAGATATTTCATTGTGCTATATTTAACAATGAATAGTAGATTTCAGTTACTATCAAGGGTAATTTATATAACCCTTTGGAAATGTGCAAAGAATTTTACCATATTTATTTTGCACTGCCCTCAAAGTAACTTTATGAAGTAGGTTGCTCTTCCCTTTTCACAGGTAGGAATAGATTCTTTCATTCACTGTATAAATCCTAAATTAAATTGCCGCTGTCATCAGTTGCAATTCATTTAAGGATCTCTTCTTAGGTGTAGTAGATAAGCTCTTGGTGAAACATTTTGCATGAAAAAATAACCCGATAAATAGAAAGTAAAACTAGACGAGCAGATTTTAAAGAATAAATGATCTAATGTTATTTGGTAGTCTAATGCCAAAATAAGAAGGGCTTGCAAGACAAATGAGCAAGGAACCTGCTTTCTACATAGCAAAATCTTTAGGCCATCTTTTTTTAACTTCTGCTCTCTATTTGGAAATCAGACTGTCTGCTGAATACAGGAAAGTTGCCTTATAGAAAATCAAACTGCTGGTCCATCTAGCTCAGTATTGGCTACACTGATAGGCATCAACTCTCCAGAGTTTAATTCAGACCTGTTACATTGTTTAGCCACATAAGGAGACAAAAGACCTTTCCAAATATCTGTTTTATTTAACAATAAATCCATTGTCACTTTTTACAGGGGTCCAAAAAATTGCAAATTTATTTTGGGGCAAACTGCATTTTTACCAACAATAAGCTGCCAGCACATGCTGTTTCTGGGCAAATTTCCCACAACCAGTTTTCTCCATTACAGACTAGAACATCATGTGAAGTGTGGTTGTATCTGTCATAGGAGCCTTTCGGTGCGTGCCAGTGACATCATGACTGACCAGAGACATACTCCTTCATGGCTCCGATTCACTTCATTTTCAGAACTTTTAAAAAAGGTTGTGTAGAATTGAAAATAACTTTCCAGAACATTCCAGAAGAAGTACTAATGTAACTCTTCAATAGTTTGGAAATGTAAAAGCAAACGAGAAGTCTATCTTCACCCCACTGTACCCTGTAATTTTGCTATATGTTCCTCTGCTTTTGCATAACTAGGGGATGCGCTCCCCACTTTTCAGTGCTGGAATCAGTGTGTATCTACTGAGGGTGAATGTTTTAAAAGCCCCAAGGAACAGACTTATTCTACTTATTCTACGACGTAGCTATCTTTACTGCTGCAAGGCTATTCAGTACCCCCTTCAAAAAAACTTGTGTGTATAGGTTATTGTGCCACTTTACTGGAACTAAGAAAATATCATCCATTTTCTACCATCTGTAATGACCAAATACAAAGCAGAAATGAGAGCAAAGTGTAGTATGCTATGCAGCTGAAGTTGGAACTGTAAGATTATGTGAAAACATCACAGACTTCATGTGTATCTGATGAAGTGGGCTCTAGTAGTCCACTAGCATTTATGCCACAATAAATTCATCAAGTCTTTCAGGTGCCTAAGACTCTTTGAGGTTTTGCTGCAACAGGAATTAGTATGGCTACCCTTCTGGGAAATATTATGTGTTTGGCTCATAAACACAAATAGCAGTTTACAAATGCTGTTCTTCGCTTTGAAGCTGATAAAAGTTCAGTATCTCACTGCTTCACTTTAGCCAATACAATGAGAAGCTAATTGCCCACATGCCTCTTTCACACACCCCTCTTCAGGCAGCTAAGTCTCACAAGAGACAATCATGTTGGTCAATGCTGTAATTAGGAAATTATTGTGCTATGACTAGGCCTATGTTCTGGACAATCAGGGCCCTCCCTAAAATAAAGAGAATGGATCGTGCCAGTTGCAAAAGAAATGGACTTTCACCTATTGTCTGATTACACCTCTTAAATATGACGGTGATGACGTGTAACTTTTGTGTGGGACTCTTTCCCCCCTTTCCATTCCAGGGATGGGTTGGGTTACACAAGCAAGCATCTTGTTCACAGACATATCTATACAGAGTTGAAGGATTAACTTCCAGTAACATCCCCTGCTCCTATATTCATTACCACCTGCTGCTGAAGAGCCTTGACTATACTTAGGTAAAGCTGCAGGGGGTTTAAACTTGAAAACTGTACATATATCTTTAACTAAAAGTGAGAAATCAATAACTGCATCTCCTACCCCATTTTTTTCGTTGGGGTAGGTGAACAGGGAGACAGAAGAACCAGCTAGGGTACACAGTGGCTTTCATCCTTTTTTGCCCTAGGATGTGTAAAGGTATGTGCCATATCTCTGGCATAAACTCTCCAGTCTCACCTGAACGAATTGGAGATAAGATTGGGTCAAGAAACAAACGTGTCAAGCAGGGCAAGTGTGGCTTGTAACACAATGCTCCAGCAGCATAGTTTTTCAGCCAGCCAGCCAGCCAGCCAGCCATGTCCTCCTTCATCATACTCTGTTGAATAGGATCTCTTCCATTCCCCCTCCCATTCAGTCTTATCCCTCCACCCCAAGTCAGTATTTTATGGCCACTGAGCATGTTCAGCCTTTTCCCCTAATAATTTTATACTTCTGCAAACCTTGGGGCCAGTGTGGTGTAGTGGTTGAGAGCAGTAGATTCGTAATCTGGGGAACCGGGTTCGTGTCTCCGCTCCTCCACATGCAGCTGCTTGGGCCAGTCACACTTCTCTGAAGTCTCTCAGCCCCACTCACCTCACATAGTGTTTGTTGTGGGGGAGGAAGGGAAAGGAGACTGTTAGCCGCTTTGAGACTCCTTCAGGTAGTGATAAAGCGGGATATCAAATCCAAACTCTTCTTCTTCTTCTTCTTCAGAAAGTGTCTTGATGCCTCCCCCTTGTACATGGATGGTGCAATTTCTACTACACAAGAGATCCACACTCCTAGATTTTGGAAACAGAGGGATTCATGACCCATTAAGCAACCTATGAATATTGTCGATAAATATAATTTTAGTGGCAGAAACACTAAAGGGCACTGCGGTATGTCTAGTTTGTGTCACCTGTGCCCCATTATTCTACTCTGTTCTTGGCACAGCATCTACCATGATTTATTGTTATCTTTCTTTCTCTCTGCCTCATTTAATATGTTCTTTTGGCTTGAGCCATTTGGCTACTCAAGCTGTTTCCTAGAATATGCTTCCTGTCTTGCATCAGCAGTCTCTTGGATGAAAGGATACCAAGGAAAGGAAGTAAAGTGTTCAGCAATAAAGATGCTGCTGAGGAATGTTCCTTCATTACCATCTAATTGAACGGATAGGTGCTGAGGTCAATGAATACTTTACCTGAGAACTGGTGTGTGTGTGTGTGTGTGCGCGCGCGCGTATACACCTTTTTCTGGGGAATTCTGTAGGCTGTCTATGTGGTGCTTACAAACAGGTTCTATTTGTTTGTTTAGCAGTTACCATTGCTGTGTGAGCCACTTAGTTTGTTCTAGTGATAGCACTTAAATGACCCTTCATTCTGCAGAATTAGAACCTGAACTTCCTGGTGCACAGCAGTCAAATAAGCCCTGGCCTGAGGACTTTGCAGGATTCACTCCTGTAATAGTTGTATGTTTTGTTTTGTTTTCATCCCTCCTGGATTTCTGTGAATCTTTCTTTTCGTTTTGGTTTCCAGCTGTTGCAGGAAATGCAGAAAGCTTCTGGCGGATACACCGTCAACATGAGCTGTTCCTTGTTGTTTTGTTTCAATTCTGATAAACTCAGTTAACCTTATCCTACTTGCATCATGAACTATGGGCACTTCCTTCTCTCTGGACCATGGCATCCACGTAGCTGTATATAAGTGCCAGTGGGGCAGAACATCAAAGGGCATGCTTGGATCTGCATACTCATGGGCAAGAGACAAGGGCAAAGAAAAGAGCTGTCAACCTGCCACGGAGCTGTAAACAACCTCCAGTGACACCTGCCCATTAGTGAAGGAGACAGTGTGGGAGCTGGCAACCGGAGTAAGGCTGCTCCCACACAGCTGCATGAGTAACATACCTGAGTAATAACAGCATCCGAAAGGAAACTCACTGCACCAGGCGTGGCTCAAATCCCAGGAGGAAAGGAGCACCTTGCACCACATGCCTCTTGCAAAGCCCCCCTAGAGAGAATAACTACAGGGAAGACCTAGACCAGGGGTAGGCAACCTAAGGCCCATGAGCCACAAGTGGCCCACGGTGGTCATTTAACCGGCCCACGAGCTGCCCCCGAACCGGGCTGCCTGCTCGGTGAGTCCCTGCCTGCTGCCCTAAACCGGCTCAGCGTGGTGCGGGGACTCACTTCTGTGGCACCTGAAATTGCGTCTGCACATACACAGATGCCGGAAATCGCAGACGCGTGCACTCACACGTGCGCACAACCTGGCCCACAGAGGGATCTCTGCTGGAGTGAACTGGCCAAGGCAAGTTAAACCTTGCCGACCCCTGACCTAGACAGTCACAAGGAGAACTATGTGTCTTGGGAGCGGGGACTTAGTAACTGTTGCAGCAAAAGGGTGACCCAGAAAAATGTGAGGGAGAGGATTTTTAAAAATTTCCCACATTGACATATCAGATATATTAGGAGTACCCTCAGCAAAAGCACACAACCTTTCCAGCTCAAAAGAGAGAGACGCCTTTAACCCTTCTTCAATAACAGGCTTGCTCCATCCTCCATGTGACTGGGTGTGGAGACTAAGGGACATGGCAGGGGGTGCCACAACTATGATGTAGAAAGGAAGGCGAGAGGTGGTGGTGGGGTGCTGAATTTTGGCGTTCGATAGGAATTTGAGACCCAAATGTCCGCCGCTGTTTCCAGCCCCCAATAAAGGCTGCTGAATGTGTGTGAGTCACAGTTATTCTGTAACAATAACAACAAGATCCATTGAGAGATTAAGCATTCTAATAAACATCCTTATGTTTTTTTAAAAGGAAACTATTACAGTTAGTTTACTAACACACCCTGTTTTGGAAGCCAGCGCAAGACAGGTTAACTATTGTGGAATAAATTAGAACAGTGTAGAGGTGGTGGAGAAGAGCCTTCAGAAATGTGCAATGGAAAGAGGGTTTATGGCCAGTGACCCCAAACTTGCAGCAATCTATCGTCTACCTCACAGGACTGTTGAGTGTGAAATCTGATTACCTAGAAGCAAGTGCACAATCGTAAGTTAAATTAACTTGTCTGGAAAGGCCTGTAGGCATCTCTGATGACAGCTCTAGAGGTATAAAAGAGAATTAAATTAAAGGATGTGGAATGCTCCCTTTAGGGAAGGCACTTTAGTTCAGTGGTGCTCTTATGCTTTAGATTGCAGGAAATTTCTGGTTCGGTCCTGGAATCTACATAATAAGTGATGAGGAAAACCTCTGGCTGGAGAAGAATGGCTAGATGAAAAAGAAGACAGGACTTCTGCACTTTTAATACTTGTGTATAAGAGAGAATTTCAACAGGTGCAGGTTTTTCACGCAAGTTTAAAGGTAAAGGTAAAGAT
Source organism: Podarcis liolepis (assembly GCF_965112155.1). Taxonomy (NCBI): domain Eukaryota; kingdom Metazoa; phylum Chordata; class Lepidosauria; order Squamata; family Lacertidae; genus Podarcis; species Podarcis liolepis. Next base: position 50,782,617 of record NC_139559.1, read on the forward strand.
ACCCCTGGCCGTTAGGTTTAGTCGCGAACAACTCTGGGGTTGTGATGCTCATCTCGCTCTATAGGCCAAGGGAGCCGGTGTTTGTCTGCAGACAGCTTCTGGGTCATGTGGCCAGCATGACTAAGCCGCTTCTGGCGAACCAGAGCAGCGCACGGAAATGACATTTACCTTCCCACTGGAGCACTTGATGTGCTTCGAACTGCTAGGTGGGCAGCATCTGCGACTAAACAACGGGAGCTCACACCATCGTGGGGATTCGAACCGCCAACCTTCCAATCGGCAAGCCCTAGGCTTAGTGGTTTAGACCACAGCGCCACCCGCGCTTTACATCTCCTGAAATTCGGTCTTACATACAACTATTAAAAGTGCAGGAGCCCTGTACTCTTTTCCACCTGTCTCACCCCGCCTCCCAGCTACTGATCACAGTAGACAATGCTGGGCTAGGCAGAGAAAGCATGACCTGGTATAAGGTAACTTCTTGCACTCCTTGGTAGCAGAACAGGGGTATTACCAGAGAGTGCTCATTTTCATTTGTGAAATAGTGAAGGGTAGGTTTTGTTAGTTTCCGCAATCCCAAATATGAATACTCGTACTGCTTAACTCAGAGGAACCTTATTCTGTGTAAATGTATTTTGTAAGTGTGAGCTGCTCTGAGTCAGGAAGTCCTCAGCTCAGCTACAAACATGTTAAGGCTGCAATCCTACACACACTCTGCTCTGTGGAACAATAGGATTTATTAATAATAATAATAATAATAATAATAATAATAATAATAATAATAATAATTTATTTGTACCCCGCCCATCTGGCTGGGTTTCCCCAGCCACTCTGGGCAGCTTCCATAGAAACCAAAAAACCACTAAAATATCATACATTAAAAACTTCCCTGAACAGGGCTGCCTTAAGATGTCTTCTGAATGTCAGGTAGCTGTTTATCGTTTTGACATCTAATGGGAGGGCGTTCCACAGGGCGGGCGCCACTACCGAAAAGGCCCTCTGCCTGGTTCCCTGTAGCTTTGCTTCTCGCAATGAGGGAACCGCCAGAAGGCCCTCGGCGCTGGACCTCAGCATCCGGGCAGAACGATGGGGGTGGAGACGCTCCTTCAGGTATACTGGGCCGAGGCCGTTTAGGGCTTTAAAGGTCAACACCAGCACTTTGAATTGTGCTCGGAAACGTACTGGGAGCCAATGTAGGTCTTTCAAGACTGGTGTTATGTGGTCTCGGCGGCTGCCCCCAGTCACCAGTCTAGCTGCCGCATTCTGGATTAGCTGTAGTTTCCGAGTCACCTTCAAAGGTAGCCCCACGTAGAGCGCATTGCAGTAGTCCAAGCGGCAGATAACTAGAGCATGCACCACTCTGGCGAGACAGTCCGCGGGCAGGTAGGGTCTCAGCCTGCGTACCAGGTGGAGTTGGTAGACAGCTGCCCTGGATACAGAATTGACCTGCGCCTCCATGGACAGCTGTGAGTCCAAAATGACTCCCAGGCTACGCACCTGGTCCTTCAGGGGCACAGTTACCCCATTCAGGACATCCCCTTTTATGATATATGATTTTATGGTTTATGATATAGAAAGACATTTCACACAGAAAATTATATTTACACCCCAAAAAGGACAATATTGATAATAGACTCATAGAGTTGGAAGGGACCCCAAGAGTCATCTAGTCCAACGGCCTGCAATGCAGGAATCTCTAAAGCATACATGACAGATCTGAGTAAGCATAGGATTTTCCTATTTACAGTGCATAGGATTACATTGTAAGTGGTTGCAGGCAAGATCCTGTTTTAGTTCCTACACCTGCAATATAAGGGGAAGGGATATGGTAGTAGTCTAAACCTTATAGGGCTGTTGTATGTGAAGTTTCTGACTACCTAGAAACAACTGTGCAATATCATATTCAAGTAACTTGTTTGGAAAGGTCTGTACGCTTCTGTCATGGTAGTTCTAAAGGTCTAATAAAAGAAGGTTTATGATATAGAAAGACATTTCACACAGAAAATTATATTTACACCCCAAAAAGGACAATATTGATAATAGACTCATAGAGTTGGAAGGGACCCCAAGAGTCATCTAGTCCAACGGCCTGCAATGCAGGAATCTCTAAAGCATACATGACAGATCTGAAAAGGATTCAGAAAAGGGCCATCCCAATGGTAAAGGGATTGGAGCAACTCCCCTATGAAATAAATTATAGCATTTGGGGCTTTTCAGTTTAGAAAAAATGTGAGACAAAGGAGACATGATAGAGGTGTATAACTTTTTTTGTGGCATGGAGAAAGTGGATAGGAGGGGGGGAAATGTGAATAGGGAAAAGATAATATTAGTAGGACTGGTCCAATACAGTTTGGCACCTGAGGCAAACCACAAAATGGTGTGCCCCACCCAGCCAGGGAATAAAGAAAGAGTGAAGAGCTGCACCAGCAACCAGAGGGAAAATCAAATCAGCCTTACCCAATGGTTGAACTGGGACCCAAAGGCCATGGGAGGTGGCGGGGGGACCACTCTGAACCATGCAGGGTAAGTGCAGAGCCTGAGATCCCAGAAGGCAGCCCCAACCATTTCCCCCTTAGGGGTGGGAGGAGACCAGCAGTGCCTCCTATTGCCAACATGCCACTTTGGCAGAGGGCTGCTGAGGAGGCGGCAGATGCAGCCTCCAAGGAGTGTGCTGCCGCCCCCCTCGTGGATCCTGCCACCTGAGGTGGCTGCCTCACCTGGCCGCCCTGAATATTAGAACCCAGTTGCTGGGAATCACAAGTGGGGAGACGGCTGTTGCACACAGGCCTCCCATAGGTATCTGGTTGGCTCCTGTGAAAACAGATGCTGGACTAGCTGAGCCTTTGGTCTGATCCGGCAGAGCTCTTATTATGTGTTTAGAAAAGACACACAAGTAACATAGGCAACATACTTTTGTTTCTTGCTCCATTTTGTTTCCATAACCTTCATGTGCTTTCATATAATGGCCTCAGCCTTAGCCTTAGACCAGGGGTCAGCAAGGTTTATCTTGCCTGGGCCAGATTGGTCCCACAGAGATCCCTCTGTGGGCAGGATTGTGAGCGCACGTGCCCATGATTTTCAGCGTCTACACTTGTGCAGATGTGATTTTCGGTGTCTGCGCATGCACAGACGCAATTTTCAGCACCATGGAAGCGAGTCCCCACACCGCACTGCACAGGTTTAGAGCAGCGCAAGAGCAGGCGGCTCAGTTCGGAGGCAGCTCTTGGGCCGGTCAAACAACCTCTGTGGGCCGCTTCCGGCCCATGGGCCTTAGGTTGCTGACCCCTGCCTTAGACTATCCAGGGCTTCTGCACTTTTATGCAGAAGAGAAAAAGGCATTTCAGTAGATGTAGCTTACCAAGCAAACTTACATTTAATTAAAGTTGATTAAAGTGAAGTATTGTGGAAGTAGGATCATCTTTTTCATCTTTCACCTGGCCACCTAGCAACCAAACAGCCAGCAGTCCAGAAGCTACTAGCTGAACTCAGATCAGATGCATTTAGCCTACCTATCAAACTAGATTGGTTTATTGTGCTCTGTTGTACTTAGGATGTTGAGTGATCCCCACTGCTATGTGTGCATAAGGTCTGACTAGGAGGATGTGAACCAGCCCTTTGCTTCCATCATTGTTTCTTTCTCTGACTGCCAGACCAGACCTTAGCAGGTTCGTTCATACCACAGAACACCGATCTAGAATGGTAAGGTGTTTATATTAGCCAGTCCTCTATCTGAAAGATGAAGAACCATAAAAAGGTAGAGCAGGGACACTGAAGTTGCCCATGGACATTAGCACCTAATGTCAGCAGACTAAGCAGGCACCCAGGTGACTTGGTCAAATTCTTCTCTGCTATAGCAAAATGTATTACATTTTGAGTCAAATTATAGCAATTATTTATAAAATGTCCATCTCTACCTGTAAAGTATATGTGTGTGTGTGTGTCCTTCTTTTAGGTGATTCATTTGCTTTTTTCAGTGATGTGTATGTGGCTGCCATACATTCCTCTATACCTATCTGTCAACAGAAGCTATTTAGATTCTATTTGCCTTTCTTTCCTGTGTTGCTTCTGGACCAAAGGTGAGATGTCAGTGCCCTGGACAGTTCCTAGTTGCAAGATAGAGCATCTGCAGTACAGTATGGGAGCTAGTTCAAGTTTGGTGGCACCTTTTTCACGCTGTCCCTCTGTTGCAACTCCTGCTTTCCAGAATTTGTCAGCTGTGGCTGTAAAGTTGAGTATAACAACAGACCTAGTTAAAGAAAGGTTGCTAGGCTATGTGATGACTCAAACCTGAGCTGGCAGAACAGGTCTTGGGCTGGTACCGCTCACTTGCCCATGCATGTGAGGGAGCAGTGAGTGGCCCCAATCCCTGCCTCTCCCAGGACCTGAGCTACCTTTAACTTCCCTTTCTCCTTTCCTGCATGAAACCCTAGCGCTTGGGCTAGGTCTGGGCCAGACCATCTAAGTCAAGCAGACCATGATCCCTAGTGGGCTCAGGGGGAAAACCCATGTCCATGATTACCTGGATCTGATGCCTTCAAAGCAATGTGATGAATGAGATACGTTCTAACAGCTTTGCAACATATAGCCAACTTCCAGGAACTGCTATATTTTTCCAGAGTTGCACAGAGGTGATCAAGCACTAGTAACTATGTAATTCTAAACATGCCTACTCAAGAATAAACCACACTGAGTTCAATGCGACTGACTCTAACATAATTGTGTTTAGGATTGCGCTTTGAGACTCCTTAGGGTAGTGATAAAGCGGGATATCAAATCCAAACTCCTCCTCTTCTTCTTCTTTTTAGAAATCTCAACTTCTTCATACCAATTTCTCTACACTGCCAGTTACGTAACAGAACCCAATGCAAGTTCACACTATTGTCTAACATGGACCTACTGAACTGGACCACATACAAATCATAGATCATTATCAGTTATTAATATCTGCAGTCCCAGCAACTACCTAGCTGGTTGCTACAGTCTTATTCAATGTCTGGTGTACCCAGTCCGTTAGGAAAATAAATGAACAACAGCTCATACGGAAGGCTCTCTCCTTTTTCTTCACGCTGGTCTCCGACTTGGTTTGCTTATGCCATGCTCTTTTCCATCTTCCCTTGTCTCTACTGAAATGTATTTCATACTCGGATACATTTGTTGTCTTTGACAGCAGCACTCATGCACAGTCAGACCAGGAAACTGGAACAAGAATGACCAGATTGTATCTTAAAACTGGTTATTTTCCAATTAGAAAGCAAGACCCAGTAATTAACTCAGAGAGAAATTAACCTGAGGATGGAAATTAGGCTCCTGCTACAAAACATACATCAGATAGTCAACATGTAGGAACATAGAACAGATGTTTCTGTATAAGTAGGACTATAGAACAGAAGTTTCTCTAGGTTCTACTAGTGGGGAGTGCCCTGTGCTGCCCAGGAATTTGTAGAAACGGGAAAAAATGGTCTGGTTTTTAAACAGATAGTGTAATTTGTGAGTTTGGACCATCTTGGGAGTTTCTACCATCTTGATTCAAAATGGTGTCTGGCATCGAAATGTTTTTTTTTTTTTTATAAAATTTTTATTGGTTTTACAAAATTTTAAAAAGACAAACAAACACTAAAAGAGACAAACAAACACGCATAGTTTCAAACATATTTTCATGTAAACCTCTTTTCTTGGACTTCCCCATACCCCCCCTCTCTGCATCCCAATGTCCATACTTCAACTAGCAACTCCCAATTGTTGCTTTCAAATCTCTGTCATCTTAGTCCTTTTTTTATATTCTAACCTTATATCCCTGTACCCCTTTGTTTCTGAAAACCACAACATTTTTAACATTCATTAAGTTTATAGTGGTCCTTAAGGTAACTTTTAAATTTTCTCCAGTCTTCTTCCACCGTCTCTTTTCGTTGATCACGGATTCTGCCTGTCATCTCGGCCAATGTCATATAGTCCATCACTTTCATCTGCCATTCTTCCAGAGTGGGTAAATCTTGTGTCTTCCAGTACTTTGCGATAAGTATTCTTGCTGCTGTTGTAGCATACATAAAGAAAGTTCTATCCTTCTTTGTCACCAATTGGCCGACAATGCCCAAAAGGAAGGCCTCTGGCTTTTTAGGGAAGGTACATTTAAGTACCTTTTTCATTTCATTATAGATCATTTCCCAGAAGGCCTTAATCTTCGGGCATGTCCACCAAAGGTGATAAAAGGTACCTTCAGTCTCTTTACACTTCCAACATTTATTATCAGGCAAATGATAGATTTTTGCCAGCTTGACTGGGGTCATGTACCACCTGTATACCATTTTCATAATGTTTTCCTTTAAGGCATTGCATGCCGTAAATTTAATACCGGTGTTCCATAACCACTCCCAGTCAGCTGACATAATGTTATGTCCAACATCCTGAGCCCACTTAATCATAGCCGATTTAACTGTTTCTTCCTGTGTGTTCCATTTCAACAGCAAGTTGTACATTCTAGATAAGTTCTTAGTATTGGGTTCTAACAGTTCGGTTTCTAATTTTGATTTTTCCACCTGGAAGCCAATTTTCCTGTCCTGTTTAAAAAATTCCATTATTTGGCGATATTGGAACCAATTTTCTACTTTATGCTTCAATTTCTCCTGACTGGCATCAAAATGTTGATGAAGTTCCCCACCCCTCACCTTGGAAACCTTTGTTGTGCCAAGTTTGGTAATGATATCTCAAGAGGCAGCCAAACCTATGCCAAAAAACGAGCAGTCACACCAAAGTGATAGTTCATTCTATCTTGTTCCAAAATGGTGCCTGGGATCCCAACATCAATGAAAACTGCCTCCCCCACCTCAGGAAGCCTTGTGCTGAGTTTGGCAACGGTGATCAAACCTACAGAGAACAGATGGACAGACAGAAGAACCACTTTCCAATATTTATAATACATTATTTATTTCTGTACACTACCTAGGTATTCCCTGAATGTTTATAAGTTCTGAAATAAGTAAAATGAATGAATGAGGCATGCGTGCCAGGACTTAAAAAGGCAGAACCGGAGGCAGCGCTTCAGGGAATCATGCGGCTGCTTGCCAGTAGTCAAGATGGCGGAAGCAACAGCAGCACTGGCCCCGACGACATCCGTGGAAGTGCAGCTCCCAGTTCCCTGCCCTCACCTGGCTCAGAGCTTCTCCAGCAGGGTGGGCAAGTGGGACAAGGACCTGGTGGCCCCAGGGGACACCATCACCACTGACCCAGGATACATGAGAGGCCACGGAACATACCTGGCAGAAGATAAGCTCGTTGCCTCTGTGGCTGGTGTTGTGGACAGCGTGAACAAGCTGGTCTGTGTGAAAACTTTGAAAACGAGATACAGTGGCAAAGTTAGTGATATTGTGGGACGAATCACAGAGGTTCAGCAGAAACAGTGGAAAGTCGAGACCAATTCCAGGCTGGATTCTGCCTTGCTCCATTCATCCATGAATCTTCCAGGAGGGGAGCTGAGGCAGAGATCAGTAGAGGATGAACTGGCAATGTGAGATTACCTGCAGGAAGGGGACCTTATCGGTGCAGAAGTCCAAGCGGTGTTCAAGGACCTTCTCAAGCCAGAGGTGATGGAGAAGATTGTGCTGAAGACGCGTCAGAGACTACTGGAACTGGAGGGGTGATTGGAGAGGGAAAGTGGTGAGGCAGTGATGGTCCTTTCCTTTCAGGGATCTAGCCTCCCCAAGGTTCTTTTTTCCAGTGTGAGATTTCATTACAGATCCCATGCCGAATAGAAAAAGGGGGACTGTGGAAGCGATGAGAACTTTTGCTTTAATAATCTTGGTATCCTTTGTTATCCTGTGGCCCTCCCAATGAGGCTGGACTACAGTTCACACACCCCCAACCACCAGCTGTACTACCTGCAGGGGCTGATAAGTTGGGTTCCAGCAGGATAGGAGTCCAACAGCTTCTCAATGGCTACTGCTTTCTCAGCCCCTGACCTAGCACCACATTCCTCTACATGTAGTCAGCATTGTAAAAAGCATCTATGATACAGTGGATGCTTCAAGCTATGTGTGTGCATGCAGGAGGAATTCTTTTCTTTCTTTCTTTCTTTCTTTCTTTCTTTCTTTCTTTCTTTCTTTCTACTGGCGATATTTCAATAAACTTTAGTTGTTAAAAAATAATAATGAATGAATGAATGAATGAATGAATGACGTAAGGATAAAGATATCCCAGATGGGGATAACTTATAGGATTGACCTGCTATGGGGTGGTGGTGGTGCATCAGATTAACCCATCTCATCTGTCTCTTTTCAGCCACTATTTTCATTCTTTTCAGTGCTTTCACGTTCTGAACTCCAGGGCCTGGGCAGGCCTAGGCAGGCTGGGTCATCCTCTTATATACCTGCTGGGATTGACAAGGCATCTGACTCTCACCTGAATCTCATAGCTCTCCTGTAGCTGCCTCTGATTAGTTATCATTAACTCTTTGAAAATGAATGTATTGCCTAGAATGTTATTTTTGTTTCAGACCTTGCAGATTCTTGACAAGATGGAATGTTTTAAGAGGTGGCAGAAAGATATTTCGAAATTTGTCTGGCAGGGCAAAAAGCCCAGAATTAAATTTAAAATATTGACAGACGCTAAAGAAAGAGGGGGTTTTGCCCTGCCGGACTTAAAATTGTATTATGAGGCAGCAGCTTTTTGCTGGCTGAAAGAATGGATGCTCCTCGAGAACACAGACATTTTGGATCTGGAAGGTTTTAATAACGCTTTCGGTTGGCATGCATATCTATGGTATGACAAAGTTAATAGTGCCTTTAAAAATCACATTGTTAGAAAAGCACTATTTAATGTTTGGATAAGATATAAAGATCTGTTGGAAAACAAAACCCCTAGATGGGTGTCACCAGTGGAGGCTAAAGCAGTGAAGAAACTCAATATGGAGGTCGGATGGCCGAAGTATTGGGAAATTTTGGAACAGGATGGAGATAAGTTCAAATTACAAAGTCATGAGAAATTGAAACATAAAGTACAAAATTGGTTTCAGTATCGTCAAATAATGGAGTTTTTCAAACAGGATAGGAAAATTGGCTTCCAGGTGGAAAAATCAAAATTAGAAACTGAATTGTTAGAACCCAATACCAAGAATCTATCTAGAATGTATAACTTGTTGCTGAAATGGAATACACAGGACGAAACAGTCAAATCGGCTATGATTAAGTGGGCACAGGATGTTGGGCATAACATTATGTCAGCTGACTGGGAATGGTTATGGAACACTGGTATCAAATTTACGGCATGTAATGCTTTAAAGGAAAACACTATGAAAATGGTCTACAGGTGGTACATGACCCCAGTCAAGCTGGCAAAAATTTATCATTTGCCCGATAATAATTGCTGGAAATGTAGAGAGACTGAAGGTACCTTCTACCACCTTTGGTGGACGTGCCCGAAGATTAAGGCCTTCTGGGAAATGATCTATAATGAAATGAAAAAGGTACTTAAATGTACTTTCCCTAAAAAGCCAGAGGCCTTTCTCTTGGGCATTGTCGGCCAATTGGTGTTAAAGAGGGACAGAACTTTTTTTATGTATGCTACAACAGCAGCAAGAATACTTATCGCGAAGTATTGGAAGATGCAAGATCTACCCACTCTGGAAGAATGGCAGATGAAAGTGATGGACTATATGACATTGGCCGAGATGACAGGCAGAATCCGCGACCAACAAAAAGAGACGGTGGAAGAAGATTGGAGAAAATTTAAAAGCTATCTTAAGGACTATTATAAACTTAATGAATGTTAAAGTGTTGTGGTTCCTAGAAATAAAGGGATACAGTGATATAAGGTCAGAACATAGAGAGGACTAAGATGACAGAGGTTGGAAAGTAACAATTGGGAGTTGCTACAAAATCTTGGACATTGGGATGCAGAAAGGGGGGGGGTATGGGGAAGTCCCAGAAAGGAGGGTTATGAAAATATGTTATGAAATTATACGTGTATGTTTGTCTTTTTAAGTGTTTGTTTGTTCTTTAAAAAATTTTGTAAAATCAATAAAAATTTCATAAAAAAAAAAGTTATCATTAACTCTTTGGGGGAAATAATTAGCATCATACGTCACGTGCATGGAAGTTGCCAAACCATAACCAACTAGAAGGATTACTGTTAATAGCACCAGTTTTCATATAACTTGATATTGCTGGATAGTTTTGATGCAAAAGCATTTTTAGTTTGCTGTTGGGAACTTCAAGGTCCCTGCTCTCCCTACTTATGCTCTTTGTACTGGACCTGGAGACTCCAACAGAGAGCATTCCATGTCAAGAAAAAGGGCAAGTGGGCACTCTATCAAATGACAGGGCAGGAGTTACACGGAGCAGGGCCTTTTCACTAGTGGTGCCCATTGTATGCCTCGCTCTTCCCAGACCAGCTCTCTTTTGGCCTGTATTTTGGAGCTTTATAATTTAGGAAGACTTTGGAAGAACTGGTTGACAAGTCTTATCAGTTGCTGACGTATGACCAGATTTTATTTGCTGCTATTCTGTGCTTCTGGTGCTCCAGGGTTTACACCAGCATAATAGAGTTGGTCAGGATGCCAGAAGGGATACAATTTATGAGCTTTCTCCATTATCTGCACAGCAGGGGGTGTTCAGTCCACAGTGCAAAGGCTGAGCTGAAGCATTCCCTGCTGGTTACATGCTTTCAGCAATAGGGGGGGTAGCTGTTTGGTAGTACCCAGTTGGTTAGCTGTCAGATTCTAGAGCTCCCTATTGGTGGCTCTTATGTAATTCACAAAATACAAAGTCCATTAATAAAACACAGTGTTCATTCATAAAGCAGTAACATTGCTACATATTGGGTGTATATTTCAGTGGTTGAACGTACAAGTTTATGGCCATGTGCTTATGTGACTGTGAATAAAAGGTGGCTGGGCTCATTGTCTCAGGGTTTGGGGGGGAAGAGGTGACAAAACAGATTTCCAATAAGTGCCCTCCTTTATTTCCATAACAAGTCCTTGAGTCTGTACTCTGAATGGTGACACCAGGAACCTAGAAGGTGCAGGGCTTGTCAGTTCAACCCCTGCACAGTCTCATCAGGGCTGACCTTAAGGCAATTGGAGCAATTGGGCCAAATTGGGCCCTGCAGACCCCTCCTAAGGGGGCCCCTGCACCAGGGCAATCTAGATGGATTTTATTTATATCTATAAGATTTTGCAGACTTTGGCTGTGAACTGGGGCCCTAAAAAAATTTTAAGTTGCGCCCCACTGCTTTAAATTGGGCCCCATTGGCTAGCCCTGAGTCTAATAGTTGCTGGGCCTGAGTTGCCCTGCCCTTGTATGAAGTCTTGGGTTTACAATTTTGGGAGAGGGGAGACTGCAGGCTGGTGAGGCCCCCTAGATTTAGAGGCCCGAGTTGTCCTGCCTTCACATGAAGTCTTGGGTTTGCAGTTTTGGGAGAGGGGAGACTGCCCACTGGGGAGCGGGAGGGCTGGCAAGGCCCCCTAGATTTAGAGGCCCTAGGCTTCAGCCTACTTAGCCTATACATAAATCCGGCACTGGTGTCTGCTACAGCCAGAACCATCCTCTCAGAGGTAAAAAGTAGTCAGTATAAATTAGTTGGGGTAAACTGTTGAGGCTTGGCGTGCAGTTTCAGCCCTTTTCTCAGGGTCTCCAGGGAAAGGAATAAAAGCTCTCTGAGTTTCACAAACAGAGAATGTGTGAGTCATAGGGCTTTTAGACTTGCCCTCCCTGCATTCATTGCTCAGAGGCAATTTTCATGGCACTGCCTGCACACAAAATATAAGAAACCCCAATGGAGAAAATAAAGGTAGGAGGTGCTAATGGAGCCCCCTCCCTTTGTGCCCCTTAGTTTTTAAATGTATTTGTCTCCTCATAGTGTCATTATCACACAGACTCTGGGCCAGATTCAACTAGTGTGAACCAATGTGGTGTAGTGGTTGGAGTGTCGGACTAAGACCTGGGAGATCCGGGTTCAAAACTCCACTACTACTTCATCACCTACTACTTCCTCAATGCTTTCATTTCTTTTCTGACCCTGCTCATAACTATTACCAGTGTGCTGCTGAGCAGAGGAGCATAGGCTTATATATATTTATTGGTCCCTCAATTTTGCACAAAACCAGAAAACTGTACAAGAAAAGCACATTTAAAAATTGTGCACCAGATACAGTACTGCACAGCAGTCTGAAAAGTGTGTGTTGAGATTTTACAATTGCTTTTATTTATTTTCATTCGAAACTACTTCCAACATGCGCTTGAATGGAGGAGAGTAGCTTTATAAGTGCATTGAATTGACGATTGCCAGACTGTGTGCTTTTGCGTACTTTCTGGGCACTTTCACTTTCACTTCCTGTGACTTTTTTTAAAAAACAAGGTGTACATGCCCTGCCATTACTAAATCAGTTTAATAGAACCGGCAGGCAAGAACAAGCACAAAAGGGAATGCCTACTGGTATGAATGGGAAAGACCAAAGTTGCTCTTCATATACAAATTTAAATATTTGGAGGGGGTGGATTCACAGCTAATTAATGCTCAGCTGTGGAGTGGGCAGGCCCTCTGATGACTGATTTGGCCTCATTGACTGATTTGTCTTTTTATTTATCACTGTTTGTATCTTTTTTCAATTGACCACTGACTTGTTTCTACTGTATTTGGTTTTATTTTTGATATATTTTATGTGCCATTTTGTATCCATCTTGTTGTAAGTGGCCTTGTGTTAGATGTTCTTATGGAAAGGCAAGATGTATAATGTAAGGAAGGCTGCTTCTGTAATGCTTTCAGAGTTGACAAATATATTTCTTCTTCCATTTGTGGCAGGGCAATACTGTGCTACATTCCACCTGAGAACTACTGATTGGGTTAGGGGTGGCTTTGCTCATGTATGTACAACAGAGGGGCCTAACCTGTGGGCCTCCAGATGTTGCTGAACTACAGCTCCCAACAACCCCTAGAACATTGGCCATGCTGCCTGTGGATGATGGGAGTTTGACAACTTCTAGAAGGCCATTATTAGCCACCTGTGCCATACAGATTACTATCCAATTAGCCTTATAAGGACTTCTTCCCTTTTCAATAATTGCTTCATCCTTTTTTTAGGCCTGTTGAACTTGTTTACTGTTGATTAAATGTCCTAGATAGATAATGTGGTTCCCTCTGTTCTGACATCATTGGCTCCCAAGTCTCTGGCACAGAGGAGACATTTGATCTCATTTGGCATAAGGAGCCCTTTCCATCACCTGTCCTAACCAACGATTGCTTCACACGCCCCTTCAGATGGAGCTTGTCAATACTTCTACCAGCACTGTGCTTAGGTTTGCCTCTTTTCCCAGGGAAAACCCGCTCTTCAGTGCTGAATTGGAGCTCGTGTCCATAAGGAGAAAACCTGAATTTCTGTTTGCTCCAATTGAGCACTAAACAGTGGCTTTCCCTGGCGGAACGCAGTGGGGCAAAGCAGCAGGGCAAGAGGAAGTGTGGATAAGCCCATGCTTGAAAAAGACTTGTTCTGATGCAGCTCAGATGCTCTTCTTTGAAACATAGTCACATTGCCAACTCCTTACCATCTCCTTCTCTTAGACAACAGAGCCCACTGCACACTTTGACAAAACACATGCACATCTACAGACATTTACTTCACACCTGTAGAATCGCTATGTGTTTTTTTTTTTGTAAAAGATTTACCAATTCCTACTTGCCCCAAGTTATGTTCCTGACATGCACATCGTTCTGTTTCTCTAAGAGTTGCTTGCAGTTAGTAATGGAGTCAAGAGGCTACTGCATTTGAAAAGGACGCAAGCTATCAGGACACTAGCGATTAATCATAATAATTGCTCTGAACCCTGGAACCATTCCGAGTGTCCCTTTAACTCCATTTCCTAGTTGACCAATGCTTGGAACTACTGATGGATCTTCCAGTGATCTAAATCAATTTCAGAACAACCTACCATGTTGGGCAGATTCCTGCATCTCAGGGGACTGGACTTGATGACCCTCATGGTCCCTTCCAACTCTATAGTTCTATGATTTCATGATTCTACCATTGGTGAATGGAGTGAACTAAGAACTGGTTGGAGCAATTGTAGTTCCAGCAGATGTCTTTATGGAAATCAAAGCAGTAAGATACCTAGAGAAGAAAAAGGCCATAGCATTTTGCTGTGTGCATACTTGTAGCTTTTCCACACAATCAGAAAACAGCACAATAAAGTTGTTTTGCACAGTCTGTATATCTGCCCCATGGTGGTGCTTTTGTCATTCATTCATATATATTTATTTATTTAAAAGATTTATTTCTTTTAAACAATTTTTTGAGAATTGTTGTGGCAGATCATAAAATAGTAAAATACATATAAAGTAACAGCTGCCAAACACAAAACAAAAACAGAAATGGGAAGATAGTGCAATAGCTGATAAAATTACAGATAAGACTAAGTAATAGCATCTAATTAAACATTACCCAAGCATTCATGCCCTTAGCATGTCATATCCCTCTAGGCAACTTCATTTTGTCAACTTTCCAAATAAATCTATACTCCAAACCCTTTTATACCAGTATTTTTTGACAACTGCTTCTGAATCTTCCAAAATTGACCTTCATTAGTTTTGCTACCATTAAAAGTGGCTTATCAACACTTTAGTTTTCAAATTCTTATTGAAACTGGAGAAGAACTTTTTAAAAATTCTTCAGAGGTTGTGAATGCGTTTGTTATACAACTCCTGTGCAGAGGTGCTCATATAATCTTTTAAGTGGCGAGTGCTAAAAAGTATCCCTTCACTTTTGCAGCAATGTCCCTACTCCCAATTTTGTGAAAGTTTTGTTTATATACTTTGTTTGCCCTGAACAATCTTTTGGAGGTGTCTCATTCCCTTTCTACCTCATTGGAGAGAGATCAAGACTGCTTCCATTCTAGGCATTTAGTGTGGAATTGCCATGCTCAGTTCACTCATTTTTTACATCTATACTATTTTTCCTTGGCCTCTTCCATCTTTTCGCAGATTACAGAAAGTTTGAGTTTGCCCCCCAGAAGCGCAGAAAACTAGTGCAATCTCCCATAGCATACCGTAACTCTTCCGCCTTTTTAAATGGGTGGAGTTTCTACATGGCCAGTTGAGTATCTAGTAAATTAACCTATCACAGCTCAGAAACATTAATTCCAGTCTGGCTTCAAGCCTGGTCATGACACTAAAACTGCCTTGGTCACCCTGACTGATGACATTTTTCAGGAGCAGATGACATTTATGGTGGGCTGGGGCACAGTGGGACTCTATTTGTTCTCAGTCTTTTGGCGGGTTTCCTTCTGGAGTGTAACTAGGGGTTGGGGGCACTGTGTTTCAGTGGTTCCACTCCTACCTTTAGGGTCATTTCCGGAAAGCAGTTGTGGGAGACTACTGTTCTGTGCCATGGGAGTTGTCCTATGTTGTCCCACAGGGCTTCATCTTGTCCCCCATGCTAGTTAACATTTATATGAAGCCTCTGTGAACCATAATCAGGAGATTTGAAGTGTCAGCAATGTACTGGTGACATCTGGCTCTATCTCTGTGTTCCATCTGAATCAGGAGAGGCAGCAGAGACGTTAGACCAGTGCTTGGAGGCGGTGATGGGCAGGATGTGGGCCAATGAACTGAAGTTGAATCCAGAAAAGGCAGGTGTTATGTGTCCCAAGTTCTCATTTCTGGGAGGTGGGGAAATGGCCTGTCCTGGATGGAGCAGGTCTGCAGCTTGGGCGTGCTCATGGATTCAACACTGTCACTGGAGGCTCACATGCTAGGATTGCCTTTTTCCAGCTGTAGATGGTTCACCAGCCACAGCCCCTTTTGGACAGAAATGACTTGGTCCCTCTACTCCATGCTCTGATAACTTCCAGCTTGGATTATTGCAATGGGCTCTATGTGGGTCTGCCCTTGAAAACAGTTTAGAGACTGCAGTAGCCACTTTGGCTGAAGCTCTAGTTAGGTAAAGGTAAAGGGACCCCTGACCATTAGGTCCAGTCGTGACTGACTCTGGGGTTGCGGCGCTCATCTCGCTTTATTGGCTGAGGGAGCTGGTGTACAGCTTCTGGGTCATGTGGCCAGCATGATTAAGCCGCTTCTGGCGAACCAGAGCAGCGCACGGAAACGCCATTTACCTTCCCGCTGGAGCGGTACCTATTTATCTACTTGCACTTTGATGTGCTTTCGAACTGCTAGGTTGGCAGGAGCAGGGACCGAGCAACGGGAGCTCACCCGTCGCAGGGATTCAAACCCCCAACCTTCTGATCAGCAAGTCCTAGGCTCTGTGGTTTAACCCACAGCGCCACCCGCGTCTCTTTGAAGCTCTAGTTAGATCTCGCCTAATCCTTAATCATCTTGCTAAAATGGCAGTTACTGAAAAGGAGTTCCCCACCGTTAAAAAAAAAAAGCTTTATGGTATTATGACGATAAGTTATTTCATTTAAGCAGTATTTCATTAATACAGTTGGAATAACCATTTTAGAACTAATTACAATATTGATTAAAAGAATATAGCTCCCACTGTAGCTCCCACTGTAAAGGCTGCAGTGAATGTGAGATGAGTTTCAAACGTCTCCTCCAGTGAAGTGGACTTCCTCCTTCCACACCATCATGGGGAGGGGGATTTATCGGTTTTGGGTTTTATTTTGTGTTTTTATATTGTATTTTTGTGTTGTGAACTGCCCTGAGATCTACAAATTCAATAGATAATAATGACATAAATTGATATATCATGCCCACTGTTGTGGATGGAACACAGGGTATGCGCACATAGCAAATGTACAATACTCCTAATAGTGTGAAAAGTCAGTTGTAATTCTACTTGCAGCTTATGATGGTAGAACTATTATTGGGTTGGCCAAAACCTGTCTAGAAGTAGCCTAACTCTGTTCAGGTGTATAGAAATATATACTACAGCCTCTCTCTCTCTCTCTCTCTCTCTCTCTCTCTCTCTCTCTCTCTCTCTCCCATGTTATTCCCCACTCTTAGTTTTTAAGTACAGTGGTACCTCGGGTTACATACACTTCAGGTTACATACGCTTCAGGTTACAAACTCCGCTAACCCAGAAATATTACCTCGGGTTAAGAACTTTGCTTCAGGATGAGAACAGAAATCGTGCTCCAGCGGCGCGGCAGCAGCAGGAGGCCCCATTGGCTAAAGTGGTGCTTCAGGTTAAGAACAGACCTCTGGAACGAATTAAGTACTTAACCTGAGGTACCACTGTACTGGGGCTTGAAGCATGCTTTGATAATCTTTTAGTGATCCTGGGAAGAACTTCTAGCCTTTGAAATGTGTATAAAACAGGCATGGTGAACCTGTCACACTCCGGGTAGTATTGTATTGTGTTAGAATTGCATCAGAAAGCCAAGCTAGTGTGGCCAGAAGTCAGGAGAGATGGGAGCTATAGTTCAATAATCTGTGGAGGACCACAAGATCCTATGAAAAACAGGTTTGATTGGTCAGCACAAGCATGCTTTCTTTACAACAGCTCTGTCCTTGCTGAGGAACCACTGGGTTTCAGAAGCTGCATCAGCATCTTACAGGCAATACTAGGCAGTTTGCCACTCAAATAGTGTAACCCACAACTTACATGGCTCAAAGACAAATGTATTTGGTTGGCAAACAGGTATAAAGGCACTTTATGCTAATAACTGGGTCATGTTTTGTACTGACATAAAATAAAGCCAGTTAGTGCACTGCTCCAATGATACGTTTGTTGTTCAACTCTATAATTCCTTCCTGCATTCAGGACTGAAGGTAATATACTTTGCAAACATGGTGGTTTAGTTTTTCCTTCAAGCAACCTGCTCTTTCAGCTGCTGAACTATTCACGTCAATAACAGTAAAGGTCCTGGGTGCTGTTCACCTTGTGTTGAAATGTTGCCAGCTCTAAGGGAATTATCAAGGGAGAGATACGGCATGTGCTGCGAGTGTCGTGAGCAGAAAATAGAACCATAGAATCATAGAATTGATAGAATGTTTGCTCTCTTGCCATGTAAGCAACCAGTTACCTCTGCTTCAGTACCCTGACCTGGCCCAGCCACTCCCCCTGCACTCCTAACCGCACCCATCTCTGCGGACCACTACTGCCACTGAGTCAGCATGGGCAGGAGCAAGGCTGATAGTGTGCTTATAGTTTCTGTTGTACTGTTTGGTTTCCATGATTACGCAGGCCTCAAGAGACAATCCTATAAAATCTGCTTTTACTATAAGAACTTATTAGTTAAAGTGAACTAGAAGGGGGAAATGCACAATTTGGGGTGGTTTTTTGTGTGCAATTGGTTTATTTCAATGATACAAACAAGTTAAGGGTAAATTAACTTAAGGAAGTTCACATAAGGGACTTATACTGCCAACCGATTCTTCTTGACACCCTAAAGCTTCTCTGGAAAGTTGAGGAGGCCTTT
Source organism: Podarcis liolepis (assembly GCF_965112155.1). Lineage (NCBI taxonomy): Eukaryota > Metazoa > Chordata > Lepidosauria > Squamata > Lacertidae > Podarcis > Podarcis liolepis. The sequence continues at coordinate 50,800,977 of NC_139559.1, forward strand.
CTGAACCATGTGGTTAGGGCGCAGGGGGCTGCTGAGGGAAGAGGGACCCCCCTAAAATGGGGTTCGACCTTAATATAACTCAAGGAAGTTTAAGGAAGCCAAGTTTCCCATTCCTTCCTCCTCCCCTCCAGCTGCCCCACCCCATTCCGCATTGTTCAGAAGGGACCCCTCACCCTTTCTGGAGAGTGCTTTCAGTGGTTGCAGTTGGCTGTGGGAGGGAGAATGAGACAGCAAACTTTCCTTCCATAAGCTTGCTTATGTTAAATATTTAGGTAGAGCTGTCAACTTTGGATTTCAAAATTTTTGTCTTGAAGCAGTAATGGGAAGATTACGGCTGAACATCTGGCAGAATCCTGATTTCTCCAGGGATAAGACAATTACAAAAAAATAAATAAAACTCCCATTAGCCTCTGCTGATAGCATGGCCAACAGTCAGGGATAATGGGAGTTGTAGTTAGAAAAGAACAGGTTGCCTAAGATGACTCAGTAGTGTTATGAGGGGAATAGATTAAAGTTGAACATTATGAGAGACATTTAGGTCCATCATTGCTTTCATATGTTTCATGGAAGGGAAAGGAAACATATTCATGGACTTAGCTCTGACACAAATACAGTAAAGATCTGTTTATTTATGGAGTATAGTTCAAATGTTCCTGCCTTCCACTGATAACACTGGAGAATATAAAAGATGGGAAAGCAGAGGAAGAACAATAAAAAAGCCAAGTTTCCCAAAAGGCATTGCATATGCTGCTTCCCTAAACTCTTATTGGCATTCCAGAGGCCATAAGAAGGTGTTCAATGACATGCGCTTGTTCGCTTTGCCTGCCCACACTCCTAATGAGCACCCTTGGGCATCCAATCTCCCTGCAATCTCCCTTTGTTCTTCCAAGGTCTTGTTCCTACCAAGCAAACTTGTTTGCATGAGGACTAAGAGCCCCAGTTACTATGGCATGCTCTGTCATGTCTGGTCCTCACGTGGCACATTAGCCCCATTGCATTTTCAACATTCCTGTTTAGTATGATTCATAAGTGCTTGTTTACCAGGACCAGCTGTTCTATGAAGATTTCAATGTTTCTTATTTGTCCTGATCCTACTTCCTCCACCATCGTGAAGTACCGGTTCATAACTACAGCTGTCTCTAATGTTCAGGCCAGGCAAGATACAAATTATGGAGGGGATGCACACAGTTTCCAAGGCACCCCAGTCACAACGTACCTTCCAATTCTCAATCTCTTTCTCTTGCCTAGTTTTAACACATAGCAGATGAAATGGTAGACCAATGTCTCAGAATGCATGTTTAGGCTTACTAGGCAGAATGATCTCTCTCTTTCACTCACACATATATTCCTTCAGACTAGCATGTCATGGAGAAAGCTTAGAAAGAAACACCCTCACATACAACTAGTAAATAAAAGTGTGATATAGGGAAAAGGGATGAGGATAGATGGATATATAACTCTGGAGATCCAAAGTTCCCATCTTTTTTAAAAACAAAAAAACCACACACCTGTACCCATGGGAGGGTATTTAATGTTGGGTTATTAGTATATGTCAGGTCTTGTCCATTAATTTGATAAGGGTGAAAGAAGGTATTTTTAAAAGGAAGGTCAGATTGTTTTGTGTTACGTAGCTATTTTACTTTAAACTAAACAAGGGGGGAAGTAGACAAGCTGCTACAGAAGGAAACAACCCAGAGGACTGAATTGTAGGGAGAACCTTGTGGGAATTGATCTGGTAGAAGGTTTTCTGCCGATCACCAGAATTCTGTTATATAGATATTCTGAGGTCAATGCCTTTACTGCACGGTCCGTGGTCTCCTGATCTGCCTCACTGAGATTGTTCCAGAGTTGTGAGTTGATGTCAGCCACATTTGCTCTTCTGATAGGGTGGAGGGGGGCAGCAGGGGAAAGAGAAAAAGATGAATCATTTTGATGCTATGGTATACTAGCAGCCACACCCTGGGCGCTGCGCCAGAAGCCAGGTATGGTAGAGAGAACAGAGGAGAGTGTTCAGCAGAGAAAGCTCTATACTGAACCACCTGACCATTTGTGAGAATGATCCCTGACCTTTCCACCTTATATGCTGCCAGTTCCAGGTTTGGAGAACCCTTGCACAAATCATGAGACAGAGAGGAAGGGGCAGGCAAGTGAGCAAGTTGCCCATGGAAAGGAGCTCAGCCAGGGGGGCTCTAGGCAGCGGGCCTTGGCATAAGCTTCAACAGATGCCCATCCTCACCAGTGAATACCCACATGCCCATTCTGGAGAAGAGTTCTAGTCAGGGGCGCCGACTTATAAAAAATATTGGGGGGGCCCATACCGGGGTCCTGCCGCTGGTTTGCTCGAGTAGCCGGGAGAACGCAGTTCGAGGTGGCGGTGTTGGGGAGAGACCCTCGCTCAGGGCGCCACTAGACTTGGCGGCCGGCGGCCTATCTGGGGGGTTTTGGAGCGTATTTCGGCGGAGCGATTGGGGAGGAGGGGGCTTGTTGCCGGATTCTTCAGCTGGGCCGGAGATCCGCTGCTGGGGGGTCCCTGGGCCGAGTTGTGAGCACAGCCTGCTGAAGGGAGATCCAGCCGATTGAGCGACGGGGACGGCCGGGGCTCTCCGGCTAGGGCGCGCGGCTGGCTGGCTGGCGAGGGAGCAGGTGGGGAGGAGGCGGGGGTCCTCACTCTCTTAGGAAACGCACCCGCGCGCCCGATTGCCACGAAGTCCGAAGGGTGCGTGTGTGGAATTAAAAAGCAAAAACGAGATACGGGCAGGGCAGGCAAAGAGTTTTCTGCAAGAGGATGGAGGGCAGGTTGAAGAGAAAATCACTCAGGATGAGACAGTCAAATCAGCCATGATAAAATGGGCTCAGGATATTGGGTATAACATCATGTTTGAGGACTGGGAAAGGTTATGGACCACCGGAATGAAATTCACAGCATGTAATGCCTTGAAGGAAAATATTATGAAAATGATTTATAGGTGGTACATGACCCCAGTCAAGCTTGCAAAAATATATCACCTGTCTGATAATAAATGTTGGAAATGTAAGGAGGCTGAAGGGACATTCTTTCACCTCTGGTGGACTTGTCCAAAAGTGAAGGCCTTCTGGGAAATGATCTATAATGAGTTAAAAAAGGTATTTAAGTATACCTTTCCCAAGAAACCAGAGGCCTTCCTCTTGGGCATTGTTGGCCAGAAAGTGTTAAAGAAGGATAGAACTTTCTTTATGTATGCAACTACAGCAGCAAGAATACTTATCGCAAAATATTGGAAGACACAAGATTTGCCCACACTGGAAGAGTGGCAGACGCAATTGATGGACTACATGGAACTGGCTGAAATGACTGGCAGAATCCGAGATTTGGGAGAAGAAACAACGGAAGAGGACTGGAAAAAATTTAAGGACTATTTACAAAAACAATATAAGTTGTATGAATGTTAAAAATTTACACGATTCGGAAACTATAGCTTCAGCAATTAGATTTGGGAAACAGGAAATTATATTTTAAGTAAGAAAAGGTCAAAATCTAAGGTAATACTATGTTTAATTTAAGATATAAGTAACTGATGAAAAGTATGTTAAATTTAGAGGTATAGTATTTGAAAAGTACAAAATAAGGTACGAAACAAGGTAATAATTTGCTGATATCTTTATTATAAAGAATGCAGGGTAAGGGAGATGCGAGGAAGTCCAGTTAGTTATATAAAAAATGTGTTGAATGGTTGGTTTTCTTTTCTTCTTTTTCTTTTTTTCTTTTTCTTGTTCTTTTACTTTTTTCTTCGGTGTATGTTTCTAACTTTGTATTGGAAAACTTAATAAAATATTTATAAAAAAAGAAGAAGAGAAAATCCTTTCGCTTTTCTGGGGCTCAGGGAAGTCTCAGAGCCGGAGGTTGGGGAAGGGACCCCCTTTGCTCTGCCCTCTTCTCCCGTCTTAGATTTGCATGGGGGTCCCCGCCCGAGCTTGCCTGGCCACCGGGCCACACAAGGGCCGCGCTCTACGCGGCACACCTTGCTAGCCGCGCAGCTGTCCTCCGCGGCTGCGGAGCGGCCCTGCGCCGGTGCCCAGCCCCTCTGGGCGCCTGCTGCGCTGCCAATGACAAGCGGGCGACGTCGCGGGCAGGGAAGGCGTCGCTTTCTTTCCCGATCCTGCATCCTCCCAGTCTTCCAGCCCTTTTTTGGGTTGGAAGCTCGTCTCGTTCGCCCTTCTCCTTTCTTCACCCTGCGCGCAATTTTCCTCCCTCGTCTCCCTCCCCATTTCTCCTTCCTTCCTGACTGACGGGCTTGGGCTCGGGCTCGGGCTCGGGCTCGGGCTCCGGGTCGGGCTCAGGCTCGGGCTCAGGCTCGGGCTCGGGCTCGGGCTCCGGGTCGGGCTCAGGCTCGGGCTCGGGCAGCCACAGCGTCGGCGGTGTTGGCGATCGGCGGCGCGGGGGGATGGCCCTCCCGGGGGAGCCGGCGCTGCTCAATGGGGTTGCCAAGGAGACAGGCCGGCCGCCCTCCTCCCCCGGCCCGGCGCCCCCCGCCGCGCCGGTGCCCGTTATGGAGCTGGTGCGCGCCGGGCGCCCTATAAAAGCCGCGGACGCGCCCACCGCCGCCCGAGATTATTGGGGGGGCTGAGCCCCCCCAAACGAATTTTTGAGGGGGCTCGGGCCCCCTCAAGCCCCATGGAGTCGGCGCCTATGGTTCTAGTGAACTTTTTGACATCTCAGTTGGTTCTGATAATCAGCAGTAGGGGACCTCCTGCCTAATTAGGCCTTCCAGGTCTCCTCATTTGGACTGTCAGGGAATTTTAGCCAAGCCACACTCACCTGCCCTATGCCTGATGTGGCAGAGCCAAGAGGGGGGTTTCAGGCACTACCAATCCTGCAATTAAATAAATAAAGTTATTATTTATACCCCACCCATCTGGCTGGGCCTTCCTAGCCACTCTGGGTGGTTTAATGCCCCATGCACAATGCTCTGCAAGGACTACTAATCAGCACATGGGAAAAATGCTTCACCTGATGTCGTTGTGACAGCATATGATTGACAGGGGGGGCGGCCATGTCTCTTCTGTGAAAACTGATCTGTAGGAGATGGTGGAGATAAGGATTTGACCTTCCAGTCAGATCCAATTCCTTACCCTTTTAATAAATGAACTACACTACTTTTAAGGATATGCTTTTTTCCTGATAAGTCAACACATCCCCCTCCAGTTTCCTGCACCCTACATTTTCTTCTTTGACCAGGATTCCTTTTCTTGCATGAGCACTCATTTGTGTGAACCGAGCCACAGTGATTAATTCCCTAAAAGGAAGATGATGTGGCTGAAACCTGTCTGGGAGACACCCTGATTTACAAGTCTTGACCCCTAATCTGGGGGACAGGCTCTGGTTTCTCATCAGTAAAGTTCAGTTCAGTTCACTTTTGATTGGTTTTTTTTGTGGTGTGTGTTTTACTAAATATACTTTTTTTTTTTTACTAAATACAAATTTAATGACAACAATAAGCCCTCAAAACAAAGAAGGGAATACACTCTGCATATGTTTGAAGCATCATCTCTTTTGTTAGTACACCTAGTAATATTTTAGTGCAGATATTTCAGGGCTGAGTTCTGGCACTCGAGACGTGTTCTGAGGTTGAGACCACAGGCTCTAAATGTGAGCCCTGGCTCATATTTAAGATCTAAATCCACTTTGCTGCTGGGCTACTGAAATACTTCCATGTGGAAACTGAGCCCAATCATTCCTGCTGTGATTGGCAGGGTCTTGTTTGCTCCTGTGTGCTGAATTCCTTGACACAGCCAACATCCCCCTGGGCTGAAGAAAACCTGCCTAGGTTTGGTTTGAAATGTTTTGGCAGTGCGCCCAGTACTAAATCTACAATAGGTGAGTCACACCTGGACCTTGTGTATGTGAACCAAGTGTATTTGTGTCAAATGAATGTGTATGCATATCTATGACATGGGAGGGAGGGGAGGGGAGAGAGCAGCCCATGGTTTTGTGTGTGTGATCTAACGAAACAAATAAGCTGATGGCCATGCCTCACATGGTTCAGTAGGGTGGAACAGGCTCAATTTGTGTTAGAGAAAGTTTAGCATTAGAGTACTTACAACACTGCAGAAAGGAAACCTGGAAGATGTATGACCTTTCCTTCCTGTATTTTGCTATGTGGCAGACTTAGAGCTGATTTGCATGTTGCAGCTCCTACACCCAAAAGCAACTTTCCCAGAGGCAAATAAAAATGTCCAGATCAACATGTGTGTTGAGTCCTGGAGGTTCTTCTTTGGTAAACTGTAAAATAGCAGAAAGCATGCTTTAAAAATTAAACGTAATGGGATTACATTTTTCATTATTGTAAGGCAGTGGTAGCCAACATGGTGCCCTCCAGATGGATTCCGATCAGCCCTAGCCAATATAGTCAGGCATCATGGGAGTTGTAGTCCACAACATCTGGAAGGCACCACGGGAGCAGCCCATTACAAGTTACTTTAAGTTTTACTAATTAGTGTGTGGATATTGCAGTAAGTTTTATGGGTTAGGTCAGTTTCTGGGCAATAGCTTATTGTATGGATCATGTTGTTTTTCTACATGACCAGAGGGGTATTGGTCTGGCGTATCAGAGGTTCAAAGACCTGCTACTATTTTTGTAGCAGTGCCCTTGCAGGGTCCTTGTTGCCAGTGTCCTGCAGCCACCCAATCAACATGAAAGAGGAGCTTTTTAATCACTGAGATGTCTTCTCACCCTTTGAGCTGATTGGAGTCAATCAGAGTGAAAGGAGGTGAGCCAGCCACAGGGGATTGGCTCCTAGGTTTGCTCTGGAGAAAACACACAGGAAGAACAGTGAGCTGGAGCTGGTCTATATGCTCCAAAGCCAAGCATTTTGGAAAACTGAAAACAGAAGGTGCTTCAGTTTCAAAGATATGGTGTGAAAGTTCTGTTATGTGGAATGGAACTTCAAGGAAAAGACAACATGTCACTCTGAAAGGTGATGGAGAACTACAAATAATTTCCCCATGTATGTATGTGTACAGAAAATAGTAGATCCCTGAAAGACAGCACATGGGGATCTACATTGATCATTGCAACGCATCCCTAATTATTATTAGTGTACAATTATAAGATTATTGTAAAGTGTTAGAAGGGTACTAACTGTAGCTTTGAGGGGGCATGGCTATAAGAGCTGTAGCTGTGATCTTCATGAAGGGACCCTGCACTTTTGAATTTGCCACTACGCTACTTTCCATGATACTCCAAATGTCCAAAAATGGTTTGCTGTGGCAAGGAGAAAATTGACTGGACTATCTAGTTAACAGTCTCCTGCATATGAAAAGCTGCTCACTACATGGCAATTTGAAGTAGTATCTATAATTATGTGGTGGCCTTAGCTATGTTTTTCAGAGATTCTGCTACATTGACTTGGAAGGTCCCAATAACTCCCAGCTGCAGTTGCCCTCCATTTCCCCTCTAGATCAACATATAAAAAAATCCACGTTATCATGGGCCACAGAGAGCAGGTTCACTGCCTAACAGTACAAACAGATAGTTCAGAACAGAAGTGTGAGTCAACCCTTGGAGAAAGCAAAATCCCCTGGAATTATTAGCTCGCCTGACCTGGGAAAAATTCTGGCCCAGCCCAGTTTCTAAGGTAGTCACGAACATGAGCAATAGCCATCAATCTAGTCATTCCAAGGGAAAAATGAAGTCCTTAGTATAAACAGTTCTAATATAAATTTCGAAGTTTTTCTGTATAAATACTGCTACTTTGGGCTTACAGGTTTACAGTGCTTTCTTTATTAGCATCTTAGTACTATACCTAATCCAGAACCCTCTATAGGGGAAGCAGACTGTTTATCCTGAAAGGTGCTATGCAAATGGTATCATGTTATGGGGAAGCACCATGCAGTTACCGGTACCTTGGACACATATATTTATGTACATAAACAATCATGTACACATACACAGCTATTGAATTCACATATGACAGTATTTCTCAAACTTTATGAAACTATGTTATTCTTCCAAACCTATCAGATTTTCCATGTCCACATTCATACCTACCCCCAAGAGCAAGCAAATTGAAACAGCGCTATTGGGTATATCTGTCCATTTCCTGTACCACTTGTTACTTTCCTTTCCATCAAGTCCAATGCAGCACAGCATTGTGCTTCATTCTTCCTCTTCTTCAGCACCTATACCTCCTTTGTGCAACTTCATCCTGCTGCCCTCTACATAATGCCTTCCATGGTGCCACTCAAAGTGTCTGGGGATATTTGACAGGAAACACAGGGAAGATTCCACCACCTTAAAAAGAAACAACAAATTTTGAAGTGAAGATGTGTACACACTGACTCTAAATCAAGTATGTTTCCCAAAGCGGATCAAATATGAGTATCTATTTTGGAAATTAAACAGAAGTGCAAAACCAGGCAGTTCAGTCTCCTAACCCCTCACCCTGACCGCAATACCACTTTCAGCAGTTCTAGTGGGATAGCAGCCCACAGTCTGCAGAATCCTGAACCTAGAATGTTTATGGCCATATAGCCAGCAAGCCATGCAAAACTGTTATTCTCCCCTTGTGGTGTCCCCTACCATCTCATTTGAAACAAGCAAACAAAAACAGCAGCTGCCCAGAAACTTTTAAATGCATGCAAAGATGAACAAGGGAAATGAAATGAGGGGCATCCTGAACTCTGTCTACTAGGAAGTATCTGAACCAGTCCCAAACAGTAAAAGAAGGAAAGAACAAACTCAAATAAGCAATTTTTGTATTTCTCAGATATTATACAGATGAGTATTTAGCTTCACCTGTGTTACATCATCTAAAAAGTCCGACTCAGTTTTGACACTCTTTTTAGCCCAATGAGGGTGTAAATCAGCCTTCCCCCAACACAGTGCCCTCTTAGTTATTAGACTACAACTTCCATCATCCCTGATCCATGCCAGGCTAATAGGAGTTGTAGTCTGAAACATCTGAAGGATACCATGTTGAGGAAGCCCGGTGTAAAATAAACAGTCTGTGGGGATTATAACAGGCAGGCGAGACATTCTCATGTCAGCCTCTTCCTGTATTGAAGAGCCAATGAGAACCATGGAAATATATGGGCTATGAAGAGGCAAATGGAGGGCAAAGCAGGATGCTCTGCCAGTCCTCTGTAAATTAAATTCTCCCCCATCCCAAATGCTTGGAGGATCTCCCAGTTATTTGCTAATGCTGTCAACGCTGCCCACCTGCCATGCTTGCTGAACAAGTCTTGTTGGAACTTGTAATGATTTCCTGTCTGCCAGTTAAACATCAGCTTGCTTGACCTGAGATCACCTGGGCAGTTAGTTACTAGATTGCCCCCAAATGTGAGCTCATGTCAGTGCTTGGAGACAGAATAGTTGGCAGCTGATGTACCTGTTCACCTGCAAGATTTGTTTCCTGCTTCCAGAACTACCACACAGCACCCTCTGTTGGCCCAGAGCACAAAACAGCCTACAGGAAGCACTGCCTTACTGAGAGTCCATTTGAGGTGACGGACACCACTGGCCAAGCCAGAGTAGTAGATCTCCTACTCTGGCTTGTGCACAGAGCATTCGTGGTGAGGGCACAGACTATCCTCTGCATGAGCATCATCAACTTGTTCTCTTAGTCACGTCAAAAAGAAGCCTGCCTCCTTGCCACTAGGAGCAGCTAGACTGGCTCAACTGGTCCTACCAAGGCTGGCATCCAATTCTATTATTCATCGAGAGTCTGCTCTTGCTCTCATCCAGGGCTGGCCATGTTCCATGCTCCCGGCAGGCAGAGCAGAAATTACGTCTTCCTTGCTGTTAATAATTATTCAGAAAGAGTTGGGATAGTAAATAAAGCCAAAATCATCTACCTCGTATATATACCAGTGGTGCACAGTTGCACTTTGAAAACTGAGTGATACAAAATTGGCAAAGGTGATGCCTTTTTATTGGGCTAGCTTCTGTTTGTGCAAGAGAGTGCAAGTTTCCAAAACTCAGAGGCTGTTTAAGCAGCGAATGCTCACAGTCCTGTAACATGACCCCTTAGGAATCAATTATTTCAGTGACAGAATGCTATTCCTAATGCTATCTCCACCCACCCAACCTGATACCAGGTTAAGACACAATTATAAACTGATACAAGCAAGAAAAAACACTAGAGAAGCATACAGGAAGGCAGCAACCAAAGGATTTCAGGGCAAATTGGACTGCACTAAAGAGGTTTCTTGTTGCCTGTGTGAGACCCTTTAAGAAGCTTCCTGAAAAGACAGCCATGCTGTTTCATACCCCAAAACAGGACCTTGTTAATGGGCATCCAAGTGTCAGCTGGGCCTGATAACTACGGTCTGCAGTCATCTGACTGACCGCAGCACACCAAAGGGATGGTTAATTTCCCTGGCATCTCCAAGATGTGTTTGGGGAGTCCCCTGATTGAGACCCTGGGAAACCACAGCTTGTCATAACCAGATAGACCAATGGTCTGACTCAGTATAAGGCAGCTTCCTATAAGCTGTTAGCATCCCAAAGGTCATGGGTTCAGTTTTCCAGCCAGGGTTGGGAAGAAGCCATTTCTGAAATCCTGGAGAGCCATGGCTAGTGTTCCTAATACTGCTGTTGGGAGCAGGAAGATGGGCACATAGTGTACAAGATGTCTCTATTTTTTTTAAATGGCAAAGGCAGCCAACTATTAGTAAGAGGACAGAGTAGGCCTCACACTATGGTGCAATTACATTCTTGGGAAAAGCTGGGGAAGATATATTTCCAAAGTATAAAATTCAGAGGTGATAAAAGTTAAAGTATGCACATTGGAAACACTAACTTCATTTTCGTTGTTTCTTATTAATTTGTTAAGAGGATTTGTAACCTAGTACTTGAAGCCACTCGCTCTCTCCAAGGGGCTAATAAGGTAAAGAAAAAACAATAAAAACCAGAACAACAAATTCATGCAAGTATAAAACAACATAAAATAGCAGCAGTAGTAGAAAGTTATGGCCAGATAAAATATTGCATAAAATGAAAATATCTAAAATGCCTGGAAAAATAATGAGAATTTTTGGCTGGCACTGAAAATACATCAGAGTAAGCCATCCTATGGAGTGTATTCCAAAATTACAGTGCCAACTTCATTTAGTAAAGTAGGAAAAAAGCACCAATGAAATGAGAACAAAAAAGCTGGTAACCAAAATAATGCAACTTGTATTTTAAAAAAAGATGCTACAGCTTTTAGCCTCAGCTCTTTGTCAGGGGAATAATTTTTAAACAATGAAAGACTTGCTTTCTAGGCATGTAAAAAGAGCACTCTTAACAGTACAATCTTCTGAAAATTACTTCTGAATAGACATGTATAGGATCACACTGTCAATCAGATGGAAGTTACCTCAGTAGTACATGCATACCTGGAAACTATTGAAAGGTGTGGTATAAATCCCTAAAAGAAATATATAAAACATTAAACTGCCAGAAGTTGGATGTAACACATACCAAGTACCTAGAAATGGCAGCTGGAAAAAACTTTTACCAGTCTGGCTTATACAAGGGGGGAGGTAGGGAACCCGTAGACCACCTGATGTTTCTGGACTACAAATCCCATCATCTGGCTAGGACTGAAGGGAGTTGGTTTCCCCTTTACCATATCATTGATAACTGGCATGGAATCAGAGCAAAATAGTGTTGTGCACCACCCGAGTCTCCAAACAGTGTAAGATTTCAGGGGTGCCAGGTTCTTTTGGGAATGAGGCAGAACAGAGACTGTGGTGTCTTTATGATATATGGTTTCTTAACACATATATACAACCTGAGCCTAGGATGGAGGGGTTCACAGCATCAACACCCCAAAAGGGTCTTTTTTTCTCCCTTGGATTCAAACAGAAATCTCTGACGACCATCTGCTTGCTTTTTTGCATCTAGTTCACACCACAGCAATCTCTGCTCTCAAACTCAGGCTTTGTCCCCCACTAAGAGCTGTAGGGCCCCCTGCCCCACCCAGCCGTTGTATGGCAGAGAGCCCCCTTTCTGTTGCTCTCTTAATGGCCCATCACCTTTCCTTTGATTTCTTAATGGCCCATCACCTGGGTGATTACCTCATCAGGAAGCTAGCCTGGCTTGATTAGCTTTTAACACTTGCTAGGATTATAGGGGTCTGGCACTCATAACACTAGGTTGGAAAGTAGCCCCACCCAGGGCCCTGAAACTGGAACGGTTTAATTTGCTTAGATGATACGTCAATGGCTCATCCTAAAAGCTGATCCAGTAAAAAGATAATCTTTTCCTATTCTGACTCCCCTTTTGTAATATTTACTGCAACGCCCTGTTCATTTTGTCGGCAAGAGTCTCATGTAACTCAAGTTTATTCTACTTTGCTGAGATGTCTCTCCCTCATTCTTCACGGTGGGTGGGGCTGGGCTTGTGTGTGTGGGATCAATATTTCAGTTATGTTCTATATAGACAATAATTCTCTATGACAACCTTCAGCTGAAATGAATGCTGGGAAATCATAAAGAGCATGGAGAACATCTAAGGGAATTGGGAATTCTAAGGAATTGGCAGGGCAGAGAAGCCCAACAGCGAAAAAACAAAGAAGTTTTAGTTTACCAGAAAATGTCACAATAAACTAATGGAGGATAGGTTCATCAACAACTATTAGCTGCAATTGCCAAGTTGAACCTCCATGTTCAGAGGCAGTTTGCCAGTACTAGCTCCCTGAAGGCAAAAGCATGGGTGAAATATTGTCTTCATGCTTTGCATGTGTTTTGGCCACTGCGTGAAACAAGGATGCAAGACTAAATGGATCTTCCATTTGATCCAGCAGGATTCTTCTCATGTTCCTATGTTTTTCAGATAACCTCTTAATAATCTGTTAAAAGTACCAAACTTTTCCGTGTATAAGACTATGTTTTTTTACTCTAAAATAATGTTCAAAATCTGGGCTCGTCTTATACACGGATAGTATCTCCCCTCATTTTCTTAATTTGGAGTCTTATAGACGGAAAAATATGGTACATCTTTTTCTGGGTGGGGGTGGGCACAAAATATTTTTTTTATAAGAGCCAAATTCTGAAATTAATTCAGATTGAAAAAACAAAGATTTTTGGGGGAAGCATTATGTCTGTCAATTAAAACCGGACAAGGTCTTATTAGAAGTGAAGATTTAATAGCAGGATCAAATAAGTCCCCCATCACTTACCGTATTTTTCGTCCCATAGGACGCTCCTAGTTTTTTTGGGGGGGAAATAAAGAAAAAAAATTTCCCTTTATTTCCCCCCCCCCAAAGCAGGTCGGGGAAACAGAACCAGGTCGAGGAACCGCGGGATGGCGGCGCTGCGCCTCCCTGCTGTCCCCCGAGCTTGTGGGGCTGGTCGATGTCTGCCCCGCGCGAGGGGCGCTCTGCATCAGGGCGCCCCCCCCCTGCGGGGCGGCAGGCTGCTATCCGCAGCGTGGGGAGCCCTGCGGGGAACTCCTGAAAGGCTCCCCACGCTGCGGATGTCTGCCTGGCGCGGGGGGCGCTCTGCTTCAGGGCGCCCCTCGCGCTGGGCAGCAGGCTGCTATCCGCAGCCTAGACATCCCTGCCGGACCTCCCGTAGGGCTGCCTAGGCTGCGGATGTGTTCCTGAAGCCTGGAGAGCGAGAGGGGTCAGTGCGCACCGACCCCTCTCGCTCTCCAAGCTTCAGCAAAAGCCTGCATTCGCCCCATAGGACGCACCCAGATTTCCCCTTCATTTTTGGAGGGGGAAAAGTGCGTCCCATAGGGCGAAAAATACGGTAACTCTGCAAACCAATACCTATGAATAATGATAAGCACCTACGGGACCGCCTCTCCTGGTATGCCCCACAGAGAAACCTACGGTCTGCAGATAATAACATCCTCAAGGTCCCAGGCCTCAGAGAGGTTAGGCTGGCCTCAACTAGAGCCAGGGCCTTCTCGGCTGCAGCTCCAAACTGGTGGAATGCTCTGTCACAAGAGACTAGGGCCCTGCGGGACCTGACATCTTTCCGCAGGGCCTGCAAGACAGAGTTGTTCCGCCAGGCTTTTGGTCAGGGCACAGCCTGACTCCCTCCTCTGGCAACCTGCACAGAATTTTGTTTAATCGGTTGCCATCAATTTGATTTTAACTAATTTTATAATGAAATATTTTTAGAATGTGTTATTATTTGATTGTTTATTTGATTGTTGTTAGCCGCCCTGAGCCCGGCTTTGGCTGGGGAGGGCGGGATATAAATAAAAATTATTATTATTATTATTATTCTGTAAGGGTTCAAAGTATTTCACACATACGGTCTCAATAATTATTGCAAGAACCCTTCAAATGGGCGCCGAACTGCATGGGGCACCACAACAGTGCTGCAGAATGGAGTTGTCATGGGCCAGGAGCCAGCTTTGCCTGCTGAACAGCAGCCTAAAGTGGGAGAAGGCAGAGTGACTTCACCTGTGGCTGATCATCCGTCAAGGACACAGAGGAGAAGGCACTGATGGAGAAGGCTTCAGCCTTCTTAAGTAGAGCTTCCAGCAGCATTCAGATGCTGGAAACAATGATTGTAATTCCTGATCCTACCTTGCTGCTTCCTGCTTGTCTTGACCCTTGACCCCAGAATCATTGGATTCCCTGACCACTGGACTATCTGACCATGTGAACTGTTGTTTTCCTGACCCTAGGACTGGACCTGACTTCAGATGCTGACTCTGCCTCCAGGTAAGTACACCTCAGAGACCCTTTTGGTTGACTGGCCTCCCATTCTACTGAGCTCTGCATGTTGGTGCTCAGCAAAGAGACTACAACAGGAGTGCAAGAAGCGGTTGGGGTGGGTACAGAATTTCAGCATTGCACGGGGTGCCACTGAAATTTGAGAGCCCAAAGTCTGCCACTGCTCCCCCTCCTATGCTAGTCCCACTGTGGACTCTCTCACCCTCCCATATGGTGACATTTGGCCTGACTAATGATAACCAGCCTAGGCTGATTGACATGCCAATTGTGGAGCAGGACCAGTGACAAAAGAAAAGTAATTTTTATCCTTGTACAGCAGACTGGTTTCTAGATACACACATTATCTTTATCTTCCATTCAGCCATGCAAAAACACCCAAGGAGGGTACAAAGAAGGGCCAATGAGGGGTGTGGCTTGGAGAGTTCCAAGGGCCAGATAGAGAGGCTGTAGGGCCACATTTGGTCTACGGGCCTGAGGTCTCCACCCTGACACAGGCCCTTGAAGTTGGCAGCCATACAGGTCATACACTAAATTGCAGAGGGTGGATCCAAGCAACCTATTAACAGAAATTTCTTTTTGTGCTGAGAAGCAAATCGTTTGTGTGGATTAGCAATTGGACAGTTTGCTATCGCAAGCCACAATGAAGTGGTGATTTACAGAAATGACTCAAGCGATCATCATTCTTCTCTCCTGGCTTAATTTGCATGGTTAGAGACTACTGAGTGGAATGCTCTTGCATCAGAGGCACTCATTGCAGCACTATTTATTTCATTAAAAGCTTACATCGCTTGATTGTAAACACCTCAAAGCAGTCGACAAAAGATAAAACAGTGAAATCAAGGAAAAAGTACAACCCTACCTTAAAACATACAGAAGTTAAAATACTAAAACAGGTTAAAATTACCTCAACTTTCTAAGCATCTGGGTAGGCTTATCTAAACAGGAATGTTTTTAGCAGGTGTCAAAAAGAGTACAGTGGATGCTTGGATTGTGAACGTGATCTGTGCAGGAGGCATATTCGCAACCCACGCATCTGCGCACGTGCAGGTCGCGATTTGGCGCTTCTGCGCATGTTCAAAGTGTGATTTAGCACTTCTGCGCATGCACAAGCACCGAAACCCGGAAGTAACCCGTTCCGGTACTTCTGGGTTTGGCGCGGTGTGCAACCCAAAATCACACAACCCAAAGCACCTGTAACCCGAGGTATGACTGTACAGTGAAGGAGCCCGCTTGATCTCAATAGGCAGGGAGTTCCAAAGTATAGGTGCTGCCACACTAAACAACCAAGTTTTTACAATTTCAGAATGGGTGTTATGTGCTACTTGTAGTAATGCCATTTCTGTCGATCGAAGCAGTCGAGTGGGCACCTGTATGCTAAGGTGATATCATAGTCTCACCTATGCACAACCTTCCCCCTCAAACATTAATAAATTACATAATTAATCTAGAGTAACTACCACCACCTTGCATGTAGTTACAATCAATTAAAAAGGTCACAGTCACCATCTAACTTATAAATCTGACCTTTGTGAGGGGGCAAATCGCTTTATTTTACTGATTTAATCTATTATTTATTGTAAAAAAGTGAATCATCGTACAGGATAACTAATCTATTTTATGTGATTCTGGCTATGTGCCCCTTGCCTTGCATATATTGGTGAAGGTTTGTTGGGGCTGAGAGGCTGTTACTTCATAATTAATATGTTAAGAGGATCCCATTATACACTATTGCTTTTATTACCATTGCATTACATTGTGCTCTTCTGACATGCCTTATGGATTTGGGCCCCACCCCAGAGATGTTGCACTGTTGAACTTCATCACCTTTTGGCAATTCTCCCAGCTCCAACCTGTTAGGTTAGATCAAGTGACTCTGGGTTGGCCTTAATTAAATGCCAATATTTTGAGTAGATGTGTATGGTGTCAGCATCTGCCCATGTGACAACAGAGCTGCGTGTGGGAGCAGGTTTGCAGGAGCCCAAGTGGATAGATCTGAATGTGTTGCCTCTGTGTGTATGTTGAGCAAGTGTGGCTGTGGACAAGCACTGTTGACATGCGATGCATGGGATGCTTTGTTATGAAATGCAGGATTGTTAGTGGAGCCCCTCTGCCATGGTGTCACCACCAGCTAGCTTCAAAGTGCTTCATATTTATTTAGCTTTCCAGTCCAAACCAGAGATACTATATCCTGCAGGACCTTGGTTATTTAGAGGGATAGCTAAACATTCAACATCTCCATGAATTAGAAAATAAAATGTAATGGAACAAAGATGTTTTGCACAGGGAGGAAAGAAGAGTGGTAAGAATAATTAAGTAGGAGTTTGGTAGTATTATTGTACAATCTTAACTGTAAAGTAGGAAATTAAAAAAAAAATAGGGCTAAGTGACTAAGAAGCAACAATTAAATTTGAGACAGATTTAGGAGTAAACTACAAGATTGGGTTGGATCTTTTCTGGACAAAGTTAGTTCCTTAAATCCCACTGATTGGATAGGAACTAAGTCATGATTAATTTTTCCCTCTGATCAAGGGGGATCTACGTTTAACTAACTCACAGCACAATCCTAACTAGGGTATGTCTACTCAGAAATCAGGCCTTCTTAATTCAGTAGGGCTTACTCCTAGATTGGCTCTATCCCTTAGTCACATATCTTATACATACGTATCTCTGCATGCTTATTTCCTTATTTAATGAAAAGCAGGCTCAGGAGGCTAAGATATTGAGGACTAGTGGGCAGGCAGGGCACTTGAACTCCCCCCCCCCCCCGTTCATCTTGTTATGATTGAAATAAATATTCCCCAAGCTGCCTTTACCACCACTTCTCTACTCAATAGGTCTACTTCCCAAAGGCAGCTATTCATTTCATTCAATTACTTCATTACACTTTTGTATGTAAGGTATGGCTTGCCATTTAGGGACTGTCAGAACATCAGTCAACAGTGTGGTGCTGTGACACAAAAAGTGTGTTGTAGTGGACAAGAATGTTTAACTTGGACCCAAAAGGCTTAGGTCAAAATCTCTCCTCAGCAATTAAGAGTGCAGTGGGAGACGGGTGAGGAAGGGCCAGGAGAACCAAGGGCCAAACAAAGCTTGTCTAACTAATGTACATAAGGAGAGTCAACCTATTTCTTTAGAGAAAGCAGACTTGGGAGATTGGGACAACCATTCAGAGGAAAGGGGGCCAAGCAGAGCCTCCCCCCATCTTGTTTTCTATTAAAAAAAAACCACCGCAATCCCCAAGCTGCCATTTGCCCCTGACGGTGATATTGGGGGAAAGTGGCTGTGCTGGCGGTGATTTTTCTAGAAGGAAATGGGAAATGGTAAGACCTTTGTTTTAGATCTTAATCTGGAAAACCTGCACGCAACTGAATCTTCACATTCCTCGTAAGGACATGGCTCACTTTAGTTTAACCCTGCCAACCAGTCAAATGGGCAGGGCCAGCGCTCAATAAAGGGTCTCTGCAAACCAAACTGCAATACCTTGCTAATGATGCCCCTCTGGCCAGTCCCCTTACTTCAAAGCCTTAATAGAGAATGGTACAGGGGGACTAGGGGGACTGCCAGGGATTCAATTACTCTGGAGGCAAAATTACAGGTTCCCAGCAATGGCAGGCCCTGGGTCACCTGTCTTGTGCTCAGGTGCAAGACAATTAAAGGTTTACTTCCTGCTGGGCCATATTGTAGCCCTGTGGTTAGGCTTTTGCCAAGACCCAGCAGACCCCATTAGGAAGGCCACAGGCCAGGGAAGCAGTTCTGCTTCGGCAACCCCTGCTGGGCTACAGGCATACCAGCCCTGCCCTACTACTGGGGGTGACCAGAAAGGGGGAGGCGGTTCAGGCTGTACCACAAAAGGCTCCTACAGGGATGGTGTCAGGCTGGACAATGAAGGCAGCAGGTAGTAATGGCTGCCTGTAGGGCCCTCATATTTCAAAGGCACAGATGGCTCCACCAAATTCTTGGTATTTGATGCTCTCTATTGCTCATACTCCTAAGCATAGCCTGTCTGGTGGGAGAGAAATATTACCAGTACAATGCTACAATGCTATCAACAGGACGAACTAATTCATAACAATTATTAGACCCTAGTTCCATACTCACAATGTGTATTACAATAAACAATCAGTGGCCACCTATAAACATGCATTGAGAAAGTGCAACCTCTAACCTTCTGCCAATATACTACAGTCTTTTTCAACTTGGTGACCTCCAGATGTTTTGGACTACATCAGCCATCAGGCCCAGGCAGCACCGTAATCCAAAACATCTGGAAGGCACCAAGTTGGCGAGTGCTGGCATACTAGATTATCGTTTCTTACACGCAGCATAGCAAGATACCCTTTCACTAATAAATCTGTATCTTAATATGTGTGTATGTGGCAACTGAATGATAGATAAGGGAGTGGTACAGGCAAGGCACACTGTGGGTCTGCAGCGTTTGCATCCAATGAAGACTCAAGAAGCACAATCAGTGTAGTTCAGTGGGGAGAGTTTTTATTTTTTGAAACCATCTCTCTGGTGTGTTATTGTAGCAGGACATGAAAAAGCAAATATTAAAAATGGCCTTTCCTTCCAACAAGAAGTTGCTTTTGACTGTTAAGTTGTAAGCTGACACATTGTTTCCTTCAAAATCTCAAAATGCACCCTTTAATAACATAATGTTGTTGTAGTCCTCTTTTCAGCCATACTGTCTGCTGCTTCATTCTGCCTGCCCCAACAGAAGCCCATAGCCCCTCGCTTCTCTCTTAATTCCAAGCACTGGAGGTGGAGGGTGATGTGTTTGCAGCTTAGAAGGAAAAGCTATTTAGTTAAGGATGCTGCCCTAGTACAGGATTTCCCAAACGTGGGTCTCCAGCTGTTTTTGGACTAAAATTCCCATCACCCCTGACCATTGGTGCAGCTAGTTAGGGATGATGGGAATTGTAGTCCAAAACCAGCTGGAGACCCAAGTTTGGGAATCCCTGCCTAGTCTATGGGTCAGCTGATGAGGCCTGGTAGGCCACAAGGGTATGGACATAGAGCTGCATAACAGGTCCTTTTGTATCCACTCTGCCAAAAGCTGGTCATCTACAAGAGGAGGGGGAGAGGACTACTGCACTCATGTCCTGTTTGTGAGGTTCTCATAGGCATTTGGTTGGAGTGTAAGGAACAAAAGGCTGGACTAGGTGTGTCTGGTCTAGCAGGGACCTACTTATGTTCATCCATTCCCCATATATCCATGAAATCCACTTTTCATTTCTGTCTAATTGAAATCTTTCCCCTCCCCTCCCACTGAGTTTTGAAGGGAGTCATTAAGGAGGAGCTGGTTGATTAGTATGGGGAGCATATTCAGCTCACAAGAAACTGGGCTTTTATAGCTAATAATAGCAGGCTACCGGAGGGTGTTATTTTGGTCATCCCACCCATTTCCCTCTGTTTTCCAGAAAGGTGGCACATTCTGCTTCTCATTGGGCAACAGCTGGATTGCAGCTTCTGTACCTTACGTACTGGTAGCTCCTTGTTGCATGCCATGCAGAGGGCAACAAGGAACTATGTAAGGTACATGCTCCACAGGGAAGTAAGAGGCAGATGGAGTCGTCAACCTGGGAAGGTAGCCCAACCAGGAGAAGGAAGGCCTCTTCTGCCTTGTGGAATATCTTTGGGAGAAGAAAAGGCTAAGGAGTAACCCCTTCACAAACCTAGAGTGGCGTCCCTAAGATGGTTCCAGCAACTCCTGCAGCCAAGTTGGTGGCAAACATATTGCTCTGCTTTCTTTTGGACCACATCAGTGAGGCCGAGGGGGGCGGTCTTGTCATCTGGGCAGTACAGCACCTCCATACACTGCCCAGGCTTGTGCCACGGAGAGATAATTTTGGTGCTGCTAATGCAATGGTTTGACTTCACCCCCGGAAGCACACTCCATTGTCTCTCAAGACAGACAGATGCCAACAACTAATATAGTAAGTTAATTTAGTCATGACTGTGTTGTCCCATATGTTATTATACAGTACATTAACCTCTGGGTCTGTAGCTATGCTCATGTATAAAATTATAGAAGCTGCTAGCAGATAGGAAACAATTTTTTGTTTTGTTAGCACAGACTTGGCACCACGACTTATGAAGTGACAGGAACTACACATGTCCCTGAGTATTAGGCAAGGCTTTTGCCAACTGGATTATAAAGAAACTGCATTTGGTGCTGTGACCTTAGAGTACTTCTCAGAAACAAAGGTGAGGTGGTAAACTTGTTTCTTGACTACATCACTGCAGAGCACAAGTAGGAGCTTATATCACCGCTTCTCCATACAAAAAAAAGCAAACAAACCCCCAAACCTCCGCACATAGAAAGGTCAATGCCAGAGAGAAGTATTCCAGTCCAGCCTTGTCCCTGACATGCCAGTTTTCTATATGCCAGTAATTTCTGTCGAAGAGCATTCCATCATGTCAGCCTCCCCCTGTGGTGATACAGCCAAGAAACTGCTGCTTACAACAACCATTTCCTTCTGTCATCCAGCCCAGGAAGTGTGTGTTTCTTCCTCCTTAAACCTTCAGTTTATAGCATTCTTGGCCAGAGGTGGGAAGCCTGTGGCCTTCCAGATGTTGTTGAACTCCCATCTCCCATCAGTTCTGTCTAGTCTGGGTTGGGGATGATAGGAACTGTAGTCCAGCAACATTTGGCATGACAGAGGCTCCCCATCCCTGATCTAGGCTTTGCATGACTAGGTCAAGAAAATGAAAATGTTGGAGTCAATTAATATATACTATGAACTTGGATGAATGGCAGATGAATTATAGGCACAAACCCATCTCACTTATTAATTTATTTATAGTCAACTCCCAATTTGCACGCATTAGAGTCACACACACCGGAAGGGGGTGGAACAGGCAGGATGGGGAAGGGACGGGGGGCGGGCTTACGTGTGGCCCACCAGCACGCACAGTGACTCGGAACACAACCCCCATGCAAATGCGGAGTTGCCTGTACACCATTTATATCCTGTACTTCAACGTAACTTTCAAACAAACGTCACAAATTTAACAAAAGAAATAAAAAAGGTACACTTTAGTAATAATAATAAATGAAAGCATGGAAAATAGTGCAGCAAATTTAAACAACAAAATAAAGCAGCAAAAGCCCATTCAAAACAGACAATAAAATTAAAGTGCTCTAAAATACAATCTCTGTGGACAGATCGATTGACAGGGAAAAGTTGATCCCTCCAGTAGATTTTGGGGGCAAAATTCTGCCATGAAAATGGATTAATGGCTCACCTTTCTCAGCCGGTGGCAGGATGACCTGACAAGACACGTATTAAATTTAGAGACACATCCACACTGCAAAGTCACATGTGGCAATATAACACAGAACACACTGGATCAGAGCAATGACTGAACCACTGAAAAATGGCATATAAACAAACAGAGAGAAAGCTGAGGTAGAGGGGTTACTGAGCCAGGAAAAAGTAGCCACAGGGCGAGACACTCAGTAGCATGTCCTGAATGAAGGTCAGAGCAGAGGAGGAGGAAGAGAAGATCTCTTTGCCCCACACCTCCCACCAAGTGAGTCACACATAGCTGTACGCATTGGGGCTTTGCTGATTATTTTGGCTTTTTTGGCCCAGAGCGAGAAGCTCTCCATTCAGATCAAGCACATGGCTGCTTTTGGCTGGGAGCCCATCCAGCTTCAAGCCCCAGCATGGGACACCAAATTTTTAGCATACTTTTCCTGCTATGGTTTGGCAAGGTGCCACATTGCAAGATTTGGCACTATGACCTATGGCTTACAAAGTGACAATCTCCCACTCAGAACAATGCAGGACAGGTGCAGAAGGGATCGAGAGAAGACGCATTGGCCTGTGGCCTAGGTAGTTAAGCTAGTTTGAAACAGGCGAGATGGCAACCCAAGTGGTAGGTTCTTTTGGCAAAGCCACTAAACAGACAGGTGGGTGCAGTGGTATATTGATTGCTTTTGATCTTCTGGAGATAATTTGCTTTCCCCCTAAAGCTCAATCTTCTGTCTTAATTATAATGTCTTATACCCAGCCCTCCCCCCATGCGCACACACACTGCTCTGATCAAATTTGGAGTCCCTTGCAGATGCATTAAAGCAATAAGGCAGTGCTGGATTTAGGGGGGTGCTGGCAGTCCCGTCCCCCCACAGGGTGCCAAGCTGAGGGGGTGCATAATAATACAGTGGTACCTCGGGTTACATACGCTTCAGGTTACATACGCTTCAGGTTACAGACGCTGCTAACCCAGAAATAGTGCTTCAGGTTAAGAACTTTGCTTCAGGATGAGAACAGAACTTGTGTTCCAGCGGCGTGGCGGCAGCAGGAGGCCCCATTGGCTAAAGTGGTGCTTCATGTTAAGAATAGTTTCAGGTTAAGAACAGACCTCCAGAACGAATTAAGTACTTAACCCGAGGTACCACTGTAATCATCATCATCATCTATATTTATATGAGTACCTACTGACGAAATCCATTAAAAAGCAACTGTACCAGAAAGGAAGGATTGTGAAAATAAGAAATACTTAGGGAGGGGGTGCCAAATTTTGTCCTCATGGCACCATATTACCAAAGTCCACCCCTGGTTAAGCTAACAGTTTCTTATCTCTATACAGTATTAAGATTCCATAAGAGCTGGAAATTCACAGGTCCTGAAAGGTAACAGGGCAAATTTAATTCACAAACTTATATGTAGTACGTCTCCTGCCTCTTACCTGCAGTATGTATAATCCACCCCCTTCTTGTCTGGATGGTTGTTTTTCACATTCTATTGATTGGCACTCAAAGACTTAAGTTTACAATTAGTATGTATTAATTAATATGAATATGTTGATGACTCTGCTTTTTTCTCCTGTACTGCTATCTTATTTTTGGGTTATTAGGATTATTTTTATTAGTCTTTGGTTGTCCTTTATTTCCTTTAGGTTTTTTTTACTATGCATTGTAAGCTGCCTTGAGGACGACTTCATATGGAATGGCAGGGTAGACCAGTTTTACAGCTCCCAGTGCTCATTTACCAAGCAGTCTGAAATCCTCCAGCCCAGCCATCCAGCTGCTACCTAGGTGTAAAATGCACGACTTGTGCACCAGGCAGGGGCATCATAGACTGAACAGGAACATGATGACAAGCAGAGGGGTGAGCTGGAGGGCAGCCTTCCTGTGCTTCTTCAGCCTCCAGCCAAAAATAAACCCCACTTGCTCTCCCAGTCTCCCTGGGTGGTGTCTGTTTATTTTCTGTAAGTGATCCTACAAGGAACAGAACTGCTGCCAAGGCTTCGTGTTGGAAGAAGGGTAAGCTATACTGAGGTCATTGTCCGCACAATACATTTCCCAACAATAGGAAAACGCTTTGTTCCAGAGAGAACAACGCCTGACCCAAGGTTAGGGCTGTAGAAACCATTGCAAAGCCAACATGATGTGGATATGTGCAGATGCCATTTGCTGCTGTTGATACAGAATGGCAGATTAACACCATACATTTAAAGCGCATCCAATGCACATTTAAAGCACGTGCCTTCCCCTAAATAATCTTGGGAACTCTAGTTTGTTAAGGGTGTTGAGAACTGGAGCTCTTTAAAGGGGAAGCTACAGTTCCCAGTATTCTTTAGGGGAAGCCATGAGCTTAAATGCATGGTGTGGATCTCTGTGTACAAATGTGTATTTATGCATGTATGTATGTGAGCTCAGAAGACATTACCTGGTACCTTCAGCTGAGCTCCATTACTTGACTGACCACTCAGCTAAATGCTTTTCTGCGCAGGAGGGTAATAGCTATGGCTCAACTGTTTGTCTCATTTTCCTACACAGTAGAGTAACAGCTTTGGCTCAATTCATTGGGAGTTTGTCAATGTGAAAAAAATGTGCTTATCTTTCTTCCAACACCAAATCCCTTTAAAGTTCCTTGAAATACGGAAATTACAAGTAGAGGAATAAAAACCCAGTTAGTGGCAGGAAATTTTAAAATACTGCTAGCTTTGCCAATATAAAAAATAATAATGGATGTACTGCAGAAGATTTAAAGGGCTGAGCAGCTGGGCAAGGGAAGAGGCTGCCTTTGTCTGCTGTTGTATATGAAAACTGGCAAATTGAGGGATTCCAGAATAAAAAGCTAATATAACTCCACCCCGCTGTTGCTGGTCTACTCCTCACCCCTCAATTTGAGGCATGGTAGACTACAGAGTTGAATAAAGGTTTCCCCAGTCTCAGGATATATGGGCAAAAGGCCAGTAAATGCTTTTTGGATAGCCTGTTGGTAAATATTGATTCTCACATGAAAACAGAAATAAGAACTTCTAAAACAATTACTTATTTTGCATTTGCTCAGATAATAATTGTATATATTTTATTGTGCTGTGTTCAGTTACACACACACCCCTTGTCCTTTCCACCATCTCATTCTAGGACGCCACAGAAACTTGCTATAAAGGTAGAAAACAAGAGACACACCTAGAATGGGGAATGCTGGGAAAGAGCACGACAGCAGAGGATTAGTTCTTTTGTACTTTAATACCTACACAGTAATTGTGTTTAGATACTCTGGGTTTATAAAATAATTTCCATGGATTACCTACACAACAAGTAGGATTATGTAAAGACATTTTAAATGTGCTTGACATGATACCAAAACCAATGCTACAGTGAATTAATGTTTATGATGTAAATGTGTTAAGTGTACAGTTTATGAGAGAAAACATTGCTGTCCAAAACCCCCACAAATCTGAAATGGAAAATATTAGAGCAGGTAGCCTAAGGCAATAAGTGCTTTATCCTAGTGGCTATAAAGGTATTGTTGACATCCATCTGTCTCAAGAGACAATGGAGTGTGCCTCTAGAGGGGAAGTCAAACCACTGCATTAGCAGCACCCAAGTGGCCTCCCTTGGGCACAAGCCTGAGCAGTGTATATGGAGATCTTGGGCTGCTCAGATGACAAGACCCTCCCCCCCCCCCGCCCCTGCTGATGTGGATCAGAGGAAAGCAATACAGGAAGGAGGCGTACAGGGCACCATTCAATCGCCTTTGGGACTCCATCCCTGATTTGTGTAGGGTTTATTCCTTAGCCTTTTATTCTCTGAAGATATCCTGCAGGGCAGCAGAGGTTTAGGATCAGAATTTTCCTTCTCCTAAATGGGCTACCTTCCCAGGTTGATGAGCCCCCTCTTCCCCTCATTTCCATCTACACCACATGCAGAAATCATCTTCTTGGTCATTGGACCCATTATTGGTCTCGTCCATTCAATCCACCGTAGCCTGTCTTTGCATGCAGGGGAAGTCCCAATCTCACTGAGGGTTTGAGACCCATTGGTTACCCTCACCTGCTTTAGCTGGCCAGTTGAAGCCATTTCTGGGGTGTGGCTGCTGTCACATACTGACAGCTTCCAGGAGCCACAGGTGAGAGCTGAGTGCAGGGTGGGAACCACAGGTGGACAAACTACCTCAGAAGGAGCATGACGTGTCCCATACCCATCCCCTAACACCCCATATTAAATTTAAGAAATGCAATTAAGGGGGTAATGAAATAAATTTGTAG
Source organism: Podarcis liolepis (assembly GCF_965112155.1). NCBI lineage: Eukaryota > Metazoa > Chordata > Lepidosauria > Squamata > Lacertidae > Podarcis > Podarcis liolepis. The sequence continues at coordinate 50,827,146 of NC_139559.1, forward strand.
ATACTTGTCAGGAAAGTGTTATATTTTATGTCTTACCCTCCAATAGAGGGGGAGCAGCTGGGAAAATTCAGGTGAGGCGGAAGAGCCAGCAGGGCTGCAAGTGAGGCCCCCTGTCTCACCATCCTCATGCAGTGCCTGAGGCAATTGCCTCACTCTGCCTAATGATAGGGCTGGCCCTGCAGACAATTCAAAGACAGAACAAGCAACACATGCAGCATATTGGAGGGTTGATGTAGTTCCCCTTTATATGCTGTACAAATGCTTTGACTAGGGAAGGATGCTTTATAGGGGCAGCCAGCATCATATGAATAATTCCATAATGGATATACTAGTTATATAAAAATATGCAATGGCAATGCATTTCAGAAGGAAATAATCCACATGCTGAGTCAGACCAGTTTCACCAAACATTTTGCTAGATCTATCTTGTAAAAATGTGTAGGGTCTTTAAAACCCAGATACTTGTGACCAAGTGTTATCCTGTACAAATAGAATAGAATCATAGAATCATAGAGTTGGAAGAGACCACAAGGGCCATCGAGTCCAACCCCCTGCCAAGCAGGAAATAACTTCCACAGGAAACCTGAAAGGGCATTTAGCAGCAAGTGGTGTATTTCAAAGTTAGGTATTTGTATTCTAAATGGATTTGGTAATTTATCTTAAAATCCCCTGTTACCAGTGAGCTAAAGTTTTCATAGGTCCTTGGCACTTCTTAAGATTTTCTTTAGCACATTTTCTGAAAAGGAAGAGCCTGCCTTCTTCGCCGCCGCTCCCACCCCTCACCCCCATGTTGAAATGAAGCACTGTGTTCTAGGCTCAGAAACAAAAAAAAGCAAATAGGAACTATATCAAGACTGAGTTGTTTTGAAAACTTTTGAGCCCATCCCATTTGTTGCAGATAATGACTGAAAATTTATAAAAGGCTGTGTTAGTAGTAATAGGGTTTTTGTAACTCCAAGTGTCTGAAAGACCCAGCTGGTAAGGGTGGGGACTTGTGATATTTCCCAAAACATCAGCAATCCACCCCACTAAAAATTAAATGCTATACAAGGCACAAAAAGTTGGAATCCATACGTAAGTTGCAGTTTGAAGGCAGCCCGTTTTGATGTAAAGATAACTGTCATGGTATTTGTGGCCGCATATGGACTTCAAGTTAAACCATAGTTCAGCATTACAAGAAAACACCTTGGTGGCCTGGTTCACACATAATGCTAAGCCATAGTTTGTTTAAGCCATAGTTTAACAAACAATGAATTTGTTTATTGAAGGTTAACTGCTTTTAAATAGTACTGTTTTGTACTGACATGTTTTCTGCCCTGGGCACCAGTGGAAGAAGGGCAGGATATAAATTTAATAAAATAATATAAATATAAGTAAATAATTAAAAAGTTAACAAACACAGACAATCAAACATACTATTGTTGTTACTTCAAAGTTCAGTTTGTTTTGTTTGCTCTTGCCTCATGTTTATTGTAGTTTGGTGAGCTTCTGGAGTGGGATGATCAAACAAACTATGGTTAAGACAGAGTACTGGATTCATATGTAACACCAAGCCATAGTTAAAACAAACTTATGTTTGTAAGCCATCAACCAGCTGTAGCTTCAGATTGTGGTATGTTGGCAGTTAACAAAACTAGTTAAGCTGCTGGGCAGGGTTCACACATAATGGTAAGTCACGGTTTAATAAGCCATGGTTTAATGTTTTGTGTGAACCAGAGTCTTGGCTCACGTGCTCCTCCCTTGTTCCTCAACACAACTGCAAGGAGTTCTAAAACTTTTGCTTCCATTCTTGCTTAACCACAACTTGTCCTGTCATCTGAATTAACAAAGTGTGGTTAACCGTAACTACGGTTTGTTTGAAAGAAGCTTCAAGTCAAACATTGTTAACATTAATCAAAATGTGTTAATTCAGAGGATGGGACAAGCTGTGGTTATGTAAAAGTGGAAGTGGTGGCTTGCAAATTCTTCTGCATGGCCATGGCAGTGCAGGGCAGGGAGCATGTGAAACGGAGACTTACTGCAGCTCATTCTCATAATCCTAAAACTATGTCCAGGGTGCAGTGGTGTAGCTAGTTGCTCGGGTGCCCGGGGTGTCACGTGAGCCCTGTGCCCAGTGGTTACGAGCTGGGGCAGAGCATGCTATGCGGAGCCTCCAAGGAGTCCACCCACAGCCTCCCCTTAAGCTGTAGGGCGGCTGAGGAGGAGGCAGCGGGCAGACGCAAGTCCTACACTGGCATTTTGGGCAGTGTGGAGCATGCAGGCACCTGAGCCACCACGTCACTTCCAGGAGAGACACATAGCTCGGGTGCGCTGCAGGCCCTGGTAAGTGATGTCACCCATAGTGTGGTGCCCAGTGTGCCCTGCCCCCCCCCCCAGCTACGCCTCTGGTTCAGGGAAACCCAGATTGGGCACCCCAGAAGTTGGGAGACTCACATAACTCTCAATTGACTCACTTCCTCTTTACCTGGACTCAGCATCATAACTGCAACCCCACTGCAATAGTTCTCCCTCTTCCACACTCATTCTTCACAAACATTCCTTCTCTCTCAAGCAAATATTATTTCTGGACAAATACAGTGTGAATCAGCCCCTTTTGTTTTGCAGGCCTAGCTTGTCAGGCTGCTGTTTAATGACCCTCGTGCTGTGTACTGTAGGCTGTTCATTAACCTCTAGCCACAGATGGTGAGGAGCTGGCACTGAGCCACTGGGAACAGTTTGCCAGCGCTAACCAGGAGCTGCCAGTGACCTTTACACGGGGATGACTATGCCTACCACAGGGAATCAAGGAGATGGAGAATTTGGTGTGACCATTTAAGGAATGCCTCCTCCTAATAGGGGTAGTGTCAGGGCCTAAGTGGACTTGTGCCTTTGCTTTTAAGGTGCAGGTTTTTAGAAATGAAAATAGCACCAGCTTAACAGAGTGGATAATTTTTTTAATTGCATCAGGCTTGAAGAGGCTATTTAACCCTCTTCCTCACTTGCTGCAGCCTTTCTCTGAAGCCACTATTTGCACCAGGCCTCTCCATGTCTGCTGCAATTCCAGAAACTCCCCCAGGCTAATGCAATCGGTGTTTCTAAAACTCTGCAATCCTGATAATCATCACCCACCCCATGATGCAATTTGCATTTTAAGAAACATTAAATGCCAATATGCTTTTAGCATTAACCACATCCAAACCATACATTTAAAGCACATGACCTCTCTGCAAGAATTTTGGGAACTAGATTCTTCCTCATAAATCCACAGTCCCCATGATTCTTTGGAGAAAGTAATGTGCTTTAAATGTAAGCTGGATGTGCTTTAAATGTATGGTGTGGATCTGCCAATCATACCTTGTTTGGCCCTTGGCATATTAATATTATGCTATTGCAATGTATATAGCAGAGTTATTAAAACCATGACCCATGGGCTACATATGTTCTTTGTAGGCCAAGCCATACATTTGCATCACGTAAATGGATACCACACAAAATTATTCCCTACACATGCAGTGCTGGTGATGACAGGTGCAGCAGCAAAGGACTCAGGTGTGAAATGTTATTTTGATAGGCCTCTGAACTCTCCACCCAGGTAATGGAATCAAACAAATTGGTTATTAATTAGTAGAGGGGATTAAATAATGACTGCTGCTGTGAGTCACAAGAGAGTACACAGACACACAAGGAGTGTCATTCAGTAAACACACTTGGGGAAACCTAATAGTAATACACACGCATATACTTGAGTCATAGCAGAATCACGATCGTTTACCTGGGGTGCAATATATGTGGAACTGGGAAAGAGACAAAGAGTATATGTTCCTTCCTCACTACCACATGAGAGCATTATTTAGGTTTCTCAGCCTCTGGTGCTATTCATCTTAAAGCATTATTTTGTTAATTACAAAAGCTGCCCCAACATTACAGTCCAGCAAGTTTACCATTGTGCAGTACTTCCCAAATATTTGAATTTGGACCCACCTATAGGTAGCCTAGGACTTGCTGATCAGAAGGTCAGCGGTTCGAATCCCTGCGACGGGGTGAGCTCCCGTTGCTCGGTCCCTGCTCCTGCCAACCTAGCAGTTTGAAAGCACGTCAAAGTGCAAGTAGATAAATAGGTAGCAGTCCGGTGGGAAGGTAAACGGTGTTTCCGTGCGCTGCTCTGGTTCGCCAGAAGCGGCTTAGTCATGCTGGCCACATGACCCGGCAGCTGTACGCCAGCTCCCTCGGCCAATAAAGCGAGATGAGCGCCGCAACCCCAGAGTTGGCCACGACTGGACCTAATGGTCAGGGGTCCCTTTACCTTTTATAGACATCATCTTCCCTCTGAGCCCTGCCCCCCACAACTTTTGGTAGGCAGCCATGTATTTAGTGTGTGATCACACAAAATCTTCACACACTAGTCACTGCTGCTGGGTGTAAGAATCTGATGACTGGGGCGCTAAATCAATTGAGGCATTAGAAGACAGCTAAAACAGACTTCCTCTTTAAGCCAGCCTCTGAAGGAGACAGAAGCGGGGAGGAGCTGCTGTGGCCAAATATATTTGGCCTGACATTGTGCAACTTCCATGATAACAGCAATTTTATTGGCTGCAAGCATAAAGCTCTACTGCTGGGAAAGGAGAGCTTTGCCCGCTGCAGGCTCTTCTGCCTCCCTTGAGCTTCAAACCCACCCTTGAATCCACTCCTCGCAGTGTCCCATGCAACAGTCTGAGAATTATTTAAATGCTTTATATATGGGAGAGGAGCTTTATTTATTTATTTAAATTTATACACTGCTCGATTGTGAAAAAATCCTCAAAGCAGTTTAAAAAAGATAAAATGGTAGAATTAAGAAAAAATGTACACCCTTACTTTAAAACATACAAAAGTTAAAATACTAAACGGATTAAAACTACCTTAGACTTTAGTCTAATTCCAGACATAGGCAAGATGCCTAAACCTAAAACATCCCCTACAGATGCTTACATAAGTTTAACTTATTAAGATGATCCTATCTAAGCATTCTTATGAAGAAGAAATCTTACTGAAGTTAAGGAGACTTAGTCCACAGTTTATACTCAGGACTGAGATGTAAAACTGCTGCTATTATATGTTCCTACATTGCCTTGGAAAACACTTATTCTCCACTTTTCCCCATTGTGGGTTCTTATACTCAGGGGCTATATAGTGCTGTTGATACATTGCTTTTCTGCGCACAGCTGATGGAATTAAATGGGGTTCTTTCTATATGGCATCTAATAGAGTACTATTTCCTTATAAAACCCAGCAATGTCAGTCCTAACGGGCAAGTTCCTTCTAAATGTGCACTTCAATATGTCCCACTACAGCAAAGTCTTACTTCTCCTTACTACTGCCTCTTTAATTAGTAGCTTCTCTATTTTCTCTTTCTTTTAAAGTGGCTTCTGCCCCTTTAATTAGCTGTTTCCAGAGTACAGTGGAGTAGCTTTGATCACTGGATATCTCTTTGCAGTCAGAGCAATTGCTTGCTTGCTTGCTTGCTTGCTTGCTTGCTTGCTTGCTTGCTTGCTTATTTATTTATTTATTTTATTAGGCACATTTTTGCAATTTCACTCTTAAAAATAAAATGAATTAGAACAATCACACATATTTGCAAACAGGAAACTAGTCATTAATACACACACTCCATGGAGCAGGAGCTAACTAATTACAGCCAATCCAGGGATGCCATGGGCACAGAAGTGAAGGAACTAATTACAGGGACACTAGCAGCTTTAAATGAAAGAGGCAAGGATGAAGCTAGCACAAATCATTTATGAAAAAAGGCAGGAAAACAAGAGAAAACATTAGAATGTGGTAGGCTGGCAGTGATGTCTGGATTATCTGTAAAAATGGTGAGTGAATGAATACTGTACTGTATTATGGAAAACACAGCTAATATGGAAGCAATGGCTGCACATGGCTCGGTTCAAGACTGCTATTTCACTTTTCTGCAGAAAGCCCCCAAATTAGCAGGGCCCAAAGATACATCCCAAATACATTTTTAAGGATAAATTGTGAAAAGGCAATGCATTTTATAAATATGTGTTGTGGTTATTGTTGGTATCATTTCGTATTGCCTAATAACAATAGGAATGCTATTAGAACAAAATAAACAGGCATTCATTTTAGAAGCAAACAAGCTTGTGCTTTTGACATGCATACCTAGTTCTTAGGATTGTTTAATTGTTCAGAACAATAGTCAAGCAGTTGTACAGAGGCAGAAAGCTGGCCAGAGATATGAGTACATAATCGCTTGTGAGCTTGGGGGTGGGGGTTCCTCTCCTCCCTAAATGGTGTTCCTGTTTGGCTGGTTTGCTTGAGCGATTTGAAGCACATACAGTGGTACCTCGGGTTAAGTACTTAATTCGTTCCAGAGGTCCGTACTTAACCTGAAACTGTTCTTAACCTGAAGCACCACTTTAGCTAATGGGGCCTCCTGCTGCTGCCACACCGCCGGAACCCGATTTCTGTTCTTATCCTGAAGCAAAGTTCTTAACCTGAAGCACTATTTCTGGGTTAGCGGAGTCTGTAACCTGAAGCATATGTAACCTGAAGCGTATGTAACCCGAGGTACCACTGTACAGGCGAAGGATGCCATTTCACTCATGGTGAGCCATTCCTAACTTATATTTGAGGTTGAAGAGGCTGGGTTTTGTTCATTCCAGCTGCAATGGTTATATTATTCTTTGAAGTTGCAGACCTATCCCACTTACCTGGGAGGAAGCCTCACTGAAATCAATGGGACTTGATTCTGAGTAGGCATGTATAGGAAGTTTTTTTAAAAACCCCAACCCCAACACTTTCCCTTATTATTTTCCTCCTCAAGCTACACGTGTCCTTTTACCTTTTGCCATACATCACCCAGAGTCTGTGTGTGTTGCTGTCTTCTGAATTGTCTTCAGTTAGTATGACTTCTCTTTAAAAGCAATTTCAAAACGTGCTGCAGCAGTAAAGGTCAAATTTATACACCACATCCTCACCTCTCCCAGTGCATATATTGCCCTATCCCAGCTGAGCTGTCCTTTGTTGTTGTTGTTTAGTCGTTTAGTCGTGTCCGACTCTTCGTGACCCCATGGACCAGAGCACGCCAGGCACTTCTGTCCTCCACTGCCTCCCGCAGTTTGATCAAACTCATGCTAGTAGCTTCAAGAACACCATCCAACCATCTCATTCTCTGTCGTCCCCTTCTCCTTGTGCCCTCCATCTTTCCCAACATCAGGGTCTTTTCCAGGGAGTCTTCTCTTCTCATGAGGTGGCCAAAGTATTGGAGCCTCAGCTTCACGATCTGTCCTTCCAGTGAGCGCTCAGGGCTGATTTCCTTCAGAATGGAGAGGTTTGATCTTCTTGCAGTCCATGGGACTCTCAAGAGTCTCCTCCAGCACCATAATTCAAAAGCATCAATTCTTCGGCGATCAGCCTTCTTTATGGTCCAGCTCTCACTTCCATACATCACTACTGGGAAAACCATGGCTTTTACTATACGGACCTTTGTTGGCAAGTTGATGTCTCTGCTTTTTAAGATGTTGTCTAGGTTTGCCATCGCCTTTCTCCCAAGGAGCAGGCGTCTTTTAATTTCGTGACTGCTGTCACCATCTGCACTAATCATGGAGCCCAAGAAAGTAAAATCTCTCACTGCCTCCATTTCTTCCCCATCTATTTGCCAGGAGGTGATGGGCCCAGTGGCCATGATCTTCGTTTTTTTGATGTTGAGCTTCAGACCATATTTTGCGCTCTCCTCTTTCACCCTCATTAAAAGGTTCTTTAATTCCTCTTCACTTTCTGCCATCAAGGTTGTGTCATCTGCATATCTGAGGTTGTTGATATTTCTTCCGGCAATCTTAATTCCGGCTTGGGATTCATCCAGCCCAGCCTTTCGCATGATGAATTCTGCATATAAGTTAAATAAGCAGGGAGACAATATACAGCCTTGCCGTACTCCTTTCCCAATTTGGAACCAATCAGTTGTTCCATATCCAGTTCTAACTGTAGCTTCTTGTCCCACATAGAGATTTCGCAGGAGACAGATGAGGTGATCAGGCACTCCCATTTCTTTAAGAACTTGCCATAGTTTGCTGTGGTCAACACAGTCAAAGGCTTTTGCATAGTCAATGAAGCAGAAGTAGATGTCTTTCTGGAACTCTCTAGCTTTCTCCATAATCCAGCGCATGTTTGCAATTTGGTCTCTGGTTCCTCTGCCTCTTCTAAATCCAGCTTGCACTTCTGGGAGTTCTCGGTCCACATACTGCTTGAGCCTTCCTTGTAGAATTTTAAGCATAACCTTGCTAGCATGTGAAATGAGTGAAATTGTGCGGTAGTTGGAGCATTCTTTGGCACTGCCTTTCTTTGGGATTGGGATGTAGACTGATCTTCTCCAATCCTCTGGCCACTGCTGAGTTTTCCAAACTTGCTGGCATATTGAGTGTAGCACCTTAACAGCATCATCTTTTAAAATTTTAAACAGTTCAGCTGGAATACCATCACTTCCACTGGCCTTGTTATTTGCAGTGCTTTCTAAGGCCCATTTGACTTCACTCTCCAGGATGTCTGGCTCAAGGTCAGCAACCACACTACCTGGGGTGTACGAGACATCCATATCTTTCTGGTATAATTCCTCTGTGTATTCTTGCCACCTCTTCTTGATGTCTTCTGCTTCAGTTAGATCTTTACCACTTTTGTCCTTTATTATGGTAATCTTTGTACGAAATGTTCCTTTCATATTTCCGATTTTCTTGAACAGATCTCTGGTTCTTCCCATTCTATTGCTTTCCTCTATTTCTTTGCATTGCTCGTTTAAGAAGGCCTTCTTGTCTCTCCTTGCTATTCTTTGGAAATCTGCATTCAATTTCCTGTATCTTTCACTGTCTCCCTCGCATTTTGCTTGCCTTCTCTCCCCCGCTATTTGTAAGGCCTCGTTGGACAGCCACTTTGCTTTCTTGCATTTATTTTTCATTGGGATGGTTTTAGTTGCTGCCTCCTGTATAATGTTGCGAGCCTCCACCCATAGTTCTTCAGGCACTCTGTCCAGCAAATCTAAATCCTTAAACCTGTTCCTCACTTCCACTGTGTATTCATAAGGGATTTGGTTTAGATTGTATCTTACCTGTCCAGTGGTTTTTCCTACTTTCTTCAGTTTAAGCTTGAATTTTGCTATAAGGAGCTGATGATCTGAGCCACAGTCAGCTCCAGGTCTTGTTTTTGCTGACTGTATAGAGCTTCTCCATCTTTGGCTGCAGAGAATATAATCAATCTGATTTCGATGTTGCCCATCTGGGGATGTCCATGTGTAGAGTCGTCTCTTGTGTTGTTGGAAAAGCGTGTTTGTGATGACCAGCTTGTTCTCTTGACAGAACTCTATTAGCCTTTGCCCTGCTTCATTTTGATCTCCAAGGCCAAACTTGCCAGTTGTTCCTTTTATCTCTTGATTCCCTACTTTAGCATTCCAATCCCCTATAATGAGCAGAACATCCTTCTTTGGTGTCACTTCTATAAGGTCTTGTAAGTCTTCATAGAATTGGTCAATTTCAGTTTCTTCAGCACCAGTAGTTGGTGCATAAACTTGGATTACTGTGATGTTAAAAGGTCTGCCTTGGATTCGTATCGAGATCATTCTATCATTTTTGAGACTGCATCCCAGTACAGCTTTCGCCACTCTTTTGTTGACTATGAGGGCCACTCCATTTCTCTTACGGGTTTCTTGCCCACAGTAGTAGATATGATAGTCATCCGAACTGAATTCGCCCATTCCCGTCCATTTTAGCTCACTGATGCCCAGGATGTCAATATTTATTCTTGCCATCTCATTTTTGACCACATCCAACTTACCCAGGTTCATGGTTCTTACATTCCAGGTTCCTATGCAATATTTTTCTTTACAGCATTGGACTTTCCTTTCGCTTCCATGCATATCCACAACTGAGCGTCCTTTCGGCTTTGGCCCAGCCGCTTCATCAGCTCTGGATCTACTTGTACTTGTCCTCCGCTCTTCCCCAGTAGCATGTTGGACACCTTCCGACCTGAGGGGCTCATCTTCCAGCGTCATAACTTTTATATGCCTGTTGTCTTTGTCCATGGAGTTTTCTTGGCAGGGATACTGGAGTGGCTTGCCGGTTCCTACTCCAGGTGGATCACGTTTGGTCAAAACTCTCCACTATGACCTGTTCATCTTGGGTGCCCTGCTCGGCGTAGTTCATAGCTTCTCTGAGTTCTTCAAGCCCCTTCGCCACGGCAAGGCAGTGATCCATGAAGGGGGAGCTGTCCTTAAGCCTTTCTATTTATGCTTGCTGAGAAAAAGCCCTCTTGGCAACAATTAAACTGGAATAAGTTACACCAGTGTAAAGGACAAAAAAACAACAACCCCAGGGAATGTTATGGGCAGAGAATTGGCATGTTGGGGCTGGAAGGGATAGTGGGGCAAGAAAGTGAGTAGACAGAAGGTCCCCCCCCATAGAAGTTTCCCCCACCCCAAACACACACACTGAGGACACCTAGCCCAAGAGACCCCCAGAACTTGGAGCCAGCACTACACTAATTTGAAACAAGCTGTTGAACTAGAATTTTATTCAGCAAGTCTGCGCTTGGGCTTTTATGATCGAGATGCAGTAGTAAGTCCCTGTTTGTCGGCTTTGCACTACTGATTCATATTCAGAGTATAATTAGCCGCTCTGTCATACACACCGCTATACACACATAGTGTCTGGGACAGTTTTTGGCAAATGGACTCTGTTTTCCCTTCAAGGTTTGGCAAGTTCCCATTTAAAGAAGGAATGCTGAGTTTCTTTTCCCTCTGCTATTTAAGCAGAAATTAATGCCGAGAGGAGAGGCGGACCTGGAAAGGGTGATATTGTAGAGCAAATAGCTAGAATCAACATTTTGGCCCAATAAACAATAAGTCTAAGGCTGTGTACACACTATACCTCTAAAATACATTTGAAGCACATTTATGCCTTCAATGAATTCTGGGCACTGTAGTTTGTTAAAGGGTGCTGGTAAACTGTAACTCTGTGAGGGGTAGACTACAGTGCCCAGAATTATTTTGAAGAAAATAATGTGCTTTAAAGGCAGGGCTCCCCCCCCCCAATAATGTTTAGGGGTACTCTCATCTTCCTACTCATATTGAAATACTGCCCCTCAATGAGGCCAAACTTAGATTCACAAAATGTTTAGGGGTATGCGTACCCCTGCGTCCCCCCAGAAAAAAGCACTGTTTAAAGGTATAATGTGAATACAACCTAAAACACATTGAGAAGGTTTAGATGCCGAACTGGTATATGGAGCCCACGGGAGAAATGATGTTGGGTGACTTGAGGAAAGGGGCCAATCAAGAGGGGATAGCTGCCAACTTCTACAGTACAGCTCAAAGTCACAGCCTCTCTGGAGGTCTATCTCAGATGTAGGGGTTGTTTGTAACATATCACTTTTATTGACCTAGGTAAAGGCAGCTCTGTTTCAAGAAGCAGGCAAGTCACAGAGTGGACTTCAGCAGGAAGCTTCTAACTGTCTTTGTTTATTGATGCACACAGTGTATTTATACTATAGACAGAGCCTGGGTTACTCCCAAATTGGAGAAGTTGTGTACAGGAGATGTGGGGGGTGAGGCCTTACCAAAGGGTATTGTGGAGGACAGAGAAAGGAGTTAAGGGTTGAAAACTAACAAAAACCACTGTGCAAAGGCAAAAAGGCTCCTGCATACACAGAAGTGACCCAGCTGGAGAGAGTGTCCCCTGGGAGCTTGCACTGAATTTGGATTGAAGATAAAAAGAGGCTTTCAAATAATCCAAAGTGTGACATTCTAAAATAGCTTCCCTAGCAAAGTTGTGAGAACAAAGGATCTAATTCATTTGAAAACTCAGCAGGGTGTATTTGAAAAATATTCCATGTGAGGTCTATCTGATGCTTCCACATTTTTTCCTGGTGCTTTCTTATTTACTCCCTGAAGTTTTAAAATATACACCCCTGCCATACATGTCTGCAAATTGTAGAACTCACAACCAGCATAGCTGAAGCACCCAGCTTATGAACACTCAGCTTTTGGATGTGGTTTGACAGATCACAGGATTTCTCCAAGTGATGTTTAAAAATAAAAACCTACAGGAGTAAAATGGACTAATTTGGACTATTATTAACATTATTATAGTTATTCATTTCATTTAAGAATTGCTTCCTATGAGGCATTCTGAATCAACATAAAATAGAATAGCAGCCATATATAAAACAGTTAAAACAACTGTATATATAAAAACCATTTAAATAAAACAATTATAAATATACAAAACCAGTTTAATACAGCAAGAGAACCTACATAAAATCAATTCAAATTCAAGACAGATACCCAGTGCTTTTTATCCTGGGGGTATGTAGGGGTATACATACCCTAAACATTTTGTGAATCTTCATACTTTTGTCCATTTACTGTATTTATTTTTCCCGATTTGAACTATAATGGTGATTTTCTTGAGTCAGAATGAGAGTACCCCTAAAGATTTTTGTAGAAAAAAAGCACTTCAGATATCAGTGGGGATGAATATTTTATAAGGCTTGTTGATGGAGGAATTTGAAACTACATGTTCACATAAGCGCATCTCTCTCTGTTAAAAATAAGACCACACAGAAGGATACTTCTCCCACCCCCTTCCCCACAGAGAAGATAGCGCTAATATATTTTGTGGGGGTGGGTGTTGGCTGGATTACACCTAGCATTAGTAAAACATGGATAGCAGGTGGGGGGGAACCTCAGGCTTGGGGCTGAATGCAGGATTCTCCTCAAGCCAAAGCTCCTCCTCAGCCACACCCCCATTCTCCAGGCCACACCCCTCACTGGTGCTGCTTTGTAACCTCTTTGAGGGGTTGCCTGGCTGGAATGTGCCTTTGAAGTCTCTTCATGCCTCTTACTTGTCTGGATAGAGAACTAGTGTGTGTGTGTGTGTGTGTGTGTGTGTGTGTGTGTGTGTGTGTATAAAAACAAGCCTAGCGTACAAAGCTAAAAATTACATTAATTGCCCCACCCACTTTTGCCTTTGTCACCACGTGGTTCCTGGAAGGTTGCCTAGAAGTGAATGAGGCCCTCAGCTGAACATGGTTTGCCACCCTGACTTAACACTAAGTATGCATTTTAAATTTGTTTTAATATATACAGTATACAGTTATGCTCCATGGTTCAGAAGCACACCAGAAACTTATTAACATGGCCAGAAAAGAAATGAAAGGATTGAGGCAGTAGTGGGTGTGGAAAGGAGAAGAGCAGAAATTGATGGTTGATCCTCCCACCCCAAAACACCAAAGCAAATTTTCTGTGACCCCCGAGTGGAGCAATTTGGAGCCCAATTTCCTCAACTTTTTGGATTATCTCCATATTGGACAAAGTCAAATTTACAGGGGAAAGCATAGATTTTTGTGTTATTTGACTGCACAAATTAAGCAACCACACGGTAAATTCTGTGTGGACAAGCCCTTAGTCTCTCTGTGGAACACAATACTTACACATGCTACTGAGAGAGAAAGACAGGACAAATACATCCACTCTCCACCCCAACAATGAGATGTGATTGCATATGTGAATACATTTTGGCAAAAGTTATGTCTGCTCAGCAAAGGATGCATCCCACAGCTCAGCATGTGAGAGTCTGTGTTCTGGCAGAGGGAATGTGATCGCCAGCAATGGTTCTTTCTTGTGGTGAGTGCTGCTCTCTTCTGGTGAGGGTGCATACATGCACTGTCTGTCTCTGTTTGCATAAAATTGTCCAGGAAGTTATTGTGATTTTTCTATCTCTGCAGTTTCTTTCTCCAGGCAGGAAGGAAAAGATTCTGCTGAAAGCTTACTGAGCACGTAACCTGACACAGAATGTTCCCTGGATAGTGTGGTACCTGCAATGAGCATGTGGGTCTGTCTGTCTGTCTGTCTGTCCATCATGGGTACAGTGAAGAAGTATGAGCAAAGGGAAATAATTATTCTGCATCAAATTGTTTTTACTCATATGTACAACTAAATACTATTTGTGGTAAGCAAATGCTACTTTCAGTATTGATATCAACATATGGAACCCACATTGATAGGGTAGCCATCATAGGAGCCAACTCCTAGGGGCTGAGGTCTCTTCGTGCCCCCCTAAAATATTTCAGGGGCTCCCTGCCAAGTTGATGGGCATTGCCATTCAAATGGTGTGTGTGTCTCATGTCTTGTGATTGATTATGTGGGGAGGGGCTTACCCGGACCCCCCTATTTTATTCAAGTTGGCACTCCTGGTGGCTATGTGTCCTACTTTACAGAGGATGCTCCTCTATTTCCCACCCTGCACTCTTAATTACACCTGGAAAAGAACTGGCAGTCAGTAAAGTTGGAATAAAATCAGAGTGACATGATACGCCATAAAACTGACTCTCATAAAAAGCCTCATAACTTCAGTTTGAACCAGCTGCATTTTTGGGATGTTTTTTGAAAGCAGCCCTATATAGAACACATTGACATCTCAGTGTAACTAAGGGATGTGTTACCCTAACTAGTTTTGCTTTTTCCAGAAATCAGTGCAACTGGCATGATAACAGCTGGGCAAAAGTAGTCCTGGCCACAACAGCCATTCAGTAACCTAAACTAAAGCACTGGATCCAGGAGTGCCCAATTGCAGAAGTCGGCTGCAAATTACTGCATAGACTCTGTGAGGAGTCTGCCCTCCTCCCCTCTCTCAGTTAACCACTGTCTCTTCAAATTATTGCATAGATTTTCCAGGGGGTCTGTCCTCCTCCCTTGGATTTTTCTCCTCCTTTGATGGACTACAGCTCTCATCACATCCTTTGCCTTTAACACAGATACTGGGGAATAAATTGTTTTGTCTGCTTAAATCAGACTGGATGTGTTTGATTTGGAGCTATTCTATGGAAATACCACTAAGATCACTTGTGGGAATAAATATTGTACGAAAATGCCTAACTTTTTTAAAAAAGGAAAACAGTTATGGCGATCATCCAGTTTAAGAATTTATGCAGCGTGCGTTAAGGGGAGGACGGAAAACATGCTGTAAGATGTTACAGGCGCAGTAGCATTCCCTGCTTTTACCTATATTGTAAAATGTAGCTTCAACATACAGGCAGCCTTACTTTTTAGTAGCGATGCTCTGACATCGACTGAGGGGCGTTGCCTCTGTTTGCCATGTTTGTATAGTGATAATCGCATCAGAATTTGACGCAAACAAAGCGATCGCCATCTGCATTCTACTTTAGTGATATTAGTTTTACGGCTACTCTCCACCCTGTACTTTATCGTCAAAATTTTAGAAAGTTTTTTCCACTTCAAGCAGGGAAACGGAACCAGCAAGTTCGAACTCTTGACGCTAGCCGAGCCACAACTGGTGTTGCACGTTCGGACCCAAGTGGGAAACGATTCTCGGATAAACGGGGACCGGAAGTAGTACTGGGATTCCCGTATCGGCGCTGCACAACCGGTGTCCGCTGCTGCTGGTTTAGGGTTGGTAGCGCGTGAAAGGAAAGCGTGAGGTACGGGGGAAGGGAAATGGGAATGTGCGTGGGGGATACGCTGGGAATTGGCACTGAGTAAGAAACCGTGAAGAGCGGGAAACTTGAGGCGCGCGGAGTTGATATACACGGTGTGGGGAGCCTGGGGACATTTGAGCGGGCTGCAGCGTATGTGGAGGAGAGCTGGGGGATGTATCTTTCATTAGTATCCGGTGTCTTTTCCCTTGGGGCTCCGGAACTCCAGAGCTACCATAGGAAAAAGTCCACGCCAAAACATCATGAAAAACATATATTTGTCGAAATGTAACGCTATCTCAATACTATTCCAGAAATATTGTTCCATTCATAATGCAACAATTCAGGCCGAAGATTGAACTCCCGAATTCCAACTAAGGCTGCCGTCCCAGCCCCACATGCTTGGGAGTAAGCTCCATTGAGATTAGGAGGACTTCTGTCTGGGTAGACATACAGTGGTACCTCGGGTTACATACGCTTCAGGTTACATACACTTCAGGTTACAGACTCCGCTAACCTAGAAATATTACCTCAGGTTAAGAACTTTGCTTCAGGATGAGAACAGAAATCGTGCTCTGATGGCGCGGCGGCAGCAGGAGGCCCCATTAGCTAAAGTAGTGCTTCAGGATAAGAACACTTTCAGGTTAAGAACGGACCTCCGGAACGAATTAAGTACTTAACCCGAGGTACCACTGTAGTTAGGATTGCACTTGACGTTCTTATCAGGGAGCAGCGGGGTGATCTAAACTGCAGCCAGGCAGTAGTGGGAGAGTTCAGATGGGCAGAGACACTGCCTCCTCTGCAGCCCTGTTGTTCACAGTGGCTTGGGCAGAAGGCAAGAGGGCAGGCAGAAACCTGCTTTGGGAACTGCTATAGTTTTCAGGTCCGATGCCAACAAGTGACTGCAGGAGTGGACAAAGCAGCAAATAAAGTCCATGTTATTGTGTGGGATATCTTTAGGCTCGTTTTTAATAACAGGGGTTAAGGTTTGTGCACGTATATTTCAGTGGCCCACTTTGCACATCTCATTATACCATAGCTTACAGCAAGTAATGGTTTAATGTGAAAGAGCAGCATCCTGGTGCAAATGGACAAAAGTTCCCACAGCACTCCTACCCCATTCCTACCAGTGCTGTGCTGTGGATATGGCTCTACACAAAGCATGAGTGTACCTAAGATTTGCTGTGGTCACCCACTCATGTTTCATTTGGAGAGGAACAAGCCACGAACCCAGGTTTGGATCACATAACTAGCCAGACCGTGACTTGTTTTGTCTGCAGTGCAGCAGGAACAGAGTAGGAGTGCTGTGAGAATGTTTGAGCACTTGTAATGGATGTAGCCAGGATTTTTGTGGTGGGGGCAGGCCTCAGCTATGTATTTTTATTGATTTAGAGGGGGCAGCTGCCCCCCTTGGTTACGCCCATGGCATTTGTTCACTTTAAACTATAGTTTGTTTTAAACTACAGTTTAATGTGACAAGCAAACCAGGCCAGTATCCCCTTGCTAATGCTTGTCTACCTCCATATTTTAGAATAGTTGTTTATAAACAGAATTTTATAAACAGAATTGTTTGTTATGATTTCTTAGTCAGCTTCTTTTTCTATTTTATGTCGCGTCTGGGCCTGGATACCATTATATAATGGACAGTGGATGCAAAGGAGCGCTTTTATTTAACTCTTGCTAATCAAGTTTGACACCAGGCATGTGTGTAGTCTACTAAAATTTCTAAATTTTGGTTTGGCTAGATTACATAGATGTGACTATGTTTATTTTTTCCCCTGCTTCAGAGATTCAGGTTTTCAAATAATTTGTCTGCTTCTTTTGACATAGACTGTTAGGAGGGAATGGCAAGAAGATTGATTTGTAGATAGACTTGTAGTGATAGAGATAGCGAGGAGCAACCATAGTAGACACAGACACATAGCTGACACGAAACGTCCATCCCCTTGGGGCAGTCTAGAAACCATGTTCTAGGATTCTAAGTCTTTATCAGATGCTGCCTGTGCTTTTCACATAATGCCAAATATCAGGTTCTGCAGTTTGGTGGAAAACACATGGGTACATGGAATAAACAAAGCTCTGGTCATTAGTCCCATGGGTATAAAAGTTTCATGTGCCTGCCAAGACTGTTGCAGGTGCTTGTATTTTCTGTAAGTTAACTGTATGGAGAAGAGAAATAAATTCCTAATATGTAAGTAAGTAGGTAAGTAAGTAAGTAACAAGCAGTCTGTTGTATGTAGAGGGAGTCAACAAATTTCGCAGCTAATTTTGTGAAGGCTAGTCTGTATCCTTTTGGCTTTTACTTAATTTTTAATTATGCCTTGCTTTTTATTTCAGGTGACAAAATGACTACAGGAGCTGATGTCCGGGATATATTGGAACTGGGGGGCACAGAATCTGAGAACATAGGAACTATTAATAAAAAAGATATCATCAATTCTGATAAGGTACAAAAGGGGTGAGGAAAGGGATAGGAGGAGGAGAAGCTTTGTGCTTGTAATTCTAAGCTATATGCATGCAACACGATCTTCTTTTTTGGATCTTGCCAGCATGATTGCTGCATACAGCAATATTGTTTACCCTAATCTTGAACAAGTTGTGAGACTACTCCTCTTAAAAAATAGAAATAAAAGATCAGATTATTTTTCTTTTTTGACATATAACACCTTTTCCAGCATCCTCATTCTGTGCTGTCCCTATAGTTCTGCATTTGAGTGTCTAAAAATTAATATCTCTGTACCTGCTGGTGAAAGCAATGTGGTATCACTTATTTCAATTTTGTTTAATCTGTATACAGCATAAAGCTGGAGTGCATAATTTGAATGTCCTTTTTGGGCATAAGGAAAATAGCAATCCATTCTACTTTTGGTAATGATATTTACATTTTGAATAATATTCTTTACACTAGGATTTGCAGGGTCTCAGGATACCTCTCAGGCTATATTCACTGAAGGGCTCCTCTCTCTTGCTTTTTGCTGCTTCCTGTTTATATTTGTAGCATTGTTTACATTGTTGAGTATAAAAGAGAATCACACCTGCAGCAGAATGACAGAAATGTGGAGGGATGGGAGAATTAGGGAAAGTTGGCTTGTCTGCGGAACTTTGGGAGGTCTGGTTGACACTGCAGGTATTTTCTGTCATCAAATAGAAATTGTGCTATCCTCTTAATCTTCACCTCCAGAATGTTCCTGCATTTTGAGAACTATGAGTAAAGTAGGAAGTGAAGACTTTGCAGGGAAGCAAAATACAAACAACATCCTCTTGCTGCTCATATGTTTTTGTACCAAGAGTTTAAGCTTGACTAAAGTTAGATCAATAAAGCTGGATTGTGATGTTTTGAGGCATTGCATACGAGAGAACAGATGCAATCTGTCAGATGTAAAAATCAGAATAAACAGAGACTGATGCTTATACTCCCACATAATTTTGGTGTTAAGATTGCACAGCCTTTGATAAAAACCTTATTTTTCAGAAAAAATCCAAGAAGTCATCGGAGACCCTCACATTTAAGAGACCAGAAGGAATGCACCGGGAGGTCTATGCTCTGCTGTACTCTGATAAAAAGTAAGTTTTGTTACCTGGATAGTTGGTGTTTTCCTTAAACCAGCCTCTCATCTCCTAGGTATTTGGCAGGTGAAAGCCTTGACAAGTCTGTTCTTGAAAATTTACTTTCTCCAGCTTTTGATAGTGTTTTTACCTTTAGCCCCTTCCTAGTATCTATGACTTGCTCTACTGGAAGTGCTGTTTCAGCATTTTTTATCTCCATGATCTAAATGTGTGAAGCCCTTTTGTGATATGTAAAAATTTCAGATGTTGAGGGCATGGAACTCTCCTTTTAAAAAGAATGTTGGGAAATACTGAACTATTTACTGTCTGGAAGAACTATAGTTTTTGATTCTGAATTTGGGTTCATGAACCTTAGACAATGGAAAGTTCACATGAATTGTAACAGATTTCTCAACTCTCACATGCTGTTTTGTTCCTTGAATTTATCTGTATTTTCAAACTTTCACCTGTTTGTGGTAGAAGATGAAGGAGAATCAGAAGCAAGTAAGGGGCAAGATATGTCAGAGGCTGGATTGTAGGAAGGCCGTGCTATTATGCCTTGCCTGAATAATGTTTTAGGAGCACTATGCTTCGTGGATTCCTAGATTGAATGAAAGAAGCAGATTTTCTGTATCCTGCAGTATTTGAAAGTGCATAACAGGAAACCGTGGTTTTTCCATTATGAGAATGTGCTGTGATTAGCCTTTAGCTTGTATTTAACTTCTAAGAGGTCTCTTCTTTGCTATCAGGAAAAGTGACACCTTAGAGGTGATTATAAGACCTACTTTTTGGTTTTTTTGGTTGGCTTTCTCATCTTTTGTAGAGGAACTGAACAGATGGGAATAAATGGTCGCTAGAGCTAACCTTGCTGCCCAGTGAGCCTTTAATGATCCCACCAGCTCCATCTTTTATAGCTTCAAGCAAAGAGGCATCCTATTCCTGAAACATACTTGTTCTTGGGATCTGTCCTAGGAGATCTTTGGACATGCTCTTTTTTTAAGGTCTAACAGTTCCATTTGTCCTTTTTTACACTTCATGCCAGTGAACATGAGCAGCAATTTGAGGAAGTGGAAAACCAGGCTCTGTGTCAGCAGCAGCTGCAAGCAGATCTGCTACTAGCCAATGCACATCCAGGCTAAATAATGGGGGTGTGGGACTGATTGCAGACTCTGTACCTCACTGGCCTATGTTCACATAAGAGACTAATAAATTGTGACCCTCTTTGGTCTGTGGAGCTTTGGGTTGTGTGCTGAGTGTGTAAGATCAATCTACAGTATACAGAATTGCCCTGGCTTTACACTGATCTTTAAGCATTCCTCAGAGATCATAGAAGGGGATTAAATATGCAAAATGAGCCTCATGCAGACAGTAGGTTCCATTAATTTGTACCTTGTCTTTGTTTCAGGGATGCACCTCCCCTTCTTCCAAGTGACACAACGCAGGGCTACCGCACAGTTAAGGCAAAGCTGGGATCTAAGAAAGTGCGGCCTTGGAAGTGGATGCCTTTCACCAACCCTGCTAGGAAGGATGGGGCCATGTTTTACCACTGGAGGAGGGCAGCAGAAGAGGGCAAGGATTACCCTTTCGCCAGATTCAACAAAGTATGAAGGATTGATCAGAGCTTGTATTAAGTATGAAGGCTTGAACAGAGCTTGTGAAATGGGAGTGAGTGGATAAATTTGTGCCAAAGTATCTCAAAGGACATCTCCAAATACCCTCTTTCTTTCACTTGCTATCTCTAGGGTTAATTCCCATATCAACTTCAGAAGTGTAAGACTGATTCTGGTATCACAGGACATTAAACTCTGCAGTATTCTTTAATTTTTTTAAATACTTGAGTCCTGTGGGGCATGTGCTACTTATCAGTGTCCACACAGAAAGTCCTGATTTGGAAGGCATCTAAGTAACATTGGGTAGTGCCTCAAAGTTAGCATGAAAAGGTCACAAAAAGTTAGCTACTTTTCACTTAGGAGCGTGCAGGTGTGAACACACACACAAACACACAAAATTATGTAAGGTCAGATTGGCAGATGAACATCTGTGGCTGTTCATATCTTTAGTCTAAGGAGATAGCATTGAGTAAAGGTGCAATTGCCCCCAAGATTGAGGGGGCCCGCCATGTGTGACATCACATGCAATGTTGCATCGTCTGGAGGAGACTAAGTGCTCTGAAGGAACCGGCCACTAAAGCTGCGCCACATTTGGCTGTGTGCTCAGCCTCCTCTGCCCCGTAAACATTGGGGGCCCAGCACTGAGTAACAGATAAAACAAATGGATGGAACTAGCGGCCCCCATTTTATCATTTGGGTGGCAGCAAAGATGGGATGTGGGAAATAAAGCTTACATTTTGAAGTTACTTGTTATTGGGGCATAGGAGAGGGCAACTGGATTTCTTTCCTGTGAAATCATGGGTTTGTTTTACCTCAAAGTAATCCTGCTAGATGAAACAATTCTGCATGAGGGGGAGCATGTTGTGCCAACCGTCTCATTCAGTCTGTTCTTTCCTTCTGCAGACAGTGCAAATTCCAATTTACTCAGAACAGGAGTATCAGATGTACCTTCATGATGATGCTTGGACCAAAGCTGAAACCGACCACCTCTTTGACTTATCCAGACGGTTCGATCTTCGCTTTGTGGTCATTCATGACCGTTATGACCACCAGCAATTCAAAGTAAGTACCTGTCAGCTAATACCGTCTACAGTAAAGTTGCCATGGTGCAGTTTGTTGAATAAAACTTATTTCCAGTTTAAGGATCTGCAGACATGGACAATGCAGTGTGCTGGTTAAAATAATACATGCCTGTTAAGGGTTCCTGAATTCTCTTCCTGAAGTTTTGTGTGAAATATTATAAGCACCAGCTGTGTTGGGTAAGAGACTTACAAAAGCAAGGGAAAGCTGGGTTGTTAAGCTCTGAGAGGCATCTCAACAGTGTGTATTTGAAGGTGGGATGCCTAGGACACAATAGGGATTCTGTTGGTGTACTACCCACCCTGTCACTCAACAGTCTCATTTCTAGCAGGGGTAGTCTTGGCGTTGGACTCCTCTCAGCTTGTTGTGCTGGAGAACTTCAACATTTATGCTGATGCCTTGTCAGGACTGGCTCAGGTTTTCATGGCTGCCATGACAGCCATGAGTCTGTCCTAAGTAATCTGGCCCTACCCATGCTGCAGGGCACATTCTGGACTTGGTTTTCTGTGCTGGATTGAATTATGGTGATCTTAGTGTGGAGGAACTTTCTGTTAGTTCCACTGTCATGGACTTGCTGCAGCTCATAATCTTAGTGGGTGTGTGGGTGTGATTAAGATAGTCCACCCTAGGAGGCAAGGTATCTGGAGTGTGTGTTGGCATCTCAGATCATGGATGAGACAGATTATCTAGATCTATTTCAATCTGGTTTCAGGCCTGGTTATGGGAGAGAGATGGCTTTGGTTGCCTTGGTGGATGACATGCCAGGAATTGGACAGAGGGAATGTGTCCCTTTTGGTTCTTCTGGACTTTTCAGCGGCTTTCAATACCAACCTTGGATGCCTTGTTGGAATGCAGCTTGGAGACACTGTTTTACAATGGCTTTGTTTCTTCTTGGAGGGGTGAACCTAGAAGATGGTGCTGGAGGACTCCTGTTTGACACATTGGCTGTTGACCTTTGGGGTCTCTCAAGGTTGTGTTCTGTCCCCCATGCTCTTTAACATTTACATGAAACTGCTGTGAGAGGTTGTCTGGAGTGTTGAAGTTCAGTGTCACCAGTATGCTGTTGACACCCTGCTCTATTTCTCCTTTCCACCTAAATTCAAGGAAGTTGTCTTGATTCTAAACTAGTGTCTGGCATCAGTGATGGACTGGATGAGGGTGAACAAATAGAAACTTAATCCACACAAAACAGAGGTGCTCCTGGTCAGTCAAAAGGCTGTGCTGGATGGAGTTGTACTCTCCCTGTAGACATATGTTTGCAGTTTGCGTGTGGGTGTGCTCCTTTATTCAGCCCTGGCCTCTCTCGTTGGGAGCCTCCCTTACTCCAGCAAAGGAACAATCAGCAACCCACTTTAAGCTCCCAGTAGCTCCTTTGAATCCCCACCCTTATTTTCCCTATACCTGACGTTATGTGCAAGGAGAAGAACTAAGTTGATTAAGCTAGAAAAAGAATTTTAGGGTTTCTACTGCTGGGTAACTGATTAAGTGAGGTGAGATGGAGAGTGTTAGTGAAGATGTTGCCATGGAATCAGGGGACATGGAACAGAGGATTTTGGAGAATGGCTATATTTTAAATGAAATTGTATTGGTGAGGGAAAATCCCAGAATATGCAGTCCTGTCTTGATTTGTGATTATTGAATGAAGAGCAACAAAGCCTTGTATGTAGCATGGGACCACCGTCTTGTGATACCTAGGCCTGGATACTACTGCCCAGAGAGCGATAAGTTATTAGATGCTTTGCAGATACTGGAAAGAAATAAAACTATTTCCTGTGATAGAGTTCACTAATTGGCGCTAATTACAATCATTTTCCTAACATTTCTCTGATGCTTTGTTCACGTTGCATAACTTTAAGCTATTTTTTCATGGTGTTAGATTTCTTTAAGCTCAGTTGTATCCTTGTTCTCTCCTTAGAAGCGGTCAGTGGAAGATTTAAAGGAGCGCTACTATCACATCTGTGCCAAGCTGGCCAACATCCGTGCTACCCCAGGCACTGACTTGAAAATCCCTGTTTTTGATGCTGGCCATGAAAGGCGCCGGAAAGAACAGCTAGAGAGGCTATATAATCGGACACCAGAGCAGGTAATGTCAGGAAATGTTGCAAGGCAGCCTGGCCTCATATTATCTTACACTGGATCTGTAGCAATAGCTCATCATTTCTGGGTAATCCCCAGTGCCCTTCAGGGCTGCTAATGTGACTCCTGTTGGAGGTAGCAGTAGGTGCACCTCCCATCCTTTAAGCGTGATTTATCAAGTAATAGGCATACACATATTAGGTGATCAATGTGAATAAAGGAATAACTACTAGAAAACAAAGTGTGTTAAAATATGTTTTATTTGAGTTTTGTCTGAGAAGGATAGAAGCGTAGTGCTGATTACGCTTGTCAAGTTCTATCTGGATTTCAGACAATGCATTTAGCATATTTTTCTTTTCAGTAATGCAGTGGTGTCCACACTTTTTTCAAAGAGGGCCAGATTTGATGAAGTGAAGGGCTGTGAGGGCCGACCAAAGGGCCAACCAAAGTTGTTGAGCATTTTGGACATGTCTGCACTACTGTATGGGTACTTGCATTACCTGGATAAAAACAGTTGCTTTCATGAAACATTCTGGACACGCCATCATTTTGTAGTTCGTATTTTGTAGCTCGTAGTTTGGTGCTGAAGGTGCTGGCAGCAACTGCCTGATCTGGTATTGGCCGAGAATGTTAATAAACATTCATATTTCTGAGGAAATGAAACAAAGTGAAAGGTAGGTTTGACTGTGTTAAACACACCCAGAAAGCTCTGTGAGCAGGAGTATCTGTGAGGGTATATAGCAAGGGCAGCCTGTGTGCTGAAAATGGGGGAAGGGGTCAAGAAAGGAAGGGACTTGTAAATTATGTGTGGTGGAAGAAAGTGAGACTGTGAAGAGCCCTTATATAGGCAGGAGATACGAAAAGAGAGACAAATAGATAGTGACATTAACAACGTAGAATCTATATACTATAGCCTGCTATATACATAGTGAGAGCTTTGGAATCTGATTGGCTGTGGTATCTAGTGTTTCAAGGCTTCATGAGCCTTTAAAAATTGCTTGGGTAAGAACATTGTACTATTTGTTGCTGCTTTTGTCTCTCTAGTAGTATATAACTTGGCTCCCAGAAAACCACAGGGCAGGTGAAACCCAGGCCAGAAGCACAAAAGCACATTGCTTTTCCAGTCATGTTTCCGTTTCACCTGTAGGTGGCAGAGGAGGAATATCTAATCCAGGAGTTGCGGAAAATCGAAGCCAGGAAGAAAGAGAGGGAGAAGCGAACACAAGACTTGCAGAAACTCATCACCGCTGCTGACACCACCACTGAACAAAGACGTGCAGAGCGCAAGGCACCCAAGAAGAAGCTGCCACAGAAGAAAGAGACGGAGAAGCCTGTAAATATCTTGTGCCTGCCCTCTTTGTTCGGGCTCTACCTTGCCATTTGTCTGCCACGGCCTGGGGCAGGGAGTGAGGGGTGGTTTGCCAGTCCTCGCCATATAAGCATTGTTTCTGTGTTTTTGTTTGTTTCTTTTTAGACCCTCATATCTCTTGGGGTGTGGAGAAAAGTTGGGTTTCAATCATATTGCAAGCTGCAGAGGGATTTCGGTTAAGCTGGAAGGACTTGAAAGTGCTGCACTAGGAAGGAGAGAAACTGGACTCATGCAAAGCCCTCTCAGAGAGCAAGCAGTTCAGTGGTTAGTGAATACACAGCAAGGAACTTGCTCTTCTTTGTGCCATGCAGCATAGCAACACGAGGGGAGATTAGGGAAATTTGAAAGAGGCACATTTTTCAGCTGGTTTCTTCTAAAAAAATTACAATTACAGGATGAGGTAGTGGTCAGACTCCCTTCTCAGGTTTCCCAGAGCTTCTGGGTCTGGCATAATTGCCAGGCTTGCAGACGAATTGAAGCTCTTCCAATCTAGGGTTAAGCCAATATTTTTGAAATGTTAAAAGAGAATGATCTTTAGTTGATGTTCCTGCCCTCACCTAGAACAAGTGTTTTTATGCCTTCCTAAAACCTCAAGATGGTAGGTGTAAATGGATAACATAAGGAGCAGCATTGACATTCATTTATTTATAAAGAAAAAATGATATACTACCCACACACAGAACACCAAGGTGGTGTACAAAAAATACCAATTTAAATTCAATGCCTCTTTGCCTCTACCTTTGCTGTGTTCAGTTGTGAACTTCTCACTCATTCTATGAAATATTAGACCACAATATGATTTACATGTTGTGAGTGGTGGAACAATGGAATGTCTTAATAATATACGAAATGTCTAGCACTGTGTTTTATTTAGAATACACTGTGGAATTACCGCATTGACGCCATGCAGTTTCTGGGGAAAGGACTCTGCCTTTCAGATGGCTCTAAGGAGGGAGATGAGTAGGAAGAAGCCACTACATACTTAAAAAAGAAAAGGAAAAAAAGTGTGCACCACTTTGTGTCACTACAGGCTTACTGCTTGTTAGGACTGCTCTGCTGTCTTGGGTTGGGCTGCCCTGAAGGTTTGTGGTTTCAGTTTCCCTTTGCCTCTTAGTCAGCCAGACTGTTCCATGCCATGCAGCATGTGGAATCAAAATGCTTGAGGCGTGTTTGGCTGTCTACCCCAGTATTGCCTGGGGCCCTTGTGTCTGCCTATAGGTAAGCACCTCAGGGCTCCTGAAGGCAGCTTCTGTTGTTGCACTAGTGCTGTTTCAACCATGACAGAGTCCATTAGGAGTCAATTACCAACTGTAGCAGGGAAACGTGTGTGTGTTTTTTTGAAGAAAAAAACCGCATTTTAACTAAGAATTTGAATTGAGGGCTGTATCAGCATCATCTCAACAAAGGGAAGTCATTTACCAAAGAGTCAATTGAGGTTGAAGCATTTACAGCTCATGCTGGCGTGTGAGGGATAGCAACCTGTTTAATTGCTCTGATGTGAGGTGAAGACAGACTGTGCAGTGTGGGAGGGAGTTAGTGTGTCCCTCATTTTCATTAGGGATTAGGCAGATAATTGTCAAGGGGAGATGGCAGGGACATGCCCAAAACTGCTCCAGGATTCTCTTGAACAGAATAACATGGAGAAATTTGGTTGCATCAGTGCCTTTAGTATGGAGCGGAGTCTGCAAATCCCAGCATGCATTGCTGCTGATCCGGTCAGTGTAGAGTTTATCTGTACCCCCTCCTGCTGCCATCACGGTAGTCCATCTTTCTTGCTTTGGCTTCAGGTCACCCTAGGCACTAGGTTCAATTTATTAACTAGGGACTGCAATAAAGTGTTCTTTAATACTGTGTGTGTCAGGCTAAAGAGCCCCCACAACAGATTTTGACTCTTTGGTGAAGGGCGAAATGATAAAGGGAATTTGTCATATTATCTTCCCTCCGGTGTCCCGAAGGGATAGAATAACTAATTTGTTGTAATCAACACAGTTTCCTGGGCTGTGAATGGGGGCTTTCCTTTGGTTGCAGACGTGGGAAATCAAATGGCATAGCTTCAACAGGTTAGGTCTTGGCCAAACACAAGTAAGAAAGTTTGCTGCTAAATGACGGGAGATAATTCCCTGCTCAGTGAATTATCTCAGTGATTATTGTACTAGTCATCAGTATTTCCTTGGGTTCACAGACTATATCAGTTGTCTCATGGATGATCCATGGTATATCTCTTTACAATATTGAAATTTCTGGGTGGAAAGGCTTTTTTTATTAATGTGTTGGACTGGTAAAAATTTTTCTTTTGAGAAGCATATATGTATCCAAACATATAAGTATCCAACTCAGCCTCTGTCTTCTGACTTCCAGTCAGCTTTAACAGCTTCCTAGGATTACTATAGCTCCCTTTTAATTAAGCAAGACCCACGTTATTTGTAGGGAAAGATAGAGGGATCTGCAATAGAGCTTATTATGTTGGGTTTCTTTCTTCCTCTGCTGAGGATATGCACACACGCTTTTAAAATTATAGCTTAATTGTCCAAGAATTTATTGTATTGAAGCATTTGTGAATCTGCAGTGTTTAAACAGCGGATAAATTACATGCTTAGCTTGTAATGGGAAAATATTTGGCTAGAAGAGAAAGACATTATTCCTGGTGAAAAATGCAAGGCACTATGAGATGGGTATATTTCCCCACAGCATGAAGTTCATGCAGGGAACAAATGGCTAGAACAAGAATAGTAAAGTTGTTTAGTACAAATGGTAGAGAAGTTGAATAGTTAATGGAAAGTGATACTAATCCTGGTTTATTGGCCGTAAACATGGAACAGAAAACATGCAATGATCAGGTGGGGAAAGTTTAAAGATATTCTTAAACAAATCTTAGATTCTCAGGATTTTGAGAAGTCATAATTTTGCATTTCAGAGTTGCACTCCAAAATATATCCACGCTTGGGACCACGCAGGGTTTTAAAACCTGCTTTGTATCCAGGTTTGTAGTTATACTAGTGTGTTGTGAGTTCTACAGGTCAAGACTATAAGGTTGCATTCAGTGTAGTGTTAAGGTGAATGTTCTGTCAGTGCAAGGGTTTCCTTTGCTCTGCTGAACATTCTTTTCTCTCCTCATGCGTCCCCAAATCTGTTCTGGGGGGTTCCCCCAACCCTCTGGTTCAGATTTGGATCACAGGGAGGAGGAAGGGAGAAATCCCATTGTACAAGAGCTAATCCTTGTGCTTGTGCAAGAATTTAATTGACTATTGCTATAATGCTTTAGGGCTGGGAGCCAAAAGGCATACCCTCCAATATTTCGCATGAAAATAGGGACATTCTGTGCTTTAGAAATGTCCCTATCTTCAGACTGTTCAGGTAGCAATGGGCATTCTATTGTATGCAGCATAGTAAAAAGATTGAGGCTAAAATAATTCAGAATGGATCAAAGCAAACAGATTTTAAACCAGTGAGCAAATCAGCGTGGTGGTTGACCAACTTTGTGTAAAATGATTCATAAAAGTAATTTTATCTATTGGAGTCTGTTTTCAGGAATTGGGCAAAACAAAGATGTAGAAGTTAAGTGAGGTTTTGGAGACCTGGGAGACCTGAATAGCATTCTTACAGTCCTAGCTAGTGTGAGGCCCTGTAGATTTTAGCCTAGTAGAATCTTTGTGGTTCATCCAGAAGAGACTGCTGTTAGGGTAGAGCTTCTTTTAAGGACAGTGTCACATGTTATGTCAGTATAGTTTGGGCTATTTTGTTTCGCCTAGTGCTATAAAACCCTTTCCATGTCCCACTGGTTGTTTTAGATGCAATTTTCCTCCATAATTTTTAGTACATTCCTAGTACGGCTAGATTTGTACCAGCAGAAATTGTTGATATCTTAACATATCAAAGCCACTTTGGCAGTTTAAAAGGCATTAAAATTAATGGGTGCAGTTCTTAGCAGGGCCTTCTTAGTGCAGACATTGACAGCTGGCTCTCTGTCAGAGAGTGGTCTTTGTACATCCTTTTGCATTTCCTTTTCTCAACATATGCTGTCTCTTTCTCTTTTAGGCTGTCCCAGAGACTGCTGGCATCAAGTTTCCGGACTTCAAGTCTGCAGGTGTCACACTGCGGAGTCAGAGGGTAGGCTACCATGTTGGTCGTTGGAGCCCTGTGTGGATGCTTGATTGCTTTCATTTCCTATTTATTCTCCTTTTAAAGCTGTTAAAGGTCCATTGGAGTCTGGGCTGTAATATCAATGTGGGTTCTGGCTGGTCTCAGAAATAATAGCTGTGTGTTTGCACTAGAGGCCCACTAGAGGTGCCAGTTGTGCATGGCTGAACTTGCTTCTTTGCTCCTTAAGCCTCAACTGTTCTGACTATGTCTCTGTTTCTTCATTCTCCCCCCCCCCATTTACATAATGGTTCTTTTTCATAAATGATAAACGAGGCAAAGGTGTTAGGTGCAGCTTAGGGCTACTCACTGCCCAGCAGTCTCCCTGCCTGAGCTGACAGAGCTGGTCTCAGAGCCTGTGTTGAGGACTCCCAGACTGCTGGTTCTGGGGGACTTCAACATCCATACTGAAGTAACTGGCTCTAGGGTGGCTCAGGGCTTCATGGCCACCATGACAGCCCTGGGGCTGTCCCAACATGTCATTGGCCCAATGCATGAAAGTGGGGGATATTGACACAAGTCCCTTGTCGTGGTCAGATCCCTGTTAAGATTTAGACTTTCAGCACCTTTTCCCCTCTGCAGAGGCGGGGATCTATTAGGATGGTCCACCCGCAGAGGCTGATGGATCCAATGGGTTTCCAGTCAGCACTGGGGTATTTTCCGGCTGATATGACTGGTGCTCTTGTCAAGCCTTGGCTGACCTCTGGAACATCTG
This sequence comes from Podarcis liolepis, assembly GCF_965112155.1. Taxonomy (NCBI): domain Eukaryota; kingdom Metazoa; phylum Chordata; class Lepidosauria; order Squamata; family Lacertidae; genus Podarcis; species Podarcis liolepis. The sequence goes on from NC_139559.1 coordinate 50,857,138, forward strand.
AATGGCAAAATCACCTGCATCCGCTGGTGGGATCTTGAGTTCACGAGTACAACATATGAATTTCAAAGGGTATCCTGAGCACTGTCTAGACTTGTTGTGTTGGATCAGTTTTAGTTTGGAAGGCTTGATGTGGACAAGGTGCTTGGATTGATCAGGGTGACCATTTGCACTCTGGACTCTTGCTCCCCTTGGCTGATAAAAACTAACAGAGAGGGGACAGTTGGCTGGGCCAGGCAGGTGATTACTGCCTCCTTGCGAGATGAGGTGGTCCCTGCCTGCTTGAAGGAGGCAATGGTGGAATCATTCCTCAAGAAACCCTCCCTGGATTCGGAAAATCTAAGTAACTACCAGCCAGTTGTCAAGCTCCCCTCCTTGGACAAGTGGTTGCAGATCAGATCCCTTCCTTGTTACTGAGCAAGCTAATCACTGATGGCGTTGTCAGGGTTGTGGCTTTGCTGTATGACATGTCTCAGAACTCCTAATAGAGTAGGAAGAGCGAATTGGCTACAGTGCATATATGAGAAATCTGTTGCTGACAGTAGGTTAATTGGTGTAACTTTGGGATATGCCTTGGAATGCTACTTGGAGCAGCAGCAGGGAGGTGAGTGGCTATGGCTTGGTTCAGCCTTAATAACAAACCGTGGTTTGTTTGCTTTGAGCATGAGCCTTGGGTTTACATGGTCTTCCCACCTCTTTGCAAGTGAGGAGAGGAGACTGAAAGCAATTTCTTGTTTTGTCCAAACCTGAGGAAACTGTAGTTTCTCCCCTTTCAAAAAGAAAAAAAGGAAAGATGGGAGAGTGCATGAGACTTTCATTTGAAACAACTGTCTGAATCAGGCCAAAGCATTGAAGTGAAATGTTCTGGCAAGGTCACCAGGTTTTCCACAGTCTTCATCATACTCCAGCATGGACGGGGACTTTGGCTTATTAAGCAGGCCTGGGTTTAGTTTTGCAGAGATCCTAGACTATTAATTATTTGAGTCCCTTCTTCTAACTCAAACCTGTACCATCTTTATCAGCTTCATTTTATGCTCAACATAGTAAGCAAGATTTTATATTTTTGGTTATTTTCATGCAACTATAAAACTAAAGATTAAAAAACCCATCCATCAGCAAGGGTTTCTCATGTTCTATATTATTAGAAGTACTTCATTAACAGAGTTTGTCTTTTGCCCAGGACCATTCCCCCCCCTTCAAAGATCTTGAGTTGCCTAAAATTTAAGACCATAGTCATATGCCAAGACTGGTCATTGGTAAATCTACCTCCATTACTGGGCTATGTTGGCATTAAATATCAACATTGTTTTGGCTAGGGAATCACTGGGTGAAAAGATATTGGGTGATGAGAATTGACCTTTGACCACTCATTTAACCTTGTCTGAGGTCCCAGTTCATGCATTAGGAGTGTAGCACGGCTGCCATTGCTTTGTAATTGGATCCTTTGCTTCGCTGGCAAGATTAAGAGGACAGAATTGCATAGAATGGGGGGATAAAATGCTAAGTTAACATCAGTGCACTAGTGCCCAGCCGTTCCTGCAGCCATGCTATATCCATAATCTCTTAATTGGGCCTCTGTCTTCAAGGGTTAATAGTTTTCTCTATGCTGCTGGCACTCATGGAGTCTGGAGGCTTTACCAATATTTGTGTGGCATTTCCAAAGCTTCTGCAAGTGATTGTGATTCTAAGTGTTGGCCTGGATTGGAAAAAGCTGGCTTTATTGGGCTGTTATTTCTGCCAGTATGTGCTTCGATGCCAGCACTCCCACCTCTGTTTTTGATTGACAAGGTTTGGAGATGGTGTGCAGTGTGACATACGCAAAGGTGAGCAGACATGGAAGCCCTGGGGAGCAATCGGGAGAGGATTTGTTAACTGCCTGGATTAAGTCCTCTTTCTAAACAGCTTGTTCAGATTTTCTTCTGCAGTTTCTTGCAATGGAGAAGCAAGGGGCAGCTTTGTGTCTAAGATCAACGTGATGTTTTCTGCATAATAGTGAGGAAAACAATTTGCTTGAATATCGTTAAAAAACCAGTGCTTCCCCAGTTCTGGTTTAATGAAGATCTTACAAATTAACAGATTTGTTTGGAAGTGCCCTGATAATGTCCTGTATTCTTTCCTACTCCTGATAACTTCCTTAATTTGATAATAGTCATTTAAACCTTGCAGAGTAACCAAGTGCTGGCAATCAGGAGTTTAGAGAAATTTGAAGGGGGGGAAAGCAGTTATCACTATAAGTTCTATACAGATCTTTTGCTTCTACAATTAATTATCAGAAATTAACAGCTGAATTTGGTTTTCAAAAGACCAAACCTGATCATTGTAGTCCTTAAAGAATTGAACAAAAGCAATCTTCCCTTCCTCAATCTAGACCTCTTGGGAAGAGTGGGGTGTAGTAGTCACTTTGAAAAAGAAGCAGTTTTGTATGATTCAAATATATTGTGTACCAGTGAATTTGAAATGTGTGCGCAAATTTCATATCTCCCCTCACATTATTTTTGGAGAAATTAATTTATTCCTGTAGACTTTCATGCTGCCAGCTTAGAATAGAATGAAGGCTTTAAATTTGCGTTCTCTCTGAATGTGGACTTCTTTTATATTTAACCTTAATATTCCCTCTGTGTTAATATACATTTTGTCAGGCAATTTTGGTGATACGTTTTCTTGCTACCCTATCCCCCTTGCTAAAGCGAATATTGGCAAAGAATAGGTGTGTGTTTGGGTTCTGCTTTGGGGCTCTTGCCCTGAGTCTATGGGATGAGGCAAGAGGTCTGGACTCTAGACTGCTAAGTCTTTGATAATGAGGCAAAAACAGTAGGATAAAAGAAAGTTCTTAGCAGCCTCAGAGCCAGGGAGCGCACTGGGAGATGCTGTGGCGCAATTGTTTAGTTCACAGCTGGACACCTTCCACCAAGAAAGGCTTCCAGCCGGCAGTTTTACTTGTTACCTGCTAACTAGGATCTTGTAGACAAATTGGTGGTCAGACCAATTAAAAAGAAATAGGGGGAGAGGGAGCTTTCATTCCCATTGATTCACACATCCACCCTCACTGGCTTTTAAATATTTACTAGCCAACTGAGCACTTTTTTAGCACTGATTAATGAGGTACAATCTACTGTGGTGCTTGCTTTCTCGGAGCATGGGGCTGGGGTGGGGGCTAGGATTGTACTACGCATTCAAGATAAACGAGTATTTTGGTCAAAGCTTGGCACGAGGGAGGGGGGCGGCTTAGGTATGTGTATATATTAAATGCATGTTCTCAATATTTGATTTGTTTCGCTGTGAAGCGGTTGTGTGCGCTGCCTGTTTACTCTTCACCAGAGGCCCTTGGCCATGCGCCTTCTCTCTGACATTAATGCAGAGCCAGACCTCATCAGCTGCTAACGGGGGAAACATCTGTCTTTCTTCGCTTGATCAATACTGTCCCTTCAGAGGCCGAGCCTTGAAAGCAGTTACATAAAATACCAGTAATATTTATTTGGATTTGATAAATTTAATTACTTGGAACAATTAATAATTTATCTCTTTAGTATTGACTGTGCTGCAAGGCATTTTGGTGAGATAAGCTGATGGTAATCAGCACCTTCTTATTAGCCGGAAATTGTATGTTGCCACGATGGGAAAAGACTTCCAATGGTTAGAAAGATGAAGTGTTCTTGTTGCTTTTACTGACACATTCATGTAGTAACAGCGTGCAGAGCTAGACTCCACTACACAAATGTGTGAGATAATAGCTTGGGACATGGAGCACGTGGCAAGATGGGCGGAAAGTGTGATTTGAATGTCATCTCTGTTTTACTAACAGATATTGAGCGCTGAAGCAATACAACTCAGAAGTATTCTTCTAACCCTTCATCAGTATGTCCAGTACTGCAGTGGTTCTCAGATCTTTTACTTATGGGAGACTGGTTGTAAAAAATGTGGGGCTTGTGTAATACTGTCATGCCAGTGGATAGGATTTCCTCCCCATCTGCTCCAAAGGGTCTCCCAGCTCTTTGGAGGGAATTTGGGGAGATTGCGGAAGGAGGAAAGGAAGGGCAAGCAGAAGTTTTTGTCGTGCCAATGTGATGCCACAAATGGCTGTCACCCTTGATTAATTGAAAGATGAGATTTCATAAGCTAGAGCTCCTGATCACAAATGCACCAAATGGGTAGTGAAGGTTTCATATGAATGTGCAAGTGTGTGTGCACCCACTTACCCCCTGCATTTGGGGCCAAATTTAAAGTGCTGGCTTTAGCGATTGAAGTCCTAAGTCCAGGTTATGTGAAGGACTGCCTGTACCTGCATCAGGCTGCCTGAGTTTTATGATAAGTTATGGACCCTATATTTTCTGAACTGTAGATTAGTAGCTAATGGGTATCAAGAAAAGGGCCTTTTCAGTGGTGATCCCATAGTTACAGAATATGACCACCACCCCCCGCCCATGAAGTGACTTTTACTTGCTTTTTAAATTCTTTTTTTTTAAATAGTTGTTTTTTACTGCTAACTTTAAATGACTTAGTTATATGATTGAATGCATATGTTCTATTACTGGTTTTATATGCTGCCTTGGGAGGACAATTGTCCTGCCAGGTAGAATGTAAATCTTTAAATAAACAAATAGCTGATACATGAATTACTAGTTTTGCTAATAATATTTGCATATATTTGTTTATTAATTCTGCCTATAGTGCACTTCTGAGATTTAGCTCTAGGCAGAAGGTTGGACATTGATAGGCTTCTGGTCCTTTCAGAATATTGGGTTTGGGGCATGTACCCATGTAGTAAGGTGTTAAGTTTTGTTAGAGCCCATTATTTGCCAGAATTACTTCTAGGCATGTGCCAGATTGCTTAACACGGCCTGGAAGTAATTTTTGCAGCGTAATCTTGGAAGAATTTGGTCCCTAATCAGAGTCAACCTTCCTGTGATTTGCGTATAGTAAAATGCAGCTGTGAGTGAAAGAATTTCCTTAAAAGTGAGCTGTCATTACAAAAATAACCTAGAATCCACATAAAGGAAAGGGCAGCTGAAAAGCGTAAATACTTTGCATAGCTGTGAACAATCAAATACTAAAGGAAGAACTCTACTCAACCTGCAGCTGTGACTGAAAAATGCCAAGAGGATGTTGGGTCACATAAAGGAAGGGAAACCCATATGGAAAATATCCTAATGCTCCTGGACAATTTGATGGTTCCCTCTTATCTGGGTAATGTCTGCATCGCTGCTCGCTTTATCCTTCAAAGGAAATTACTCAGTCGGAGCTTGAGAAGGTGATTTCACAACCTCCTTGGGCAGCCTGTTCCATCGCTGTAGTGATCTGACAGTTAGGAAAACCTTTCCTAATGGATGACTTAAATCTAAATGCTTTTAATTGAAATCCTTTGGTCTGTGTCTTATTCCTAAAAGACATGGTGAAGAAAAGTTCTCTCCATCTTGGGAGTTGAGGATGGAGGTGGAAACCCACCAGGAATGCCTTTCTGTGCAACCTTCACTGAAATGAGTTGAAGTTGCACAGCAGTACAGTATTTGTGTGTAATGCCCATTGATTCCAGAGCCGCTGGCTCAGAACCCAAAGTGGATCATGCTCTGCATGTGAATCTTTAGATATGGTTACAGGAAATCTAGGACAGCATAAAAATGGCTGGTGGTATGCATTTAGTAGATTATTGTTTTACAATAAACCTTGAAGAGTGGCAGACAAAAATCTGCCCTTTGATCAGGTTTAAATACAACAGAGGATGAGCTCACTTCTCTAGGGTGACCATAGTGTGGAATTTAAAGCCAGTTTGGACATTTCTGTGAGTGAAAAAGAAAGCAATTCAGGGCTTGAGCAATTAACAGGAAATAAAAAAAACTCTAGTTCCAGGGAAGTTTCTAGTGCCTGATTGGAAGCTGTAGAAAAAAGAAGACAGGTTTTTCTGATACTTGTTGCTGCAAGAGTCTGGCACTTTTGTTTGAATGCTTTGCAATTGGACCATGGACTTCAGTTGAGCCCAGATGTGGTGGCACTCTCCTTGCAGAATTTTATGAGACCTAAATGTATCTCAAATCAGTGTTCTGAGCAGGCTTAAGGAAAATGGTAATGGTTTAAATAATATGCTCATAATAGCCCTTACACACATTCTTAAAGTGTCTGGTAGGATCCTTGATCATCGTGGCATAGAATGTAAGCACATGTTCTTCAGTAGCAAAACCCATGAAGAAATGTAGTAGCTGTGCAGGACAAGTCGGAGCCTTTTTTGTGGTGGCACCCTATTTGTGGAGTTTTCACTTATTAACAGCAGAGGTGGCAAACCTTCATAAAGACAAAGGGCTGCATTCCCGTCTGTGAAAGCTTCTTGAGGGCCACATTCCAGTGGCATATGAGGCTGGAGGCAAATGTGGGCCAAGCAGCAAATGTAAATGTTGTCTTTATACCATAAAGTAGTTTCTACACACACTGACACACCCACCCTGCTATTCTCTGTCAAGACAAGCAAGAGGCATTCTCAGAGTTCAAGGACACATTCCAGCCAGGCAAAGGGTATGAAGCAGGGCCTGTGATGGGTGTTGCCTGGGGAGAGTCCTGAGGTTCAGCCAGAGAGGCCTAGAGGGTTTCATTTGGCCCCAGGCCTGAGGTTCCCCACCCACAGCTATGTTAGGCACCTACACTGTGACCATGTGAACAGCGTGTACCTGTGAGGTGTACCTGTTTACTCAAACTTTTTAGGTTTTAAACAACTGAGTGATTTAGCTCTCTTCTCCTTTTTAGTTGTCTTTGTTGGTGTTAGAACATATTTTTTGTTTTACTGCTTTTTAAAAATAAAAGAGGGCTTGGAAGTGTGACAGGCGTGAATATTCTTACCTGTATTGGTTCATTGTCTTACTCTGGCAATCAGGAAGTTGTGTACTAGTCTGCTCCCTGCCAGTCTCATTGGTGGTTCAGGGAGAAAGTCCCACCTACTTGCCCCTCTGCAAACTTGCGCTCTTCTTCCAGTCACGTGGCCTTGATTCATATATTGGTGTGTTGCCCTTTTATTTATTTTTCTCTTTCTGCACAGTTCATGCATTTACTGGTTGTTTATAGCGAGGACAAAGGCTCAGAGTCCCTAAATCAAAAGTGATGCTGGCATAATTATAAGCACAAGCTGGCGTTGCAAAGAGGGCTGCAGGGAGAGGTTGTCAGAAGACGGGAGAATCCAAGATATATTAACCTCAAAAATTCCAGCTAATCACTTCTTCAATGTGAGCAATCCATTTTTTGAGATATGATTATTTGGGGACTTTAGTAATAATAAATAATTCTAATAGATTACAAAGAGGAAGGGCCTGACACTACATGCTTTTCAAGAATCCTTCCATTGCACTTGCTTAATAATGAACTTTCTCCGGTGTTGCAGTGGGGTGCCAAGGGAAGCACTTTATTGCCTAGTGGAAAACAGCAGGTTGTGATTGTCCACCTTTAATCTAACGTGGCTCCTGAAGGCTTTCAATCTGCCATAAGTCCCAGCATGCAGTGTTGCCATTTTGAGCTGAGATGTGTTGCAAGATACAGATATGTAGCCTGCAGATTCCATCTAGGTGGCTAATGGCCACCAGCATTTTTTGGTAGCATCTTTGTCAAACTGATTCAGCCCTGTGCCTCATCCCAATGTTTTGTTTCCAGCACTATCCAGTCAAAGAGCAATGCTAAACAGCTGGATTATTGCATTAATATGCCCCCATTAAAGATCCATGTAAGACTTGTCTGGGAAGGAAATGGAGAAGTGTGCGTAGGAACAAAACTGCACATGCTACTAATATCAACTTCATACTTGGTTTTACATCAGCCTTCAGTACATGTACCAACATGTGACTATTGACATCCCCCGTTTTGCTCATAAATTGATACAAGCATCCTTTTGAAGCAGAAAGGGTTAATTGACAGAGTTGGGAATGAAGCTGTATCTCTTTTTATCCAGTGTAGCGGGATCTCTGCTGAAGGGCTGATGCGGAATGTGGACTCTTAATGCAGGGAAACGTCCTTCCTGCACATTATTATAACTTGGGACTCCTGGATTAGAGGAACTTTAGTGAGCTCTGTCACAGGACTGTCATGTCAGAAAGGCACTTCTGTTAGAGGTGTTGGGTTACCCAGATCTCTTTGTGGGCAAATAGAGCTGAATCTCACTCCTGAACCTGGTCTCTGAAGCAAGCAGAAAAGAGCATAGAACATCAACAGTTTTAGTCACAGGTCCTGCTTGAGGGAAACACCACACATAGCCAGGGGAATAGGTCCCTGTGGTAGCCAAAACCAGCACCGTTTATCAGAGTCCTGTATTTTGTAGCCTTAGAGTTCTGTCAAACTTGATTGCACCAAAAATCTTGCAGGATTTAAGAATGCCTGCTCTTCTTAGCTGCCTGTGCTTTTGGCTGCCGAGGTGAGTGGAGCACTGGGCCTTCCCCTGTCGTTGAGACAGCCAGGCTAACGGAGCCTACCTAACAGATTATCAGTGCCCTGTGAGTAATAGACTCCTCATTTAGTTTTAATACATTTTGCATAGAGAGCAATCAACCTTCATCAGTCTTAAAGATGAATTGGCTTAGCCAGCTAAATTTTAAAGATATTAGTTCGACAGCAGCCGCATAAATCATAACGTTTTCTTAATGACGGTAAAATTAAAATATACTCTTGCTTGAAGAAGCCAATGGAGCTTTCATGTTCACAGGCCAAATCCTCCCCCAAAATTAAAGGAAAGCTTAATTGATGTTCTCTAAAGCCGAGTAAACTCAAAACAGTCCCGCTTCTCCTGAGTTGGCCTCGTATTTCTTCTGCGGTCTATTGGTAGATCTAAATCCATCCAGACTGCTTCTGTCCCTTCCTATTCTTGAAGCTGCCAATATATCAGGCCAAAACATAGCAAGGCAATAATCCTGGCTGTTTAAAGACTCTGGGTCCAGCTGTCAGCCCTTCCTCGCTTGTCATTGATGGAGCTCTGATTGACACATGAAGGAGATCCTCCTTATTTCCTTCTGCTAGTATATAGAAGACAGCATATCTGGAGCTGCGATTAGCAGGGAGGAGTGAGCTAGAAACCTAACAAAGCTCTTTCAGATAGGAAAGGTGCTTATTCTGAATGGAAAGCATCACATGGCTTCCCCCCAGATCTCAGCCATACAAGTGTTGTTCTACTGGCTAGAAAACCTATATAGTGAGGTGGTAGATTTTCTAAGGATACATGAAGAGCCTCAAAACAGGATGTGATGAAATAGTGTTGCCTTGTGAGGAGATGCTGTTCTCTTAAGCAGGGTACCATGTGTTAAGAATCTAATCTTCCATGTTTTATTGTTGACCCTTGTTGGCATCTTCAGAATCCCATTAGACATCTCATTCTGGCTACTTCCACACACTCTAAGGCAGGGTTTCCCAAACTTGTTGTTGGACTACAACTCCCGTCATCCCTAGCTAGCAGGACCAGTGGTCAGGGGTGATGGGAATTGTAGTCCAAAAGCAGCTTGAGGCCCAAGTTTAGGAAACCCTGCTCTAAGGGAACCTCTGCCTGCCCTTTGCAGATTTGTGAATTCTTCACAATCCCCGTTTCTGGCCTGAAGTTCTGAGAACCTACTGCAAAGGGATGGGCACTATGGGGAGTAGTAATGACTAAGAGAAGGCAAAAATTATTGTTTCCTCATGAAAATTCTGATAGTGCCTACCTGAAACCAGGCCTCTGATTGGCTTACCTTGGCAGCCAGTATAAATCTGTTTCCCTCTCACCACTGCAGTTGATCCCTTCACTTGTAGGTGAGGTTGATTTATGTGATTATCTGTGCTGCATCTTTCCTGATTTTAGGCTGATTGTTTTTCACAAGATGGTTGTAACCATGCTGTGATTGTCCATGAGGTTGGCAGCCTTGGTGGTGTGTCCCAGCAGTATTTGTCAATGCAGAGAGACGCTTTACATGATATAATCCTCCTGTGAGTTGGTAATGCGAATCTGCTCTAAATTATCTAACTGGTCAGAGGCTGGAAGCAACTGGGAAGTTTTTCCAGTTTCCTGCTCCCAGTATCTTCATGACTTGGAAGTGGCCCTTTGAGAGAGGCTGATACCTATATTTCCTATTGAAAAATCAAGGAGCACCGACCTGATACTAGAAACTGAGCAGTGGTGCAGGGATCAACTTTCTGCTTGTGTCAGAAAAGGGCAAAGGGCAGAAATGGAAAGAGGCAGGTATCCAAAGTTGATGCCCTTCCAGGTAGTCCTTGTTATACTTGGGTATTTGGAAGCCCAAAGGGTGTGTTTGAAGGCCATAAGCTTGGCTAGTTTTCCCTGCATGCTCAAGTCCCCTTTTCCCACTTGAAATTGTGCTTGAGTTCTTTGTACTTTTCCTTAGCTGCTTGTTCTGAGTTGCTCCTGCCTGTAGGGTTGTAGTGAGGGTGGTTTGGGTTATTTTTTTAGCTAAGTGTGATCTCATGCCCAGCTTGGGTTCCCTGCCCCTGCCTAATACTTCCCTGCTCCCCATACCCCCCTCAGCTCCACTGTGAATGTGTGTTCACACTTCTGCCAATTGAGTTAGTGTGTGTGCTCTTTGTGCCTCTTTGCGTCTTTTGTTAGAAAACTGGCTCTGTAAATGAATCCCACGGCTCTGGGCTCGGCAGGTAAAGGGAGAAGGAAGTCTGTTAGTGCACGAGTCTAATCAGGCTGGCAAGAGCAAGTAAAGTAGGGCAGCATCGCACATTAGCTGCTGTGTAATTGAGCTCTTTGATGGGCAGGGCACTGCGGGAGAGGGTTCGAAGCGGAGCAGAACTTTTGTTGTTAATTCAGTTGCACATGGAAGCTGTAAAGCTGTGCATCTCCGCATCTTGGCACCGGGAGGAACTGAAAAGCCCTTGCGACCAGGCTTTTCAGTCCCTGCCCTTGGCCCTCGTCTGCAAACTTTCAGGCCTTCTTTCTGCCTCCCTCTCCCAGCACTTGATTTCCCTTTTCTCTCTTTCTTTCTTTGGCTCGCTTTTTTCCCCATGCACTATAAAAAGCAAAGCTCCCTTGCCGTTTGAACTAGGCGGCTGTGAGTGAGGGCTAGCTCAGAGCTGTGTGGCTGTTACCTTTGTATTCCAGATGAAACTGCCGAGCTCCGTGGGACAGAAGAAGATTAAAGCCTTGGAGCAGATGCTGATGGAACTCGGAGTAGGTGAGTAAAGAGGGCAGGTAGAGAGAGAGAGAGACCCATGGAGCAAAGCCTTTGTAGTCGAGAGGGGCTATTTTTTCCCCCAAGTAATACAGCCAGTTCCTTGAATAACACTATGTGAATGGGTTTGAAAATAAGATCTTATGTGTTTTGTTAAAAAAAAAGAAGCAGCAGCAGAGGGGTAAAAGCCAGAAGATGATGCACAAGAATATCCCCCCTCAAAAAATTCCTCCCAGTCGAAAAGTATTTGAACAGAGTCTTTTGTCTCTTTCTCTCTTGTTTGGGTTCTTTAAGCCATCGAGAGTGACAGCCCAGTATTAAGGAGGCAAATCTCTTCGTGCAGGGAGAGGTACTGTGAAAGGGGTTAGTGGCCATTGTCTGTGAGACTCTGACTGGCTTTTGTGCTTCCTTGTTGCTCCTCTTCTGGATGGGTCCCACGCGACCTGTGTGGGGATATGCCTGGCCTGCACTTTTTGGCTAAGGGGCAAAATACAACCCCCCTCTAGCCTCTCCTGGGTAGGGGAGGCAGTGGACTCCCTGGATTCAGTGAGTACAGTAATGCTTGGCTTCAGTGGCTTGCTCAGGTTGTGTACTAACGGGGTTGCACAACTGATGCCTTCCCTTGAAGAGGAGCTTCTTCTAGACCATCCCAAACTTGGGTCTCCAGCTGATTTGGGACTACAACGCCCATCATCCCTAGCTAGCAAGACCAATGGTCAGGGACGATGGGAACTGTAGTCCAAAAACAGCTGGAGACCCAAGGTTGCAAAATACTGATCTAGACTGTCCTCACATCCCTGGCTTGGCACTGCAGTGAAGGCTTGGCTGGCAGTGAGTCTGATGCAGGCAAAACTTCCCAGTTGTGCTACATCTGGGGCAATAAAGGACTTCGACTTTTTAATGCTTTCTGCTTTAGCCAGTATGGACTGAACGAAGACCTACAGAGGAGCATTGGAGCAGTCTGCAGCTGGCAAGTGACAGAGTTCCCTTGCTTAACTTTCTTCCTTTCGCCTCCTCCAGACCTGAGTCCAATGCCGACAGAGGAGATTGTCCAGATGTTCAACGAGTTGCGCAGTGATCTGGTGCTGCTATATGAGCTCAAGCAAGCATTCGCAAACTGTGAATATGAGCTGCAGATGTTGCGGCATCGCTATGAGGCATTGGCCAAAGCGGGTAGCACAGGGCCCAGCACAGATGGTGGCTCACACGCAGATGGACAGTCAGGCTTGTGCACTGAAGAGAGCAAGGGTGACGCAAAGGAGCAGATCATTGATGTGGTGGGGGCTCCCCTCACGCCCAATTCGGTGAGTAGATATTGATGTTGGCATGCCCTTGCACCCCTTTAGGCCTGCTTGAAACACTATCACTGCAAAGGTCACTCAGGAATCATAGAATTGTAGAGTTGGAAGGGACCCTAAGGGCCATCTAGTCCAACCCCCTGCAATGAAGGACTCTGAACTAAAGCATGCATAGCAGATGGCCATCCAATCTCTGCTTTAAAACCTCAGAGAGTCCATCACATCTTGTGGGGGTCTGTTCCACGGTCGAACAGCTCTTCCTGTCAGAAAGTTCTTCCTGATGCTTAGTCAGAATATCCTTTCTTGTAACTTGAAGCCATTGGTTTAAGTGCTACCCTTCAGAGCAGGAGGAAACAAGCTTGCTCCATCTCCTCTCAGTAAAGGAGATCTTCTGTCTTTCCGCTCCATGGTTCTATGCCCAAGAAAGTTTTTTCCAGTGGAGTAAATGGGATTACTCCAATGACTTGTGCTTAACATGGATATGATCAGGTCATTAGTCAGCTGGCCACCAAACCCTTCTTGCTTCCTTGCATAATGGCTGTCCCAGTATGTTGGCACAGCAGTGTGTCAGGATTTTTTTTTTTAATGACTTCTTTTTTTGAAATTCAAGTAACTTTCTCTGTAAGCTCTAAAGGTGACATGGAGTTTTGAGTAATCGCTCATTCTTAGAGGCTTCTCCTACTGAATGGGCTTCACCATACTATTGAGCCCCACATCTCTCTCATAAATTCTCACCTCCTTTGGGGGGCGGGGTCAGCAAGCCTCAGCAGCAGGCCAGTTCAGAATCCGTTTCTTCCTCTAGAGAGTTTTCACTGACTTGCGTCTGTTTGCAAAACATTGCACTTCTGTTTCCCTAGTGCTGCTCTTTTCCAACTCCATGCTTGGAATAGGAACAAAAAGAATGAAGGCAGCACCAGGAGGGTTAATGTGACCTGGGCTCTGACATATTTGAAAGAAATATAATCAAGTTAATTCACTGCAAGGCAAATTTGGTACCTAAAGGGCCCCCCTGTTAAATACAGCTCTGACCTTTACCGGCTGGTTACACAAAGACGACACAATTAGATTAGTCCAAGACAAAAGGTCAAGCGCATTCACACTGTGACCACTTTATGCTGTCTTTGGAGGGGAAAGAAATTCCACCCAGCAGGAGGGGGGCATCTCAGGGAGGTTCACTGTTGCTGCCAAGATGGAGGGGAGGGGCATAAGTATGTGGGGGAGTGGTGTCATTGGGGTGTGTGTGGAATGACTTCTGCCAATCAGAGAAGCTGTCCCACTTTCGGTGGAGTGTGTGTCTCTCTCCCTGCCTTTCAGGGAGCTGATCCTGCTGCTGTGGGAGTTATTTGGGCATAGAACCATAGAACTATTCTGCTCCATGACTAAAGCATCCAGAGTATTTTTCCTACTGCTTGTATATGTATATGTATATGTATATGTATATGTATATGACACCACCTGAGTGAACAAGTGGACATTGGCTTAAACAGGTGGTCAGTGAGCGATAATTTTCTGCAATTCTCAGACGTGGGAGCCATTGTTGTTGTTGTGGCTAGATTATTGGGGTTGAACATGGGAAGCCTGGGTTCAAATCACTATTTGGCTATGAAGCTCAGTGAGTGACTTGGGCAAGGCAGCACCTCTCAGGCTGGTCTACCACATAGAATTGTTGCTAGGCTAAATTGTCATTCTGAGCTCGTGTGTGGAAAAGTGTAACAAATAAAACACTCTATAAATGCTCGCAGCTCCAGTAGTGTGGCCTTTCCCCAATCCATGATATGCAGAAAAGACAAGAGCACAGAACAAGGCCGGCACTCACACGCAGAATGAAGTCTATTAGGACTTTACCCTGGCAGCCAGGGTGATTCTGTAGACTAGAGAACACATAAAATATCATGCCTGTCTCCAACAGCTCTTGTTAAGTTGCCTGGCATGGAGCTACTATGTATGTGGAGAAACACATCTTGGCTTCACGTTTCACCATGTTCTCTGCATATTAAAAAGTGCCTTGTTCGGTATTTTCCAAAAGTTCTAGCTTTCAGTTTTCTGCTCCCTCTCCTGACAGCACCTCCTTCCCAGTAATGAATTTGGAACCCTCCCCACTGTATCCTGCATTAGCAACAAACCCACCCACCACATGCTCTCTCATCCCAAATAATATATACAGGCATTTGAACCACCTGTGAATGGCAACCAAATTGCTGGTCATTGGTGTGGACCTGAAAGACTACACAGGAACCTTAGAGGAGCAATTGTTCCTTCCCCAAAGCTTCTTCAACATTTCCCTTGGGGTGCTAGCTCTGTTACAATGGAAAGTGGACTCTTTTTTGTAATTCTGTAGGAGAGATGGTCTAGCATTCAAGCATCTGCACGTGACACCACTAGGCTTTTAGTGCTACATTTCCCTCTCACCGCAGGCTGGAAAAAAATAGAAGAGAATATCCACCTTCATAGGCTCAGCTTTTGGCCACCGGACTGCCAACCCAGTGCACCCCAGCCTTGATTAGTCTGCTGTGGGCATGTCATGATGCCCACTGCTGGCAGCCCACAGTGAAGGGAGCCTTCTCCCCACCCCCACCCCAGAGCATTGCTCTGCTGACCCAGGAGGGACGCTACTCTGGGCCTTTGCAGGGTGAAAGGTGAGTATAACTTGGGAACAAATTAGTTCCAAGCAGAAGTGCAGCCAGTTACTCCAGATTAGAGCCTTTGATTTGTGCGACTCAGACTCCACTCGCCCATCCATAATGAGTTGACTCTCCTCAGAATTCCTCACATCAGCGCACTTTGTTCCTGGGCTCACAAGTCAGCCCATTAATGGGGAAAGGAAAGGACCTTGCCTCTAAGAAGTCTCAGGTTCAGAGTCAGAATCATTTGACTTTTAAGCTGCCTTTATCTGAACTCCTGCCGGCTCCTTGTTTTCTGAGCCTGCTTGAAAGTGAGAAGTTACATTGTTAACATCAAATATCCTTCCTTCCAGATGGAGTTAGAAAGCTCGCTTGCGCGTCTATATAAATGTGTATCTGTATCATGATACGTGTGTGTTTTATAATATATATTTTCTCATTTTAAAATCATTCCTTTCCATTAACAGGGAGCCAGGTTCCCAGGCTCTTGTAAATTACAATGTAGAACATTTTTTCTAACCAGACACTTTCCGTTTTTGCCCACGGCGACGGGCAGAGCCAAGCTAGGGAAGGTGATTAATATGAATTTGTGACATATTTGAAAGATGGCTCTTTTGCCATATAAAGATTATCAAACACATGCGCTCATCCCCATTAATTCGGCAGCCTCCCTGGGAAGCTCTCGGGCCCCCACTCCTTTGTTTCCAGGTTGGGCTGGCTGCTTTAAATGTACCTTTGCTCCTAATTTCCCCAAATTCTAGGTATTGTTTTTCACAGGGTGCCAGTTAACGAAGTGGTGCGCTTTCCCCACTAATCAAAGCCACTGAAGGCATGCATTTTCTGCCATGGAGATAGTTGCATCCCCAAGAAGTGGGGGGGGGGGCTTCATTATTAATACAGGCTCTCAATCCTTTATGCCTGGAACATTTTAAACAAGGAAAGGTGGTGGATGGCAGCCTGTGGTTCCCAAGAGGGCTCATTTTAATTTCTTTCCTCCATTCACCGTGGACCTGGGAAAGGAGGTGGTGGTGGGTTGGGTTTTTTTGTTTGTTTGTTTAAATGCCTTTCACTTCCTGCATTGTCCTTAAACTGCCAATGTTGCTTGATAATTTCGGTGGATCATTTCCCTTTTCTCTGCATTGCACTCTCTCTCCAAGTTGATCTGTTGAGGAAACTTCAGGCACATTTAGTACAATTTGCAGGCATCCCAACTCTTTGCTAAGTTTTCACTGTGTGCCCTTGGGAGGGGCCTGTGACTGATTTAGGGTTCATGCATCAGCCAGTGGAATCTGCTAATCCCGTTAAATGCTAATCCACAAGCTTCAGGCAGGCTTGTGGTTACCTCTACTCCTTCCCTTTATGTGTCAAACCTAGAAATACTGGCTCCGGAAAGGTCTGCCCCATACCAGGGGGTTTGTATTGGAACTTTCATTCTCTTTCCATCCCTTCCTTAGTTTTGTCACTAGAGTCATTTATAAGACCATTTTATGGTGAAAAAACAAGCTTACTGTTGTGCCTCAAAGTTCCTCCAGGGCTTTTAAGTACCAGGCCTGGTTCAGAGTCTTCTCGGGTGTTGTGTGGTGGTTTTCTTCCTGAATTCCTTGTCTGGACACACCCAATACCTTGGGTTCTAGAAAAGGGTTTGTGTTGCATCTAGCACTGAGCTCCGGATGTTCTGACCTCGTTAACACCTGTCTTTCATTTCTGCTTCTTGGAACAGAGAAAGCGCAGGGAATCTGCTTCCAGTTCATCGTCTGTCAAAAAAGTGAAGAAGCCATGAATAGCCTGAAGTTCAAGATCCTGGATGTCGGAAGATCAGGACACTGACTGCAGGGGCAAGATGGCTGCATTTGCCAGTATGCGTACTTTATGCTATGGGATTCCTGCAGTGACATTGCCCTCTCTTGTTCCAGAAAAGGGTGTTGCTGCCCCAGGTAAATGGGTTGGACTTCCTTGCATTAACAGCCTCATACTGGTTGTTGCTGTGGTGATTGTGTTGTCTTTCCTATGTCTGATTTTTGTAAACTTCCTTGTAAATACAGAATCCATTACCTCTTGTTCCATAATCTGAATCTAATCCAGCACTTGTGGGTGGGCAGAAGCACCTTTATGGTGGTAGGAGCTGCTTTTGTCTAGATCGATCTTGAGCTGGAGTAGGCAGGTGCTGGATCATCAGCTAGATCTTATGGATTAGAATAGTTTTTATGACGCATGTGAGGCAGGAGGGGACAAACGCACGCCTAAGACTCCCTAGTATAATGCTACACATGATTAACTATCTCACAGCTGCAAGGAAGACTCGGTTGTAGTATCAGAGACTGCAGTGCAGAGCTACATGGATAAATTATTTTATTGAAAACTTATCTTTGCAAGAAAAGAGACATATCTCAGGCGCTTTGAACACTGAAGGTCTTCCACCTTTTGCAGTGCCACCATTGAAGCATAGTCTTTTTTATGGTCCTAGTTGTGCCCTAATTCTCATACCACCATCCCATTCCCACTGGAAGACATGCTTGCTTGTTTATGGCTTATTCTCACAGAATGTTCTTCTGGATGTCCACAAAGTTCCTATTTGCCTCAGTGTTTCATCTAATTATAGAACAGTTGCTTGACTCATGTGCCCTGCATATGAATTAAACAATAGAGTTGAGGAAAAGAACCCCATACTGTATCTTAGGTGATGCATTCATTCGTTGCAGGAGGTATTTCCTGCTCTGATGAGAGGGGGTCATGCCTCTGCCAAGATGTTGCCTGCTCTCCATGTATTTTTCTAAGTCCTTATACTAAAAATAATTTAGATCTTCCGTTTGATTTGAGCAGTGGCACCTTTTTAGTTAAACAAATTTTCAATATCAATTTAGTGAGCCAATTTAATGCTGCATCCCTAGTTTTCTCATCTCACAGGTAGGTGAGGTACCCTCCCATATCCGTTGAGAGTAGCCAGAATTATTCTGTGTTATTTTGTGGACATACATACCCATCCCGAGTGTCATGGTGAGTTCTTTGTGCTAACATAAAAAAGTAGTTCTACAGACTCTTTTAACAGGACAATCCTGCGTGTGTTTACTTGGAAGAAAGTTCCATTTTGTTCAGTGTGTTCACGGTTGCCTTTTCCTGTTGTAGCCTGCTGTATGCAGACCAGTAACTTTTATACCCTCCAGAGGTGACTTGGTGTGTGATAATTGCGTTGATTAGTGACCAATGGAGCAACCAGCTTGTATGCATGCTGGTTTTCCAAGAACCAAGAAGCATCCATTGCTAGAAGGTTTGGTTTGATAGTGTAGGGTTGAATATTCCAAGTCAGTATAATTAAGCCTGTGTATGCAATTGCAGGAAAGGCTATGTTTTGCTATTAAATATAGAATTCAGCACCAAGAAGGAAGTTTCTAGCCCATAAGCTTTTACAAAGGTCACCTTGAAAGTGTGTGAGTATCTCTGGTGAGATCTCTGAAGCCAAAGGAGGGCTAAGTAGGACTTCTAGTGATCAGACTGTGGTGTTTTGCATAGCTCTTTACCCTTCCCTAGAGTAGCAAAATAAATTATGCAAAATGAGCAAATATGTGCACATTTGCATAATGCATACAGGCCATGGGATTCCAGTTTTAATTTTAATTTTGATGGGGTTTTTAGTGCAGAATACAAAGCCCTAGGTATAACCCTTGCCCTCAGCAGGAAGAGATTGACTGGCTACGTCTAAAGACTTCAGTTGCATGTTCTCCAGTGTGTGGCAGGCAGTGAGGCCAGTGATACCCTCAAGAAGAGCTAACTGTAAGTAACTTTGGTTTCATCAGTGTAAAAATATTGAGTGCTGGCCTATGAGGTAGCCCTCCATTCTGGTCTGGAGTTTCTCCAGCTTGCTGACTGTTTTAATGACTGAATTGTACTCTTCTCCCCCCACCCTAGCCCAGCCCTTTCAGATATTCATCTTCCATCAGAAACATGTTGGAAGGAGAGCTATGATACTTTTGGCCTGCTGCTGTCAGACCTAACTCATGCTCTACCTTCCCCTTCCCATTTCAAGTGCAACTGGGAATCGATAGTGCATGACAATGCCCTTTGATTTACATTCTTGCTGGCAGAAAGAAAGGTCAAAGGCCAAGTTCTTCGTTTTCATAGAAAACTAATTAGACGACTCCATCGACACTGAATCAATAAAACTGATCAGGTGATTACACAGAGGGAGCCATTAAAATCCCTATGACCTTTGATCTCAAGTCCCTAACCTGAGGTGGGAAAGGCTCAGTTATATTCTCTAGTGCTTGGAGGACAAACCTCCCAAAGTGAGATGGACTGGCCTACAAGGCTTCAGTGGGTGGTGGTGGACACAGGCTTTGCTGACTCTGCTGGTTGTATCTAGTATGTTCTCATTTCAACCCCTACTGCATGAATGGTCATGTGGATGGAAAGGCATGGCAGACATAGACAAAGGGTTGATAAAGCAATTACCTTCTGCAGTGGTGTCATAAAGAGAGAGGTGGCCCTAACTGGAACAGACCCCCAAACTTTTCACTGCTACAATGGGAGGGGAAAGAACAGAGACCTACACTGAAAGGGGATCGTGATTTATTTGGGGCTTTGTCTTAAGCTACGGAGTCAATTAGTATGTTCTCCAAGCAGCTTGCTTTGTTTTCAATCTCCCATTTGTCATTGTTGTCTAAATCATAAAAGATTGTTCACATTGGTGCATAAGCCATCTTAGGTCATGTAGCACTAAACAAACATTTGGTAATTATTCATTGGCCTTCTGTGTTCAAGTTTATTTGACTTCTATAAAATGAGTCATGATTTTTTTAACATGTAGCTCCAGGCTTTGCTCTGTTTTACATGGTATATTGTCGTAGCTAACGGAGAGAAAAGGATGGGAAACCATATAAACTTCAACAGGGGCCAGTATCTAGACCTGAGTATTGCCCTCTGTGAGCACCACTTCTACCTGCAGATTGAGGAGGGTGCATGAGCCAAAGTGTTCTCCTGTGCCCCTGTGGCCCAAGCAGCCTATGAACTTTGTGTGCTAAGCATCCTTGATGGTGCAATGAGCCGAGGTGATAAGATGTAAATATTTGGCTTCTTCAGGATCCTCCTTTCATTGAGGGGCCCTTCAGTAATGTTAAACAGATGGTATGAAAACATTTTAATGGTGCCCACTGATTGGCAGTGGCTGCAAATACCACTTTCAGCAAAACTCAGCTCTACTTGGGAGCTCCAAATCTAAAAGGTGTCAGATACAAGCTCCACTTGCTAAGGAAGAAGCAGGATCAAACTTTAAGGTTCCTGCTTCTTCCTTTGCCGCTGCATCTTTGCCTGACATCACATTATGTCAGGTGTGAGGCAGGTAAGTGTGACTTGGACAAAATAGCCCCTGAGGCCTGATTAGGGCTGTGGGCTGGAGGTTTCCCACCCCTGGTGTAGAGCACAGGGCAGGAGGCTTATTGTAAAGGAAAGTATGACCTATTCTCAAGATACTTTCCTGGGGAAGAACTCATAAGGAAGCAGCTTTTGTTTTGGCTACAGATGGGAATATGTGGGTGATTTTCTCTCATGAAGGTACATGATACTTGTGTCACAAAACAATCCCAGAACGCAAATCCATTTAAGGATGGGAGAAACATCTGTGCAGTTACTGCCAGATTACATGGGCAGTTGAAGAGGTATTGGGAAAAGGAGTTTACTTAGCAGCATATTTCAGATAAAGCCTCCCCCCGGCCCCACTCCCTTACAGCATACAAGGAGCCAGGTTCCTTTCCCCCAAACTTTATTCATGTGGCACATTTACAGCAAGGATGGGAATAACGAGCCAATGAGGAGGTCAGGTTGGGTTCAGCTGGAACATCCACACACCATGCATTATTTACCGGTAAGGCCCAGTGCCTGTATCAGCTCACAGCCTGACTCTTGGTGTGGCTCCCAGGTAGGTGGCAGCTGGAGCCTATCCATCTGGGGATCCATTCAGCAAAAGCTAGGGCAGAAGGTTTTAGGAAAATACTGAGCTGGGAGAGGGCGAGTCATTCTTTATTTCCCTCTTCCCACACTGGACCAAGGTGATGGGAATAGGATAGGAAGAATAGGCCACACCTCTCAAAGCAACAAGTCAGTTGCAGCCGTTGTAGGAGGAGGAGGAAGTCAGGTGAGCAAAGGGGCAGTAACAGAGATGTCAGTCAATTTGCAGATCCCTGCTGGGTAATGGGAACACAACCCCCTGCTGGGCTAGCAGTAATGGGCACGTCCACTGCCTGCAATGGACTGCATGCTCCATAGGGGGGCCATGCGCAAGTGCAGGGTGGATGCACAGTAGGGTTCCCCATGTTCTGAGGAGGCATGAGCAAGGGATCACAGGGTTCAAGAAATGCAGGACATGGCGGTGAGCATCAGCCAGGATGCTCCTGCCTACGATAACCCCTGCTGAATGAAGCCCCAGGGAGATAGGTGGCTCTTGGTGGGCAGGGAATACAGGCACTTTACCTTGAACAGAAAGAGCCGAGCTTCCTCAGATCACATACAGAAGGAATCAGAGGGTTAGTGTTTATTCAAAACAGAAGGGAAGGAGGGAAGAAGCCTGCCGAAGAAGGGGGGGGGGCTGTCTGGATGCTGCTCAGTCAATATTTAGCTGACACGCAGGAGACACAGTAACAGATTCACACAGGAAAAGGGGAGGGGGGCTTGACCGCGGTTGTTGCGATATTGGACTCAAAGTAATAAGGGCGAGTGCCCCAAACATGGCGCCACGGTCTTGCTACAGGCGCAAATATGAGCAGAGAGAGAGAGAAAGATGCCAATGGAAATCGGAAGCCAACAAAAGGGAAAACAATCTACGTCTCTAACCATGTGGAGCAAGCGCCCTAGGGGGCTGCAGGCTGGGCCAGGCCGGGCAGGCAGCCGGCCCCAGAGAGGGAGTCACGTCAGGCCTACACAGAGATTCCAGTTCCATATATACAGCCTCTACTGGCAGAACAGCAAAACTGACGGAGTCGTGGGGTTGCTCGTTCCTCTGTCCTCTTTCTGTCGTTCGAATGCTCCAGCCCATCACGCCCAGGTAGCAGGAGCCGGCCGCATGCAGCCCTGTCTGGCCGGCCCCAGAGATCAAAAGGGCTTGGAGGTCTGCTTGAAGATGAACCCTCTGTGAGCCAGTGTCTTCATGATGTTGGCAATGTTCTTGCAGTCATCTGCCAGTAAAAGAAAGAAAGGGCGTGAGAACGGTCATGTTATTCTTCTTCTTCTTATTTATTTCATTTCTATACCACTTCATATTTTAAAGAAAAATCTCAAAGCGGTTTACAGTTAAAACATCAATAAAACAATGTTGAATTGGACAGGTATGAAAATGCTTGGAAAAAAGGATCACACACATACCCCATACTTATAGGCAGTACTTTGCTTCTAGAAAAAAAGCTGCCGGTATTGGGTATCCTTGAGTACCGCCAGGAAAAAAAGCACTGCATACAACAATCCACACATAAAAGCTGACCTTTCACAGACATATGTGCCCATAAGCATGCATGCATGCATGCAAACACCTCTATGATTCATGCACACCCTAGATTTGCTGGCAGCATGGAATGTCTTCTGCTTCTGCTTGTCCCACCACTTTCCCCTGGGAAAACCTGCTCTTTACCACTGAATCGGAGCAAATGCCAGTTGGGATTTTGGCGTGTTGATGTTTGCTCTGATTCAGAGGTAAAGAGTGGGTTTTCCTGGGGAAAGAGGCAAGGCAAATGGAAAACTGCTCAGAGCTGTGCCTAAAAAGCATGGGACAAGCAGAAAGCCTCTTGGAAAGCTGAAGTGTGGATGAGCCTTTTGTCTCATCCCTACTTAAGCTTCCTGACTATGGCAAGTAGATCTTCACGGCGCATTCTGCCATTTCCAATAAAGTGGGATATGGACTCAGCGGACTCAGCTGTGTTACTGTTCTACAAAGATATCTTGAATTAGGTGTGCAAAAGATTTTGATGATGATTTAAGTAAATTTCCCTGCAAAATGCCCGTTTATCTAATTTATACAAAATGAAAAATTGCAAATCAACAGAATTTGTAATTTATTTATTTTTTCCAAAACAAAGGAGGCAGGGGTTTGGAGACATGAAAGGAATCTGTGAAGGGGAAATCCCCCCTCAAATTCTCTAAATGTTTGAAATAGAAGATAAAACTCCTGGCAACACCACTCATCTATTTTTTCATCCTGAAGCATTAACAGAAGCTGGTCGCATTTCTTTCTTTTCAAAAACCAACAATGAGGGATAGAAACATGCTTTTAAAGTTGCATTTCAGATTTTCTAGATTCTAGGTTCTGTATTGCATGACACACTAAATAAAAAGCCTTGATTAGGGCAACAGCTATAAATGTAGCTTTCCTGCACACTTTTGGTGTGGACTTTCATCACAGGCCCCCACTAGTTCCAGTCCAGCTCTTGCACCTTTCCTCATCTTTTATATTGGAAGGATGACAGAAGGATGGACCGGTAAGTAGAGCAAGCTCCATTCTCTTCTGAACTAACAGGGAAGCAGGGTTGGGCTGGCTCGCATTATTTACCTGGGACTAAACGCAAGCAGAGTTTGCTAAAATAGAAGCAAGCCTTAAATTGATTCCTGGTGTCTATATTTCATGTTGAAAATTGGCTTGTAAATCCATGTTTTGATCTATGGTGGCCGTCTCCTTAAGAAAAAGCAAGAGTAAATGTGTAATTTCTCCCTTGACAGCACACGGTGGCGAGGCGATCCTTCTTCCCGCTCCCCTCCGACTCGGGACAGCTCCGCTGCCTCCCATCAGCACTCTTTCTTCCTCGCCCCACGCCTTGATGTCTCCATTTCATTAGTGTGCGCCCATTCATCACGCTGTTACCGTAAGGGTGACTTTGCCCACTTGCATGTGGCAGGCAGGGCCTGGATGACATGGGGTGGCGCTGCCACTCTGACGGGGGGAGGGAAGCAGAACACCCACCCACACCCCTGCTAGTAAATGGATGTTGTGGCAGAAGGACAGCTGCATCATTACTGATGTGTAAATGATAAAGCAGCGCCTCCACATCCGTCTCTTAACTGTAAATCCAGGGAGTGCTTTATAATCAAGCGGCAGCGATAATAATGTGAAATTAGGTCTCTCTATCAAAGGGGGGAGGCCTTTTAATCACGGCTTAAAGGGTGCAAGCGCTGTTTATCATAATTGAACTGTATCCGGGCTAATTGTGGCCATATTTCACTGTCTAGGAGACAGGCACACCGACTGAGGAATGAACGCCAGGGGCCGAATGGAGCAGGAAGCTGCCACCCAACCTGTCTTGGCCCCAAAGTGCAGGAGCTTGAGTATTTGGGGAGGGTGTCAACAGATACACGAAACAGCCCCCCATCTACCTTCCCCCTGCTTAACGTATTGAAGGCTGGTAGCACAACTAGGGGGAAACAGATGACATTCTGCTCTTCAACTGCATTGGGAGTTTACATAGCTAGGCTAACAAAACCAAGCATTTTTTATCAAAAGCAACTAAAAGATGAAAATTCTGCGTTTAAAAAAATGAAAATCGGCATACACCAAGGTGCATACATTAGTCAGATTGGTAATAGCTGCAAAGAAGCAGCAGTGACTACAGAAATGGGAGGGGGGGCAAGGGATCTTATATAATGAGCAGAGCTTGCCCATTTGCAATGCAACCCTTACCATGTCTACTCAGGAGTAAGTCCTATTGAATTCAGTGAGGCTTACATGTAGGTAAGTGGGGATAAGATTGCAGAAAAAGTACTCTGTAAGAGTACCCTAGAGAGCAAGGTAGATTGCAATGGAACATGTTATATGGTATGTAGCTGCAAGTAGTCAAATAGCCTACAGTTGAAGCTGTAGGCTATTTTTGGCCTCCTCAACCCTTAATTTGCTCTGTTTATGAGTTTGAGGCACACCCCAAAAAGAATTGGGTGGGGGGAACATCCATCAGCTTCATGTCTCACCCATGCTCAGCCAGAACACATTCAAAACAGGGATTGGCCATATTTGCCACAAGTCACTACTAGTATCACTTTCACCAAACTTACTGATCTTCAATCAGAAGGAAGGGAATAAAGGTATAAAGATAGAAGTTTGGCCATGTGCACACCTGAACATTGGCTGCTTCCTAGTACAGCTATCTGGCAAAGTATGTCTCTACTTAATGGCTGAAATACAAAGCAAATAGATCCACTTCTAAATGTACAAAATGTCTGATTATCTGCTGGACATTAGCTCCCATAACTTCTCTGCCTTGTACAAAGTCTAATGGCTCATCAAATCTGTGGTGATGTTCAACATTCTTGCAGTATGTTTTTCTACCTGAAGAGCTCTGATTCCTCTCTGCCCTTGAAAACATCTCATTGATTTCCAGCTAAAGAAACCTGTGTTGTCAGGAATTGGGGAGGGTATCTCTGAGGGGTTCATATTCTTGGAATCTATGGGGGAAAGCAGACCACCACCAATGGTCTCTCTTGATATGTGTAAAGATTTTCAAAGGGGCAAAAAAACCCACAACCTTAAACAATGGACCCTGGTAAAAACTTTGTTTACAAGTATAGGCAAAACTGAGGAACCACTATGACTTAGTGGAACAGAAACATGGACCTGGTTCTGTAGGCTCCGTATGTTCCATCTTCTCTTGAGAGATCTCCTTATCTGAGTAGATAGAAACATCAAGAGTCTCAGCCTATTGCTTGTCTACAGTAGTGCTACCTCTTTCATACACCTTCTGGATCCTGCTCTTTCATGCCCCCAGTGCCTGTTGAAGGGTATACTGCAGGCTATCTTTCCAGATGTTCATTCCTTATCCTCTATAGTTGGCCTAAACTGACCTACACCTGCTCAGCCACTCGTAATTTCCTCAGTGGGTACACACAATGAAAACATCGGGGGAGGGGGATTCTTGCTTCCAAAGCTCACTGTTTTGGTTGCTCCCCTTTGGACCATCTTTAGTTTATATTGTCTTCTCTCTCTGTATGCCCCTTGACTGAATCCATACTGACCTTTCTACACCAAATGTTGAACTTTGATCCCCACCACCCGACCATTGCCCATACTGGGGGTTGTCATCCAATACCTGAGCACCCAAGGCAGGAGAAAACACCTGAGGATCCAAGGCAGAGGAAGTCTGCTTTAAGATTCTCTTATCTTAGCCGCAAACCCTCTTCTGCAATATGGTGATAACTATACTGGTCTAATTCATAGGGCTGTTGTAAAGATTATTGAGATACTGTACAGGAAGAGTTCTAAACACCTGGAATACATTACACTAATTACTTTAGTAATTATTATACATAGCATCCCAGTACAGGTGGCAGTCTGAATGAGATCACCAAAGATGGGCAATAGACAGATCTCCATACAGATTATATTAGGTCTCCAGTAGCTAGAAGCGATCAACTGGAAGTACCCTAATGTGGGTAACGTTCTGCTACGCATTTCTACTAAAAGATCCAGAATTAATCTGAATACTCATACATCAAGTTCTTTGATTTCTGACAACTTGCATGTGTGAAACAGTCATCGCAGATTGAATGCTACAGTCAGAGCTTTCATATTGCCCTACATCTCCCATTTAAAAAGTTTTCAATGTCGGCAATTCACAAATTTGCCTGGGAGCAACAGGTCAAGTGAAAAGCTACTACATAACACACATGGATATGTGAAATAAATTTCCATTGCAGGAAGATTCAGGATACTAAGCCATTCGCCTGACCCAGTGCAACTGTTCTCAATTTCTTGCCATCTGTGGGCTATTCTTTCTGGGCAAATTTACTCTGGCTATGACCACATCCTGTGCCATTTGGTTGTGTTAGTGCAAAGAAAGCCAAGCTGCCAGCCTTCCCACCCTGGACACTCTTTTGTGCCCCTCTATCTTAAACCAGACTATGCCAGGTGTGTTTCAGACACTTGGTACAGGTGGCTCCTAACAAGCCATTGCAAAGCTCACTTGCCACAAGTCATTTAGCAAGACTGACTTCAAATCAGCACGAAGGTAAACACGCTTATTACAATTATCCGTGTACAAAAAAATCAACAACAGCCGAACAACTTTCTAATATGCAATTACAGCCGCTTATTGATTTTACAATGTAATCCGCTCCGATTGATTTAATAACACAATTATAGGCTGGCTCCCGGGATATTAGTGCGGGAGATTTTCATAAACTCCAAAGCAAAAAACTAAGCGGCTTTTAAAACAACACCGTCAGATGGCTGTTTGGGGAATTATTAGCCATATGAAATCTCCTAAATCTCCTCGTTGTTACCTTGAAAGAGTATTTTCTACAAAAATGGCAACTAAGAATAGGAGGCCACTGATCATGCAGCACTGGGTGCTTTGCTGACACTCAATCCATTTCAAGGGTAGACACAGATGCCAAACTGTCCACATTTGAACCAGCTCTTCAATGCAGGGAACGCCACACAATTTGACCCTCTCGTGTCTAGCTGTGCAATCCCTGCACTATAGCCAGACCTGGTTCAGTTTGCTCTTGCAGGGTATATATTGTCTCACCCCAATTTGAATGACTTTGTTGCTTGTGCTCATCCTTTGCATGGTGGGTTGAAGGGTTTCTGAACATTCCTCTTTCCTGTACTTTTAATACTTCCTTGCAAACAAATTAAAGACTTTGAGAAAGTTCTCCTAAAAATATATCCTTTGTATGTCACTGTATCCTATACTATATTCCTTCCACAACTAAGTTGGACCAGTGATGAATTCTTCCACTACCATCCAACACCCTGAGAGAGTCACACAGTGCCAGCTTGGAGAGAATATATCAGATTGCACAAAATGAAACCAAACCTCTGGACTCACACCCAAGCTACCTTGTCTTGATAGAGAGAAGTGAACAATTTGGAGCCATCTGATTGATACTGGAACTGCTCACCCTCAGCCAATATTGCTACCTTTTCTTCCACTGCAATGATTCCTGCTGCATTTGCACCAGGTGGGTGAACCTTGTTGCTTAAAGCAGAAGGCAGGGAGAGGCCATCCTGGTACTACAACAATCTTAGCTGAATCTGTGTAAGAGCCATAAAAAGAAAGGCCTGCCATGTGGGGAACATCCACAGCCATAAAGACAGAGACCTACACAACTGAGCACCTTCACTCCTAAATGTCCAACCATCCCACCTCCCCAGCTGAGAATGCCACACATTTGTTTGGAACTGACAAATGCTCCCTTTGTAGGCCTGCCCACTGGCACAGAATGGCTCCCAAACACACAAAACGCACATGCTTAGCTCTTTCCCCGCAATGTATTTGCCAGCTTTATGGGCCCATTTTTCTTGTCAAGCTGACAGCGCTGCTAAGTGGATTTCTCTCTGATATGCGGACAGATTATCACATTACCCCAATGTCCAACACAAACATATTACTTTATATTCAATAGCTCTAATGAATATAAACTGCTTTTTCTCTTTTTGGGAGGGGAAGGAGGCTGGTGGGAGGGGGCAATCTATAGATTTTTAATGAGGGCTGCTATTTACTCCCTCCTCTTTAAAACAGGCTGAGGTGCAGCCTCTGGCTGGAAAATCAATGTTGTTATTGTTGGAATATTGTATATTGATATTGTAATAATAAGATGCAATTGATTTAGGGGTGCGTATGGATGGGGTCAACCCAGGGTTACTCTGCCTAGAGTGTGGTGCTGTCTCTCAAAGTGGACCATTTGTTTTAGGCAACCCAATTCCCCATTTGAACGCAGTGAATCCTCCCATCTGCACCCCTCCAAAAAGAAAAATGTTTGCAAACGGTAGCATAGCACTGGTGGCAGCCCCCAAAGAAGGACCAAAGCTCTGCTAAGGAAAAAACAAACAAAATCTGGTGGTCTTAAGAGTTGATTATCTAGGGTCCCAGCCCCTGAGGAAAAGAAAGAGGGGGAAATGAGAGACGCTCCTAGAATTTCAGAAAAGGTGGACCTCTGGGCTGTGTGTGAAAAACAAAAAGATGAGTTGGCCAAGGGTGGGGACAGGGTAACAACTTAGTCTTTATAGTTTACATGGCCAAAAGGCTAAAGCCTGCCCTGCCCTTGTGTAAATGAGAGTTTAAATTCTGGCCCCAGCAGATGCAGACACAGATCCAAATGTGAAGTGTGTGCAACAGATGACCCTGCACAGTAGGGACAGCGGGGCTAGAGATGCTGAAACAGTCCCTCATGAAATCCCAATGAGATGCTGGAACTAACTGGTCTCTGCGCCCGGCCTTGGGAAATGTGCTCATTTGGAGTGAAGCTGGCTGCACCTGCATTATAGCCACCAAGACGGATCACCCAATGGCCTGCGCTGAGCAGGTCCATATTTAAGCTGTCCCCATGCTTTATGGTCTGTACAGGAGCTGATGCAGAGGCAGTGAGAGGCCATTTGTCACTGCTGGAATGGCAGATTCCTGTTAATGAATAATATCGCTGCTCTCTTTGTACAACAGCTCTCGGCACTGGGGGGGTGGGGGAGGACGTTCATTGGGCTGCCTGCCTTGCTTCTGGCTTCCCTTTATTTGCCTTTGTTACCCAACGAAAGAGTCTGCTCAAACAACCTGTGCACCGTCACCCACTGTCACAGTATCTCACAACTCTGCCAACGCAACTGGAAATAAGGATGTTTTCTGTCTTGCCATCATACCTGTAAGTCCTAACCTTGCTGCCTGCCAGTTTGCTAACAACCAGCGCCAGACTGAAATCCATCATGCTGTGACTGATGAGCTGCCGGATGATGGCTGTATTGTTGAGAGAACACCAAGATGCCCCCACTGTCCCTGGGTGGCTTGCATCTCTGCCTCACACCTCACATTGGTCTCAGCCCCTTCACCCCTTCCATGGGCCAGCTTTCTCTTAGGTTTTTCTCAAGAGCATCCCTAACGTATCACAGGTCAGAGTGGACTGGTTATCACAGGAAAGACAGGTGCTTTCTGGATCTAGTCAAGAATTATCTCCTGACTTTTCAGCATCCACTGGCAACTGATCTGCAGACTTCCAGGGCAAAAATGAAAGGCAAGTTAGGGCAAAGCACATTTTTCTTAGACCAATGCATCTTGTAGGCTAGTCCTCATTATTCACAAAGGAACAAAATCACTAAAAGACACCTGTGTCAATGGGGACACAGAGCTGCATGAAGTAAAGAAGACTGGTCTCATGGGAAACACTCGTCCCCTTCTCCCCACCCCAATATCCTCTCTGCTTTCTGATCCTTTATTATTAACCACAAATGTAGTAATTTTAGTCTGCTGTCCTGCATGCTAATATGACCCTCTGAAAAATAAAACAGGATGCATGAATGTGCAAATGTAAGGTACTAGTTTAAGCTTTAGCATGCAAAATGTTTTTCAATATATATTGCTTCAGTTGTTCTCAAAACGACCCTATCAGTTTTGCAAAAGGTGGAGAACTTAGGCAGGATCCACACTAACAGTTTTGCCACATTTCATTTCAGAGAGGTTCCTCATTGTCCCAGGACACATCTTTCTGTCTTTCTTGTAAATGCACACTCCTCACAGAATTGCACTTGGTTTTTAAATACATTTTTCTTAGACAACATTGAATTTGTCACATTTCTGATAAGTTTGATGTATTGTGATTTAAAAGGCAGCCAGGGCAAGGGGAATGTTGAAGCAGGATATAGTTTGGATAATATCATCTCCTTGTGGTATTTTCCCTATAATTTTCTCTACTACTTTTTAAAAATAATCTTTTGCAAAACCTGCAATCAGAATAAAATATAGCAGATTAAGAAACTCTATTTGAATTCTAATGTGTCATATTTGCATCATTTCTAACCAAGGGCACCCTACTGGTTCAAGTTCCAGGTCAGATGCAAAACTAACTCAAGTGAGCTCCCTTTGCTGTCTCAAGAAAAACCACTACATTGCTGCCAGTCCACAAAGAAATTCTCAGCCTTTTAATCAGCCTTGTCTTTAGTCACAGGGGATCACAACAGTGCCAGTTTCAACCCCAGTGCCCTTTCAAAAATATAGGAAGCTGAGAAGGGGTTGTTGCCACCATAGGCTCAGAACCCCTTGAAGTCAGCCAGTTTATCTAGCCTGTTTGCCCTATTTGTGTCCAAGTTCCGTAAATTTTAAAAGGGGGGATTCATTAAGGATGATGGGATAATGAGCATATGGAATAAGCTTGTTAGAACCAAATACTAATCTAAACATACCATAGTTTGAAGTACGATCCAAAGCAAACGCTAAATTTCTCTATAGCTCTCACTGTTACACCCATACTTCACAATCCTTTGCACCCTCCTTTATTTCCTGTTTGGGAAATTTCACTGCTCAAATAGTTCAAGCCCACACTTGTTTCCATATAACTGCAAAGGTCAGTTACTCATACTGGCCCATAAAGAATGAAGTCCTAATGCTGACGTCATCCAATCGCTGTGTACTCTGTGAGGAACATCTAACAGATAATGGAGTTAGCCTGAGCATAAACAGCTGATCAATTAATGTGTTTTTTTGGGGGGATGGAATCATGGCTCAGTGCTTAAGCACATGCTGAAGGGTTCAGTTCCTAGCATCTCCAGTTAAAGGGTTCACAGGTAAACTGGTCTAGGAAAGGCCACTTCCTGAAACACAGGTAACTGTTGCCACCGATTGGAGCAGGCAGCAATGGCCCAGGTGGATCAGTGCTCTGACTCAGTATAAAAAACACATAATATGGCCGTAGAAACAGGCGAGGAACCTGAGTCATAAAACAGGGCATCTTAGAAGCCATTCCTGTGAAGCTGATTGTCACGTAGACCTGTCACTTTTAATCACAAACCTCTTTGAGGGAAATGAACTGCTTGCTACATGGAACAGCCACACTGTAGTACTTTTTAAATAGTCACTACTGTGTGTGACAGCTTCTTTGCAATAATAATAATAATAATAATAATAATAATAATAATAATAATAATAATAATAATTTATTATTTGTACCCCGCCCATCTCGCTGGGTTTCCCCAGCCACTCTGGGCAGCTTCCATAGAAACCAAAAATACACTAAAACATCACAGATTAAAAACTTCCCTGAACAGGGCTGCCTTAAGATGTCTTCTGAATGTCAGGTAGTTATTTATCGCTTTGACATCTGATGGGAGGGCGTTCCACAGGGCGGGCGCCACTACCGAGAAGGTCCTCTGCCTGGTTCCCTATAGCTTTGCTTCTCGCAATGACGGAACCGCCAGAAGGCCCTCGCCGCTGGACCTCAGCGTCCGGGCAGAACGAATCAGACCAAATTACACCACACTTAGCTCTCAAAGCCTCAGCCACCAACTAGATGCAGCCGCTGCATGTGTATTATCTATGCAAGTTCTTTATGTGTTTACACACACAACAGAAATCTCTGGCTATGAGTTCCACAGTAGAATAGCATGTTTAGTAAAAATAGTGCTTGCTGAATTAAAAAGATGAAGTTAATGGACTAACGGAATATGAAATTCCTTCCAAGCCCACAAGAAAGTTGCAATGCCACCAGAATACAGAATGACAACAACGAACCAGAAGTGAGAATTAAATTGGGGTGTTCTCTCTCTCCTCCCTCATACCTTCAATATGGCCGCAGTGGGAAGGTCCCTGGGACTGCCGGCAGGTATCTCAGATAGTGCTGACAGCAGATGGACAGAACATTAAGAATAACTTACCTCATTATCTGCAATTACATTACTGCCACACACCTCATTTCTTCGCAAAGAAAAGAAAATTAGTTTTATATTGACTTCATCCTAGCACTTTTCCCAACTGGCCACTGGATAAACCACTCATTGTTTGAAGGCAGGGATTTGGGACATAGAGTGGGGGGTGGGCTTTGATGCTTCAATGAATAACAATTTCTCCTAACCTGTTGCCTAAAGGTGAGACTCCCCTCATACACAGGAGTCCATGTTTTTGTGTGGAAGGCTAGGCCTGAGTGGTTTAGGAATGAGACACAAGTTACTAGGGCTTGATCTTGGATTATTAGCCCCTGAAATGAGAAACTTCAATTCACAAATCACCCGTATGGTAGTCAATGGCATTCAAAAGGCCCAATCTGGAGGTGAGAAGTTCTCAGGCCATATAGGGATCTGTGTCCGCTATACACAACATGCTTCATTTCCATTTCCTGTCTGGCCCCTGCCATGGGATGTCACCTTTCCAACGTACATAAAGACCCCAAACAATGGCCTGCCCTCAAGGGCCAGCATGCCTGAGAACCGAAATGGGGGAAGCGTGCAGGGAAGGGGCAGCAGGTTACAATGGAGACATTTCCCCCTGTGTCGGCATTCTGCAACCTCTCCATCCATTAGCCGTAATTGCTGGCAGCAGAATAACAGCATTTTTAAAAGCAGAGCTTTGCTCTGCTGGGCAGAAAGAAGGGGGAACATGCTCTCTGCTTCAAGGTACAAATGCCAGGCTCCCATCTGTCAGGAGGAAGGGCAGACAGAGCCACCCGAGGGCCCGTCACATATCCATTTTTGCTCGAGAACGTGGGAGGGTCCTGCATGCAAAGGGAACACTCACAGCCCAGGAATCCTTGAGCAGGTAGAAATCATGCCCAGCTCTGGGCTAAACAAGTTGCCCCCTGCTGAGAGATGAAGAGGCTGACAGTGATTCACATCTTCATTTACAGCCACAGAAAAAGGCTAGACCATCCTAATGGCTCACCACTTTTATCCATGCAAATATATACTATTATCTATATCTCGCCTGCATCCAAAACAATGAGCTAAATTTAGGTTTTAAGGCACCATCCAAGTCACTCTAGATACAGGTTAGTGGTGGCTTGCCAGAATCCTAATCTGTGCTGAATTCAGCCTGTGGTAGCATATGCTATACTACAGGCTTGGGATGGATAGCAGTGTACAGTACAAAAGTTAGAAGTAGACAGTCCTTTCCAGTGGTTACTATGAGCTGAGATGTTTGGCGTAAATCATCCCTGAGGCTCAGTGAGGAAGGCACTCGGCCTGCTAAGTTTCTCACATAGTGTGGGTGGGGCTGAACTCAGTTGTGGGTGGTGCCATCACTTTTCAATGTCTCCCCCCCCCCACTTTGTGGGTGTGGAGGGGGGCCTGGCCTTTGCCAGAGGTCTGACCTCATCACTTGTAAATTCCTTTGAAATTAGGCTGAGGGTTTCCCAACTGGCCTGTTGCCAACCATGCCAAAGGTCTCTTCACTGAGGACAAAGAAAGGCAACTTTTTTGGAGAATGGCCAAAGTATTGTTTGGATTGCCATTTAGGGGCCTCGGTTAACCTGGCATTGCAATGAGGTGGAAGGCTGGTGAGGCTCAAATCAGTTGCCATTCAAAACAGATGTATAAATAAATACCAGCCATCACATCGCCTGAATGATCTACTGTTCTATGTAGTTGTTTCATGTTTATCCTGCTGCTCAAGGAGCTCAGAAGCGTTTTGGCCTCCTGAGGTAAGCTGGGCTAAGAAAGGGATTTGCTCCAGGCCACCTAGTGAGCATCATGGCTGAGCAGAGATCTGATCTTGGATTCCCTAATCCAAACCTCATGTTAAAGTCACTATCCCACAGTTGTTGTTCTCCAGCAGCAAATTACCATATTGTTTTAAGTGGTGGATTTAAAGGGGTATAAATTCTCCTAAATATCAGAAGATAAAGGACCTAAATGGATAGTGTGTCTACTAGTGGAATAGGGCAGAAAATTTGGATATTGACACAATACAGACTGTTTAGTTTACTACACAGAAGTCAAATAAACATGCAAAACCATCTGTGGTCAAGTATGGGCATCTTAAATGTCTAAAAAAAGCACACCTCACACCAGTGCTTTCCATCATGTACCTGTAAGGTATATACTGAAATCATGCACTAGCTGGAGTCCAGACTGCAGGTGATATGTCTGCCCCACTCCTTACTGTGCATGGTATCGGGAACAGCAAAGCAAGAGATGTTTGCCCCTCTTTCTCAACTGGTCACTGGGAAATTCTTCTGGTATCTAGCTTCCGCAGCTGCTCTTGTCCTAGTTATAAGGAGCTGCTTTAGACAGTGCAATTGGCCCTCCTCGCCCCATAATATCTACCATACTTTCAGGAAAAGATTGTTCCCAGCTAGGAGTTCGCAGTCTTGTTCACCATTCTTGCCATACTGCCATACAGCCAGGCTCCAGTATAAAAGAGAAGCCCAAGTCTCTGCCGAAGGGAGAAGGAAGAGATACGTTGACTAGTCTCTGCCTTGCTAGGGATTCCAAGTATAGAGGCAAAACAAGTACAGATGGTGACCACTTTAGGAACGATCACTGATGTGTGGGTCCTTTTGGACCCAGAAGAAGGCACAATGGGGCGTAAGAGGGTACAAAACGGTTGTTGCCTGTAAACTCGTTTCCACTTCCCTTGTCTAGCTCTGCAATGAAGCAGGGGCAGAGGGATGTAGAGGCACATGGGCTTGTTTGCATCTGCCATGCATTTTGAACACCCAGCAACTACAGAGTCAAAGCAAGCCTCTTCTCATTTTCAGTTCCAAGATGGAGATGGCAGGAGGATATTTTCACACTGTGCAAAATGCTCCACCACCACTCCAGCTCCGGATTTCTAGCTGGAGAAGGAAGCAGGGGAATGCTCTCGGATTTGTGCTATGTTTCAGGGGTCCAGCATGTGGTCAAGGACCAGGCCCCACCCACTGAAGGATGATGATGATACTCTTGGCACCAACAAATTTTGGGTTGGCCACCAAGGCAAGAAATATTTACTGGCTTCTGCTCCCAACTCTAGTACCCAAGATGCCAGAGATTGAAACTGATACCTTATACATGCAAAAAGAATTGTGCTCTGTCGCAAAGCAATGATTCCTCCCATGCTTCTCTTAATGACAATTATGATTATATTATGAAAACAGTCACTGTTGGCTTGATCCCTAGGATACACCTGTGCATAGATGAGTGTCCAACAGCCAAGGCATTTGTTTTCTCCAGCATTTCCTTCTTTCCTGGCCAGGCCTGAAGAGTAGCTTCCTTGCTATACCCTAAGAGATGCATTCCTCATCAGCCTCCTTTCTCCCTGGCCACCATCCAAATTAAAAAAAGAACATCCCATGACACCATAACCCCTTCCACTCGCTCAACATTTATATTTGTTAAACTTTTTAGCAAACTTTCAGATTTTTGTGTGCACTTGAAGTTCTCAGGATTTACTCAACATCTTGTACCCAGTAGTCCAATCAAGCTGGGCCTATTTATTAATCACCTTCCAAGAAGCATCCCAAAATGACTGAACAATAAAAACATCAACAGCAAAAAACATATAAAAACAAGTTATTTATTGCACTTTTAACCCACTCTTCAATCAAAAAGGCTCCCAGAGCAGCTTATTTATCAAGACAAAAGTCCCTGCCCTCAGGTTTATAATCTAAAGCATAATAAGATAAGAACAGCCTGCTGGATTCAGGCCAGTGGCCCGTCTAGTCCAGCGTCCTGTTCTCACAGTGGTCAACCAAATGCCTATGGGAAGTGCGCAAGCAGGATCTGAGCACAACAGCCCTCTCTCCTCTTTTGATTCTGAGCAACTGGTATTCAGAAGTATACTGTCTCCAGCAGTGGAGGCAGAACACAGCCATCATGACTAGTAGTCAATGACAGCCTTATTCTCCATCAATTTGTCTAATCCTCTTTTAAAGCCATCCCAGTTTCAGAACCCAGTTCTGAAAGTTACAGTTCTTATGATGATCAGCTGTGATAGAAACTGAAAGGCTGCTGCTAAGTGATGGTTGGGAAAGCACCAAAGGCTGCTGGTCTCTCCGCAAAACCAACAGAATAGTCCTGCTTCCCTTCTGCTCTGCAGCCGGATTCCATCTGCCTTGCTTTGATCTGGAGGGTCAGAAGCTGTGCTCTTTTGCAACTTAAAGTGTTTGTGTACCTAGGACTGCACTGCAGAAGATTACCTTTGGGTCTTGTATAGCTCTGTAATGGTATGGCTATCATTCAACCCAAGTCACAAAGAAAGAAAGGAAAAAGAAAGGGGGTGGAGGGAGGGAAGATGGATGGGGGTGGGGTGGGGTGGCGATGTTTCTATTATGCTTAATGTGTGTAGAGTTTGGTGTCAGCGTTACTTGTGTTCCTTTGGTGGTGAGAGAGGTTGGGGTCGGCCTAGGGTGTGATTGTTTGTTTGTGATTGGCTGTGGTGATCTTTGTTTTCATGTGTGAGTGAGGTGGGTGGGTGTTTTGGATCAGGTTAGCCATATTGATTTGTATGCTGTTGGTGGATTATTGTCATTGTCTTGTTGGGCTGTGTATGTGACCATCAGCCATTTCTAATAATGAGATGTGGTAACAGCCTCCTGTTGTGACTGGATACTAAAGAAAACCAGTTCCTAAAATGATATAATTTTGTATGCATTGTTATTTATTCTAAGATTTGGCTGTATGCTTTTTATTTTGTGTTCTATACACCATATCTGTACGGTGGGTTATAAATACTTTAATAAAATAAAAATAAATCATAAATGTACATCAGCTTTGTAATACGCTATTATCTGTATCTACCTTAAGATTCATAAATGCTTTTGTAAATTGGAAAAATCCTGTAAGCCAGGCCCCAAATGCAGCCATTATCTCTATTAATATATTTATTTGTATCCTGTCCTTCCTCTAAGTAGCTCAGGGTGAAATATATGGTTCCTCTTCCCTTCTATGATCACACAAGTCACATGAGTTAGGTTAGGCTAAGAGGCAGGAAACAGGCTCAATGTCAAATAGCAGGCTTTGTAGCTGAGCAAGGATTTCAACTCCAGCCTTCCTGGTCTAAGTCCAACATCTAGTGACTGTCACTACACCACACTAACACTCACAAGGCACAGGCAGCTTTTGCTGCATGCTTGAGGTGGCCTTTGGCCCCAGCAATTCTTTATGGGATGCTATTTTCCACAACTCCTGAACTCATGTTCACAACTCATGTTCTAAAGGAAAAAAGTCTCAAAGAGCTGTATTTCTGTCAACCAAGCCCACATTGGGGCTTTCTGACGGCTGTCTTAACAATGGCAAGGCTGGTGAGACATCTTCATTAAGCACAGTCTCAGCCACTTGCAAGGTCTCCCTTGAATGTCCACCTGCCCTTTCGGACTTACTCTTCTTCACTACTTTTCCTAAGTCCCAACTCTTTACTGCAGACAATTTGAACA
The DNA here is from genome assembly GCF_965112155.1 of Podarcis liolepis. Taxonomy (NCBI): domain Eukaryota; kingdom Metazoa; phylum Chordata; class Lepidosauria; order Squamata; family Lacertidae; genus Podarcis; species Podarcis liolepis. The sequence goes on from NC_139559.1 coordinate 50,895,238, forward strand.
CTGAATTTGTACTGTTGCAAAGAACTCCAGCATTGGAACCACCAGCACCTTGAAATTACCATATGACAGGACACAAGCTGTAATAAAAATATATTTACCTGTCAGTGAAAGACAGTCAGAGAAGGAGCCACACACATTTTGTGAAGCAATGTCTATCTCCTGTTCCCATAAAATACTGAAGCATATAACATTTATTCACAGAAATGCAAGGCATTCTCCTCCAATGTGGTACCCATTCTTTGGAACTCCTTCTTCTGGCAGATCAGACTGGCAAGGTTGTGAAGAGTTGGTGAAAAACTGCACACCAAGGTGTTTGTGGCTTGTGGGCTTTCACAACTGTTCTTTGTGTTTTTCAATAGTGTTTTATTATGATGGGTTTAGATAGCTTTGAGTTCCTAGCAATGCCTAGAAAGAGTTCTGAAAATGTTTATGCAGAAACAAATAGATGAATAAATGCAGGGTAGACTACCTGGGCATATAGTGGGAGGCCAAGGACCTGCACTGGAGAAAAAATTACTCAGCCTCTGTGATTAATACCACTCACCCAGCCCTGATGCATACATAATGCTGCTCAATAGTAATGAAGTGTTAACAGAGCCATTTCCTTAGAAATTCCTTTTTATCTTTCCATAAGTCTTTATAAAGGCAGAAGCAACAGCATTTCCCACCTGTCAGGATATTTGTGGAATGGGACAAGTCGCTTACGACCCTTCTGAAAGTTCTGTTTTATTTATGAAGGAGTTGGACAGACATCCAGTTAAGAAAAATATCAATCTATTTAGCCTGGTAGGTTCTACAGAGTTTTCTTGAGTCTCAGGAAGACGTCCTTCTCAGCCCTGCTACGTGAGATAACCCAAGGAATCTATCTGTGTCTTCATATGAACACTGCCAAGCTGATGTTCTTCCACACTCCTCTCACCTCAGAAGTTTCCCCAGTGGCAGACACTAGACTGGTACCTAGCAACATAACCTTATGCCAAGTCAGACACTGGTCCATCCAGCTCATTGTTGTCTATACAGACTGGCTTGTGGCTCCCCAGGGTTTTAGGCAGAGAAGTTTCCTCCAGAACTACTTGGAGGTGCCAGGCACTGAACTTGGTACTTTTTGCATGTAAACCATGTGCTCTTCTACAGAACTACATTCCTTCCCCTTGTAGTGAGGGCATGGTCCACAAACCTGCAAACCACACTTGGAGGCAGTATACGCCTGAAAACCAGTTTGTGAAAACCATAGGAAGGCAAAGTGCTCACATGCTCATGCCCTGCATGCAAATTTCCCACAGGCATCTGGCTGGCTGCTATGAGAACAGGATACTGGACTAGATGGGACATTAAGACTCTTCTTACATTCTAATGAGATGCTCCATCTGGTCTCTTCTCTGTGCTACACTCAATTTTATAGCCACAAACTCAAAAAAAAGTCCACATTGGGGCCACTGAAAGTGCTTGTGTGCACAACAAGAATGCTGGGAGATAGAAATGAACCAGCAGCTGACTGCAAATATAACCTCTCTTCACCAGAAAGCTCTCTGTAAACTCTGCCGAAACGAGAGCTGAGCCTTGCAGCTACACTGAAGCTTTGCAATATGGGCATTGCCTATTCCTTTGTATAAAGACAGAGATGGCAAGTCTGAATGTGAAAAGCCATGGCATGGTCAGATACAGTAAGGCTAAAACTGTGCCCCCTTCCCCTCCATGAGATAACGACCAGGCTGATATTGAAGGATAACAGTGGTTCAGCAATAAGAGGGGGGGAAGCAATTTCATCTTTATTAGTGGGAGAATTCTCTTTTAGTAATAAGCACACTTCAAATAATTAGCGTGTTTTACGTAATAATGAAATTATGGAAATGCAGTCCACTTATTCAAACAAGTCACCATTACCATATTTTTAAATATTAGACTTAATTAGAGTTTATCACTTCACAGAAGTACGAGGAGTGGAGATTTTTTTTTCTACTTTGCGCAAAAAAAAATCCTCATAAAGTGTTTATTAAGAGCGGGTAAGAAGGGGATAATGATGTGTTTGGAAATTAAGGCAATCAAACATTTAATGCTATGCACTCCTGTAGGCAAAAGCATTCAAATGAGTCAATTAGACATCCATTATCCAGGCACGATTAAACACGGCAGAACGAGAGGCTGTCCGCCCCAGTGCCTGTTTGTGCTGAGGACTTATGCCCACTTAAAGCTGGCTAATAAAACACTAAACTTGGAAGAGGATGCAAAATGCGGGGGTGGGGGGGTGGGGAGGCAAAGGAAGGAAGGTAAGACATAAGGAAGTGGATTGCCAGGATGACAGGCAGGCCATGAGAGGAGGGACAATGATGTAGTGGTGTCTTGTGGACCAGGGTTTCATAAATCACAATAATTAAGTTAACACGGAAATCAACTTCACCATCCCGTTAAATTACAGCATTTGCATATTAGGGCTCAAATGAAGTCTGTGTTTTGGCAGGACAAGGAGCGGGCTGGAGAGAGGGGAAAAGTAGGGTGGGAGGGGAGGAAGGAGGGAGCTGATAAGGGATCCATTTATTATGGTGAATAACTAATTTCAGAATTTATAGTGCTGGATTTTCGTCCCCATGCCATTTATATTACCGGTGGAAATTAAGGGGCGGGCAGGAGGCTGGCTGGACATCTTTCTGCGTTATTGCTTGTCTGCCATTTGCAAATCATTATTAATTGTGGCCCACGCACATGGTGCAGCAGGCCACAGCGCCTGGACAGACAGTGCCAGCACACATATCTCTTCATCAGGCCCCCAGCCACTGGCCCTGAGAGGCAATTACCCCTCCCTGATTGGTATCAGATAAGGAGGGAATTTTTACAAATTAGAGAATAAATAGGATTTCCACACATGGAGCAGAGAGGACTTGAGAGGCGGTAATGAAAAACGATACATCACCATCAGCTAGACAATCCTATTCATACAGTCCTGTATTATGCTCACCACTCATAAAAATCCCACCAAATGACAGACAGACACCGACAACATGTCTTGCAAAATCAGACACACTCCCCACCCTCAGAGTTTCCTTGGGCAGTTATCGGGGACCTTTCCCTCCAAAATGGCTACCACTAGAGATGCAATCCTGCCAATCGCTGTTTTTTTCACATAAGGATTTCCCTGGGCTATGAAGCCATGCCTTCGGGTTTCACTGTCCTGTCCCGTAACTGTAGATGTGAGGTGTGGACTGTGAGTATACAGCGTGGGAGATGGTCATTTTGCACATCATCCTTAAAAATACTTCTGTGTTAGCACTACGCCTAGACCAGGGCTGAACCCAGCACTGAGAGGAATGAGCTGGAGTTGCACTGAAGACTGATGACCAGTTTTCCACCAGAAAGACCAGGGAAAAACTAATGAATATATTTTAGAGATACAAAACTAATTTTCTCCATCATGCCAAATTTGACTGGCAATTCTGTTTTGTTTTTAAATTCCCATAGCGTATTAACATAAGAAAACTGATTCTGTTGCAAATCACAACCTTGAGTGGACTTCCTGTTGCGCTCTCTCTTGCTATCTCTAAACTATGCCTTAATTCCCTTCGAATCTGTTTGGCTTAATTATATCCCAAGAGGCATTCATTTCTGCACTTCAGATAGAATTTTGGGGGTATACAAAGCCTGGCTTAGAATAGCAGCAAAAATATCTGCGGGCTTTCTAAGTGACTTCCTTGTAGTGCAGCATAATGTCTCTCTCCTGGGAATTAGTATACCACTCTGCAAGGGAGCATTTTTGTGCTATACCGTTTCTATAGGTGTTAAGACACTTCAGAAATCCAGCATGCATCCGAGCAGGGAGGCAAAGAGGACTTAAAACTCACCAGTTGCTCAGGATCTGGGCCAATCCAGAATGACAGACCCAGTTCCCTAAGCATGTCTCCTCTGTGAAATGGACTTGGACAGTTATTAATCTGGGCTTGGTTAAGAGATCTTACTATGACTTGTTTTAAAGGTTTCCACATTGGCTGATGTACCTATCCAGACCTCAGTCTAAGCAAAATTATGAGAACTGCTCCCCAAATATGACTCATCATTTGACAGCACTAATTCTGGTCCCTATAATCCACAGAAACCACTTTCGCTTAAGAATATGCCTTGGTCCCACACTGCTCCCTTTACAATGCTCCTCTAATGTCAGAGAGAGGAGAAGAGGGGCATCTGCAAGAAGACAGAAAGCAAACTGGAATCTTCCATCCTGGATTTGCAGTTAGTCCTCCACTGGGGAAACCATGATATTAATAGCCCTTACAAGGTTACGGGTTTGATCCACACATGACTATGTTCAATTATAACCTTTAATTAACCCCCCTCATAATTCTACAGCCACATTTCCTGGTCTGCAATATATTTCAGATAAGAATCTTAGGGCCAAATAAATGGGAGAACATTTCAGGGATTAAGCAATTAAATGAATTTTTGGAAGTATAGATGTTAGGCACGAGAGCCTCAATCCTGATTGAGACCCTGTTTGGAGGAGGAATTTAAACCCTTTGCCTTCCCAATCCAGACCAGGCCCCCATACCTGCTACACCAGCTATATTCACTTAAATGAACATTCATACAATTGCTAACTGAATGGTACCATGGTTAAGTTGGCTCACAGGCAGTTATACTTTGGTAACAACATCGTTTTCTGTGCAAGCTCCAGTGAAATAAATGGCAACTGAGCCAAAGCATATCCATGTTTTTGAGCAAGCCCCATTCATCACAGGAGCCTCACACAGAAGATGCTCAGGTTTACTGTGCCATAGGTTGAGTGGCTGTGTGATGCTATGGAGAACAGCTTAAAACATACCTAATGACCAGAAAGGTCTCCAAATGGGATTTAAACTGGGGCAGAATTTGTTAGAAAGCAATTGTCACAATCCGTTATTTCCTCAACTTTCTTGTGCATTTAGATGCCTAATTGTATGTGCCAGCTTGATTTAGCCATTATTCCCCAGTTTTGCTCTGGTGGGTGTTCCCGGGAGCACTCATTCACACACACACACACACACACACACACACACACAGGCAGAGAGTGTAAGGGTCAGGGGTGAAGCAGGAGCCAATACTCTTAAGCTGAAAGGATCTCCATCCTTCACTGCTCCAAATCAACCAGCCAGGTGTTTGACTGTCTTGGCAATGGGGATAGATTGCCATTTCCGGCACAGAAGCTGTTCTACATGCAGTTCAAAATGCGTAAGGGAGCTCAGAGACTGGGAGTTGGGGGAGGGGGGCATGGTGTAGGTCTGCACTACGGAAAGATACGTCATTAGGTAGTGCCTGAAGCACAACTGTGTTTAAAATGGTAACACCAGGGGAATTGCCCGTATTTGTCTGTGACTATTGCGGGGGAAAGGGTTTGAGTATGGAGACTGCTAGCCCCAAGTGATCCAGTGCATCTCTTTTTGAACAAGAGTACAATGGTACCTATGTTTATGAACTTAATCCATTCCTGAAGTCCGTTCTCAAACCAAATCCGTTCTTAAACTGAGGCACACTTTCCCTAATGAGTCCTCCTGCTGCCAGTGCCCTTCCACCATTCAGCTTCTGTTCTTAGACCGAGGTAAAGTTCGCAAACCGAATAGTTTGTAAACCGAGGTACCACTGTATATGTAGGAGCGGTACTATTTTCCACTCCCTGATCTTCCATGGATCTCCTGTGTGATCACAGATAAGATCATGCTCTGGGCTACTTCCCAAACTCTACTATAGGTAATTCTGATTACAAAAAGTGGGAGAACACTGAACTTTTCACAGCATCGTTCCATGGATCTAGTGTAGAAAGTGGTAAGAAGTCACAATTCAATAGCTGAAAATGTTATTCTAAAAGCAACATTGGGAATGCAGAGTGTGGGGCAAACAGCAGTAGTGTATACCTGCCTGCAAGGACATTGCCTCCTCTCTCACTAGAAGAAATGGCTAGAGCAATACTGCTTCTGGTATACAGCCATATATTCTCTAGGGGAAGGTCAGACCTCTGCTCGCTGTAAAGGAGTCATGTCTTAGCACTTATCCTCACAATATTTATGGCAAGTTTATGCCTGGCTGTTAAAGTCAGCAGTAGTTACTGCTGATAAAGGCAGGGCTCTGCTCCCTGGAACTTTCTGCCCTTGCTAAACTGCTCATCGCTGTCTCTTGGCTGCTCCTGCTGAGAACCTCACATGAACACTGGGGTTTCCTTTCCAGCAATGAGAAATTTCAATACTTGCTGCAGAAAAGCACCAGTCACCTCTGCAGGCACTGAAGCACCTCTGGGTTCTATATTCCTATGCTTGGATTGCTACAAGCAAGGACCGGCTTTTTCTGACTACACTTGCACCATGTGTTAGGGACTATAACCTGGCCTCATGGGTACCTTCACAATCAAAGATTTTAAAATGAAATTATAATGATCACCCATTCAACTCCACTGAAGCCCCACTGGTCTCTTGTGGATATCCTGGGTTGTAAGAGGAACCTGGTCCTAAATATTAACAGATATTTTTGCTTCATTGGTATCTTACACAAGAAGTATTTGACAGGCAAGAAGTGGTAAATATTATCTTCCCAAATAGCTGCTTGCATCCTTACCGCCAGATAGAAAGGAGATGCACCCTTTGAGTAGGGTAGGTGGTGAGAGCTGGTCTTCCAGCTACTCCACTTTCCCATTATTTTTACCTTGTCAAGAAATTATTTTTACCATATTCGTTGACTTGAGAGCAGCTGCCCTTCCATCCCTTTCCATCCACTGCTCCTGAGTGGGATTCAGTTAATAAGACCATTAATGGAATCCCTATGCAAGGGCTTTCATTTGTGCAACAGGGGCTTTCCCACCTGCACCCCCCAAAATTGGCTCTTGGGCAGGGGGAGAACCCTCGGAACAGCCTGCTCAGGAAGGAAAGGGGATATTGTTCAGTCTGCAAGCCAAAATGCTTGCCCTGATGCAACAATCACCTTAGCACGGCACTGAATCCCTCCCCACGTCTCACCAGCAAGCCTTGAACAACCCCCTGGTCACTTCCTGGTTCAGCTGAAGCTACTGGGATTGGGACCCTAATTAGGAAGAGACATCAAAGTCAAAATGGGAGAATCTGTTAAGTAGAGCTACTTCTCCCTGAGAGTGACACACCATGACAAGAAAAAGGAATGAAAGGGAAGGGTTGCAATTCCGGAGCTTCCAAGAGTCCTAATATAAAGTTTTCTGCTTTAAAGCCAGGCGAGATGGCCTAGTTATTGCGTTGAAAGGCTTCGGAATGAAACTGCAGAGCTACACTCAAAATCTTTCAAATAAGCCCAGCTTCATTTTGGCAGGTCCAGCAAGGCAGAGGCACTGATTGCACACAGAAGGCCAGCTCTCTTTATCTTGGAGGGAGACCTGCCTATTTTTAAACATTAGCTCCCAATCCTCAGTCCAGCCCTTTGTCTCTCTTGCCTTCGGAAGGACAGATCAAACGCCAGACCCTTGCCATTGTTTCTCTCCCAGCGAGAAGGATGCAGAGCTGTAATCTTCCCACAAAGCCACACGCTTCAAAGGAATCAAAAGTGCTTATTAAAAGTCCTGGGAAACTAATTTAATAACATCCCAAAGGGCTGGAAAAATCAGCACCGGAGGCTCAAAATATAGCCAGGGGTGAGGAACTATTTTATCTAGCTACAGATGCACAACAGCCTCCTGTGCTCAAGAGGGAGTTTCTTCCATCTCCACAAGGGAAGAATCTACATTTGTTTTGTGCCTTTAAATGATTTCTCTGGTACTCTGCCTACTGATCGTTCTTTGCCAGGACTACTTCTAACAATCCACAGCTCTTCATCAGACTACACGGGCTCTAATGAACTGATCAACATTATCAGTAGCCTCAAAAAACTTTTATTATGAAAAGCAACCAATAATGTTATGTATCTCTCTGGGTCCCCACCAAAGACAAGGACCACACATTCAACAATAGCCCAGAATTTACAAAAAAGCCATTCTAGGAGGTAACACTGTGTGTGTGTGTGTGTGTGTGTGTGTGTGTGTGTGTGTGTGTTTGCAAATGTGGGGAGACAATAGATTAATAAAATCAAAGCATAGGATAATTTATTCATTAAACTATTACTTTAAGGATTAGCTATTACTAACTATTACTTTAAGGATTAGCTATGGGCGCTGCTTTTAGAAATAAAGTTGATGCTTAAATTTACCTGGTTTTGCATATGCCTATACAGTCGTACTCCTCGAAGTCAAGTCGCAACTGTATTAACGGTGTTAAGAAAAAGGAAACAAACTTGCAAGACGTTTTCGTCTTGCAAAGCAAGCCCATAGGGAAATTTGTCTTGCGAAGCAGCTCAGAAAACGCAAAACCCTTTCGTCTAGCGAGTTTTTCGTCTTGCGAGGCATTCGTCTTGCGAGGCACCACTGTATTAAGATTAATATACAGAAAAAGTATTGTTTCTTCCAACTTCACATTTACATGAGGCTAATATGGTGAAGTTGACCCAGGAAAAGAAAGCTGCATCTTAGACTCTTGCTGAGTGTCACCATGATAACTGCTTCAGACTGAATCTAAAGAATGTAAAGAAAAAACAAGCCTGCTGTGGTTGAAAGTCTCCTTCTTTTCACCATACGCAGAGTTATAGCTGTGGTAACAATTGCATTTATATAACTATTTGGAACATTTGCACAACCTCATATACAGTACACTGCTTTCTTGTAGTTCTTACAACAGCCCTTTTAGGTAGGCCAGACTTCTTTTTGCTTCAGTAGGCATTTTAAGAAAGTTTTACTGATCAATTTTCTCTATTGTATCTTTCTTCTAACCTATTATATTAAGTGGATATAAATTGTTGAAATAAATATTCTTATCAGCATAGCACAGACTGGGGGAAGAGGGATGTTTCAATTCCACATCAAGAGGAACTCAGATACCTGAGCTCATTATTGGGAGCCTGGATAGCTCAGCTGGTTAGAGTGTGGTGCTGATAACAGCAAGGTTGCAGGTTTGATCCCTGTATGGGACAGCTGCATACAGTGGTACCTCGGGTTAAGTACTTAATTCGTTCCGGAGGTCCATACTTACCCTGAAACTGTTCTTAACCTGAAGCACCACTTTAGCTAATGGGGCCTCCTGCTGCCGCCGGAGCCTGATTTCTGTTCTTATCCTGAAGCAAAGTTCTTAACCTGAAGCACTATTTCTGGCTTAGTGGAGTGTGTAACCTGAAGCGTATGTAACCTGAAGTGTATGTAACCCGAGGTACCATTGTATTCCTGCATTGCAGGGGGATGAACTAGATGACCCCCAGGGTCCCTTCCAACTCTATGATTCTATGAGCAAGTGGAATCTGTAGCAAAATGTATCAGTGTATCCCTGCCTCTCTTCCTGTTGTGGTGTCTGTGAGAAAGGAGTTTTGAAGTGCTATTTAGGTCTCATTCAGGAGTATCAGGAAGGATGAAGACCCTGAAGCCTTCTCCTGCCACACTATAACATAAAGCTAGAAGGCTTAGGTTTGGGCCTGACTGCGAGGCCTGAACTCGCCCAGCACAGGGGTGGGATTTTTTAGATGTGACAGCATGCACCCCTCAACCCAAATCTTCCCTGCATAATGATAAAGCTGCAGCTTTGCGCTAGAAGAGACCACTAAATTTTTGAAGCATTCTCCTTCCCCATATAAAGTTTCTACTCTGTCTCTCAACTGCCTTCAACATTCCATACATCCTGGAAGATCATAGATCCTTGTCAGAGTGTTCTGAGCCCTCTCCCCTTTAATTAACAAGACTATACTAGGCCTAGGAAGTTCCTTGAGTATGCTGAAACCACTAATTTATTTTTGGGTGGACCCACTTATAGAACCCTCATCCACCCAAGTTCTGTTAGGGTGTGAAACCTAAGACGCTGGCAAGTTAGCAATGTGATGTGACTTTAAGGAGTCAAGCTCGTTAAGTTGTTAAGTTGCTCAGTATATAAAGAGTGTTTGTTTTCTCTGTGTGTGGGGCGTGAAGCAAAAATGTCCGAAAGCTCCGGAGGTGTTTCTGTTATGTTTCTGCAATAAACCTGTCTTTGGAAAGACAGGCTTCCCTGTGTCGTTATTTCTTTGCTGCTGAGGCTCTGAAGCTTGGACTGCAACAAGAATCTCTGCACTGGACTTAATTAATGCTCTGCAAAGAGAGCTGTTGCTGGTGGCGCAGCGGAAGCGTTTACTGGACCAGTACACAAACTCTCTTAGGTTATGGATCCTTCTACGTTTCTACAGCTGTATTGTGTGCAGAGAAAGTGAAAGCAGCTTTCAGATGAGTGAAGACCGGCTTGGTCGTAAATCCAGCTCTTAAAGGAACTAAAAGGCTTCAGAGGAGGCTGGAGGCGTCTGAAAAGTGAGTAAAACAAATCCCAAGGGGAAAGAGAAGCAAGGGCACACAGAGGGAGTAGCAGCAGACCCCAAGAATGGCCGGGGAAAATTTCCAGGTTCCCTTTACAAAGTTGAACTCTGCTAATTACGTGCAGTGGTCTAAGAGGGCTCAAGTCTGGTTGGAAGCCAAAGAAGTGTGGGCTGACTATGTCCAGAGGCGAAAGCCGTTTGTGGCTGTTGCAGCAGATGCCACAGCAGAGCAACAGGCTGCTGCACATGCTCAGAACAGGGAACATGATAAAATGGACACTAAAGCTAGATGCATGTTGATGGTATCGATAGACGATTCCCAGTTACCTCATGTGGAAAATTTAAGGTCTGCATTTGAAATTTGGGAAGCTCTTAGGCGAATTCACCACAGAGCCACGCCCGGAGAGAAGGTGAACATTATACGTGCTTTGTATGAGTTGAAACTGAAGCCAGGGGATAGTGTGGTTGAACACACGTCACAGATGACTGAGTATTTCAACCGACTGTCATCTTTAGGTGTGAATTTTCCTGAAAATATTAAAGTTTATACTCTGCTTAGCAGCCTGCATGCAGGGTTTGAAAACTTAGTACTAACTTTTCAAGTTTTGCCAGAGGACCAGCTGAATATGAATTATGTGACTGGTAGATTGTGTGAACAAGAATATCAACATCATCGAAAACGTATTGATAATTCAAATACCCCAAGGGTTGGATGTTCAGATAATTCCCAGCGTGGGGAAACTAGCAGGCAAAGCCGTAAGGAAGCCTCACAAGTGTCTGCTATGACCAGCAAGTCATGTTTTCGATGTGGCAGCAGGTTTCATTTGATAGTAAAGTGTCCAGAAAAGCAACAGGAATTTCAACAGTCCAGGGCCAGTTTCCGGAGCTACAGGGGAAGACGACGTGAGAACTACAAGAATCAACGATCCAGAGGGGGAGCAGGTGCTGATAAGGGACTATCTGCAATGGCAGCACAACAGAGTCCTAAAAGGAGCCAACAAACTTTGAAGTGGATAATTGACAGTGGAGCAAGTCACAGTTTAGTTCCAGCGACATCTAGTGGCCGCTTGATGAACTGCAAGACATTGCCAGTTGCAAAAACCGTGACTATAGCAGACAATAGTAAACGAGAAATGAACCTTAAAGGCACAATTTATGTTAACTGTTTGCATACTAACCTTCCTGTTTTTGTTCTTCCAGGAATGAAGAATGGACTTTTGAGTGTGTCATGCCTGGTAAAAAGTGGTTTTAAGGTTGAGTTTGAAAATGATGTGTGCACCATTTCGAAACAGGGGAAGGAGCTAGTTAAAATTCCCTGTGAGGATGGGCTTTTTGTTTTGGTTGAAGAGCAGTTAGCAGCAGGTAGATGTTCAACAGGTGAAGCACAAGCTAAGTGTGTAAATAAGGCTCCTCATACAGGTTGTGCACATCTACTACACAGAAGGTTGGCTCATATATGCTTTAAGTATGTAAGCAAGATGCCAGATTTAGCTGAGGAGTGTAGCATTAAACCCTGTCCAAATTTTCTGGATTGTTGTGCTTGTAAACATGCTAAGGTTAAGACATGTAACTATCCTAGATCTGATAGAGTAAGCAAGAAACCCTTTGAACTTGTGCACACAGACGTGTGTGGCCCTATGCCAGTCAAATCGCTTGGAGGTGCGAGATTTATGCAAATTTTGGTGGATGACTTTTCAAGGGCTAGTTGGGTTTTCTTTCTGAAAGAAAAATCACAAGCAGCTTCCATCCTGATGGATTGGATTGAAGAAGTTGAATGTAAATTTGACACCAGGGTACGTAAAATACAATCAGATCGTGGTGGGGAATTTGTGAACCACACGCTGGAGACGTGGTTAAAAAGGAAAGGTATAGTTCATAGACTTACCAATCCCTATTCACCACAGGAGAATGCAGTTGCCGAAAGAAAATTTCGAACATTACAGGAAGCCATTACTGCTTTGCTGTTTGATTCTGGACTTCCACAGCGTTTTTGGGCTGAGGCTGCACTGTATGCAAATTATACTTTTAACAGAGTGTACAATAGCACAGTAGGCAACACTCCTTACTTCATGCTATTTGGGAAAAAACCAAAAATTGATCATTTAAGAGTTTTTGGATGTCGTGCTTATGTGCTGGTGCCTAGGGCACAACGTAGGAAAGGCGATCCTAGGTCTAAAGAAATGTTTTTCTGTGGTTATCAAGCAAACACAAAAGGTTGGAGATTTGTGAATGTAGAAGGCAATCAAACGAAAATCACAATCAGCAGAAGTGCGGAATTTTGTGAACAGGATGGTTGGAATAAAATTCATGGAAATCCTGACATACTATTTGATGTGGTGAACAGTAACAATGAAACTCAGGCCCCAGGGCAGGTATTAGTTCCAGAACAGACTGAGGAATTTGAGTCTGAGGACAAGGGTGAGAAATCGCCTAGTTCACCCAAGTCTGTAAAGTCAGAATCTTCTAGCTCTAAAAGTTCACCTGTACAGCAAGAGAGACGTGTAAAGTCAGAATCAGAAAGTTCTTCAACTACTAGTGACAAACAGGTGACGGCTAGTGATTCTGGGTCAGAGGGGGAAACTGAAGGAACATCGCAGGAACTGTTAAGGCGTTCTCAGCGTACCAACAAAGGTAAACCTCCTGAAAGGTACCAAGCTATTAGTGTTTGGGCTGGTTTGGCAAATTGCGAACCTGAAAGTTTTGAGGAGGTTGAGCAATTACCCCAGGAGGAGGCCAGTAGGTGGCGTGAGGCTATGCAAAAGGAGTTGAATTCTATGAAAGAACTGGGTGTGTTTTCCATCAGCAAACTGCCAGAAGGTACCAAGGCAGTAAGTTGTAGGTGGGTGTACAGGATAAAGACAACAGCGATGGGGAAACCAGAGTACAAAGCAAGGCTTGTAGCTCGAGGTTTTACGCAAAGAAAGGGGTTACATTATTCCGAAGTCTATGCACCCACTTCAAGGAGTGAGACCCTACGGGCACTATTAGCAGTTGCTGCTCAGAAAGGGTTCAAAGTGAATCAATTTGATGTCTCTACAGCTTATCTTCATTCAGACTTGGCTGAAGAGCTCTATATGGAGCTACCGCCAGGATTGAAAGTTGGTAAATCAAATCAGGTATGGAAACTACATAAATCTATTTATGGACTCGAGCAATCTGCTCATAATTGGAATGAGTGTTTGAATGACGTTTTGGTAGGCATTGGTTTTAGCAGGAGCAAGGCTGACAATTGCTTATATTTCAGAAATTCAGGAGATGCTCAAGAATCTTTGCTTGTTTATGTAGATGACCTGATTTATACTTCAAAGACACAAGAACAAGTAAAAAAACTAGCCAAAGAGTTAAATAAACACTTCAAAGTTAAGAATCTTGGTGATGTGAAGGTCTATCTTGGTGTTCAGATAGATAGGACCAAAAATGGCAGTTTTCTACTGAATCAAAAGGGCAAGATATTGCAAATGTTGAAAAAGTTTAACATGACGGAGTGTGCAGGTGTTAGAACACCAATGGAAATGGGTTTTGTAAAAGACAATGAGTTCAAGGATAGTGCTGAATTCAAGCGTGCTGAAATCTTTCAGTCAGCACTGGGAAGCTTACTCCATCTTTCGCAATGGAGTAGACCAGATATTGCTTACGCTGTTAACTTACTCAGCAGAGAAGCTTCGAAACCTAGTGTAAATGCATGGAAAGGAATTCAAAGAGTGTTAAGATATTTACAATACACCAAAGATTTTTGCCTTGAATTATCTTCGGAAGGACAAGCACAGATTACTTGTTGGGCAGATAGTGATTGGGCAAATTTAAAGGATAGAAAATCAGTGTCTGGCTGTGTAATAAAATTTGGTAACTCTCTGATTGGGTGGAGATCCAAGAAACAGAACCTGATTGCTTTGTCGTCAACAGAAGCTGAGTTCTGTGCCTTATCTGAGTTATGTAGAGATCTAGAATTTTACAAGTGCTTGGCACAAGAGATGTATGAAAAGGCCATCACTCCAATCACTGTATGGGGTGATAATCAACCGTGTCTTAAGTTAGCACAAAATGGGCAGTTTAAAGGTCGTACAAAACATTTGGATATCCGCTTTCAAAATGTTTGTCAAACGGTAAAAGCAGGAATTGTTAAATTAAATTACTGTCCCAGTCATGAAAATCAAGCTGATGGTTTTACAAAACCGCTTGGGTTTCAGCGGCATGAAAACTTTTGTGAAGAAATGGGTCTGAAGTAATTTTGTTTTTTGTATTGCCAGCGAGAGGGGGTGTTAGGGTGTGAAACCTAAGACGCTGGCAAGTTAGCAATGTGATGTGACTTTAAGGAGTCAAGCTCGTTAAGTTGTTAAGTTGCTCAGTATATAAAGAGTGTTTGTTTTCTCTGTGTGTGGGGCGTGAAGCAAAAATGTCCGAAAGCTCCGGAGGTGTTTCTGTTATGTTTCTGCAATAAACCTGTCTTTGGAAAGACAGGCTTCCCTGTGTCGTTATTTCTTTGCTGCTGAGGCTCTGAAGCTTGGACTGCAACAAGAATCTCTGCACTGGACTTAATTAATGCTCTGCAAAGAGAGCTGTTGCTGGTGGCGCAGCGGAAGCGTTTACTGGACCAGTACACAAACTCTCTTAAGTTCACTATTAGAAGGAATGGTGATACTCATAGGAATGGGATAGGGACTTTATCAGAATGCATGTCTTTCTGAGACTGCATACACAAAACAGAAATGCAGAAACTAAAAGAAATGTGAGAGAAATGTGATGTTTCACTGTTGGACCCAAGGCATCAAACTAGGCAGAGCATGAAGCTGCCTCTATCACAATAATCCTGGCATGTGAAAGTCCAAGTGGAGTACAGTCGTACCTTGGTTTAAGAACAGCTTAGTTTATGAACAAATTGGATTAAGAACGCTGCAAACCTGGAAGTAGGGGTTTTGGTTTGTGAACTTTGCTTTGGAAACAGAACATGTTCCGCTTCCTGTTGAGTGTGTTCCATGTCCCCCGCTGCTATGGGAAAGCATGCCTTGGTTTAAGAATGCTTTGGTTTAAGAATGGACTTCCAGAACGGATTAAGTTCATAAACCAAGGTACCACTGTATGCAGTTTCATTCCTATGAAAACTGCATTATTTTGTTGTTTAATTATCAGTTTATTCAACTACACATGGAGATTCTGAGGGCACCGGGGGGGGGGGGAGAACCATGGTTCCATAAGCACTAGAACAGAGCCACTCTGTCTTCAGAACTATTCAGTACCATTTAGCCAATGGGTGTTCTTATTCTATTAGACATCTTCTCTGAAGTACCAAGTTCAAGCCTACCCAGCCTGTCAAGTGCCAGAGAACACTTAGGTCCCAAAGAATCTTCTCTGGAAGTTGGAGGGAAGGAACTCACTTTGTGGGCATGCTACAGCTCCTGCAAGCTAGCTAATATATGGCTTTTGCAAAACTCTGCTCAGAACGGTGAGAGCAGGGAAGCCGTCACCAGCTGCCCCTGTTTAAGGGGGTCCGATCGGGGAAGAGGCCATTTGGGACTGCCAGAGCCGGCTACCTTTGAGAAGGGAAGAGAATAGAAGTGTCGACCCCCATTAGCAGGCTGCTTCACTCCGGATCATTAAATATGTATATCTTATTACACGCCTTGTTAGAGGATCGAGCTCTATTGACTGATAATAAATTCCAAGCCTCATCCCAGCCATAAATTTATCTGGAGACGATGAAGACTCAATAATCTAGTCATGCAGATAATATGATAGGGCCTTAAAAAGATCATTACACTGGATGTCAAAATTAAAAGTGAAATACACTTTATTAACACTGTTTCCACACTCAGGCCCATTACTCGTTCTAGGCCCTATTCCCGCCCATCCAAACCTGCTGACTGATTATTTGGGGCCAGGCAAAACAAGCCCCCGGCCTCCTAGAACTATGTGAGTGTGCAGCTAGCACAGTGCTTGATTTCTAAAAAGACAGAAGCCAGGGTTGATGGAAAGATAGTTCTGCTCTGAAAGACTTTACTCCCTGATTCAGATACATTGGGGTGGGGTTAGCTGTGTTTTTTCAGTAGAAACACAAAGATGTTCTGAACTTGCTCTGTTTATATAAGGTGCATGTTCCAGGACTGAGCCCTGGCTTTGAAAGCATGGTCCACAGCTGATATTGGCACATCCTGGCTCAAACTGAGCCTGACTATACCACCCTCACCATCTAGATGGGAACAGAGCTGCAGAGCTGGCAAGTCCCATTGAGTGCTATGAGAATCCCAAAGAAAGCACAGCACAAGCCACATTGTTTAAGCTCCACCACCCGAGAACACATCAGCAACAGCGCAAAGTCACAGGTCTGTGAGCTGCAGGCAGCCCTTGCCAAGGCCACAAACAGAACAGTATGGCGGGCTCAGAGGCTTCAGGCCACCCAATGCCTTCTACTCCCCAGCTAGCTACCCCTCCAGACATGATTTCTCGCTTCTAATCAGAAGGTCACAACCATTTAAACCCCTTTGATTAGGGCTGGCGGCTCCTGCTCTTCTTGTATTGGCCCCACTGGCCTCTTTGTGCTCCTGCCTCCGGATCAATTGTATGTATCAAGTTTAAAGTGGTTCCACCAAGGGCTCACGCACTTCAATTCCACTATACACCCCCCTTTCCCACCTTCCTCTCCAGACAAACAAGGTGGAGGGCACGCGAATCGATAAGGCAGCACAGATCAGCTGCCAGGAAACCAATCGCAGATCAGATTGAAACTGACTTCTGCTTGTATCTTACCAGCTCTCTCTACAATAGATTGGCTTGCAAAATCCGATGGAAAAGGAAGACAAAAGGGGGGGGGGATCCGATAATACTCCTTGCCATGGCTACTCTAATCTGTGACAGCCTGAGGATTTGCTGAAAACCATTATCACATCACAGGCTCCCTCCTCTGATAAAACCCTGGCTAATCTGTTTGTTGCAAGGACTGAACAAATGCATTTAGCAAAACAAGGAATGGGGATTCCCCACACCCACCTAGGAAATGTGGGAAATGTGAGCAGGACCTGGTCAGGTTGAGAAGCCTGTTGCAGGAAGAGACCCTAAGCATAGACTGGTGGGAGGGAAGCAGAGCAGGTGTATTCTGCTTACCTCTACAAGGCAGTTTGGTTTGCCGGTAAATACAGGTGTTAACTGCGTCTGGTTCAGGGACACTAGTCACTTAGGGAAGCTTTTAATGTTTGGATTGCTGTATTTTAATATTTTGTTGGAAGCTGCCCAGAGTGGCTGGGGAAGCCCAGCCAGATGGGCGGGGTATAAATAAATTATTATTATTATTATTATTATTATTATTATTATTATTATTATTTAAAGGTAAAGGGACCCCTGACCATTAGGTCCAGTCGCAGACGACTCTGGGGTTGCAGCGCTCATCTCACTTTACTGGCTGAGGGAGCTGGCGTACAGCTTCTGGGTCATGTGGCCAGCATGACTAAGCCACTTCTGGTGAACCAGAGCAGCGCACGGAAACGCCGTTTACCTTCTCGCTGGAGCGGTACCTATTTATCTACTTGAACTTTGGCATGCTTCCAAACTGCTAGGTGGGCAGGAGCAGGGACCGAGCAACGGGAGCTCACCCCATTGTGGGGATTCAAAACGCCGACCTTTTGATCTGCAAGTCCTAGGCTCTGTGGTTTAACCCACAGCGCCACCCGCATCCCTTTGATGTAATTGACTGTAATTCATTGGTTTTGAGAATAACCCTTGATGATTTGCAGTGCTTGCCTCACAGCACCCTGAGTTCTTCTTGAGCTCAGATTTTGACCTGAGCCCAGGAAGAATTCCTTCCTCCCAACCACCCGGCTCCTATTAAGGCTGAGCAGGAAATTTATTTCCCCTCTCCAGTGCCTGCATTGCTGTTTACAACAATGCCAGGATCCTTAGAATATGCAGTTTTCTCAGGGTAGACAGACACCTTGGAAAAATCTGCCTCAACAGCTGCTGTATCCCATTATCCCAGGCATGGCAGATTGGGGAAAGGAAAATACAACCCTCCCTCATACTGCCAAAGAGGTGGGGGAAGAGACATGCCACTACAGCAGTAACTATTGCCATGTAAAGAACCTGAGTGGCTGCCTTAGAATGGCCGCTGAAAAATAGGAGGATTAGTATACTTTAGCTTCTTTCAATTCCCTTAGTTAAACCTCTTTATGTTTCTGGCTACCTGATTTGTATGTATAGTTTGATATGGCAGAAAGGGGTAGGGGTGTGGGTGTGTATTAGAAGTTTGTTGAATGCCCTTTAGACAATGTTCCCAGTCCTTGAGCTCAAGTGTCAGTTCTTCTATGCACTCTGGGAACCAGACACCTAACTTATTCACTCATGTAAGTTGCAGGGCACTAGCTTGAACCATCCCTGGGACCTCAATGCCAGTTTGGTATGGTGCTTCTTCTTCCCTCCTGCTGCCAGTTGGCTGCTACAGGCTCTTATTACCTGTACACAGAAAATGCGACAGGAACAAAGGGACTCTGAGATCTGTAGTTATTGAAAGGGCATGTCATGCAACAGAAGCACTCATGTCTCTTGCACTCTGCCTACAGGTCCATGTTTCTTCTACAAGTGTGTGTGTGTGTGTGTGTGTGTGTGTGTGTTGTGGAGGAGATGCCTGGCCTATAAGCTAATAATTCGGAATCCTGCCTGCTCTGTTCTAACACTGCTTTGCCAGAGGCAATCTCACACAATCTCTTGAAGACACAGTAGGCTCTGCTGCTGTCCTTGTCCTGAACATCACACTGCTCCCCAGCTCCCACACCCCAGCCAAGCAATAGGTACATACAGTAAAAAGGCTTCCACAAGAACAGGATTCCAGACTGTATACAAGTCATGCATGGTTTCTCTGGTGCATATGTCCACATTCAGTGTGTGGACACCAGGGAGTGGGACTGCAGAGCCATGTGATATTGGAGGACAGGGCCAACAAAAGGCCTTGCTACCTCTTCAACAAGTGGAGTCCCCTTCATGCAGGTTAATGCATCAAGGAAGTTCTAGACATCACAGAAAGGTAAAACAGATAGACAGAAGTAAGTTTGCATAGACATTCTCAAACACCATTAAGCCTCAGGTTTTTTCCTCATGGTGATAAGCTTACAGGGTGGGCTTCCTGGCCATCCCTCATGCTCAAGCTCTTCTCACACAAACAAAAACAAACACACACACACTTTACTCAGTTTAGAGGACAAGGCTTCCATAGGCAGGTTTGAACTGAGATGACCTTTTTCATCATACAGATATACTGAACTATGTTCTTTCAACAGAGACGATTCATATTAGGCTAGCAGTCCCATATATGTTGCCCCTGTAATTTATCATACAAATGTTTGTGTGTTGTAGCCACATAGGAGGAGGAGGATCGGTCATGGCTACTTTCTCAGTGTTGAATGCTTTCTAAGTTATTTGCAAAACGTCAGCATAGGGGCTGGTTTGGAAAGGGCAGACCAGGGACCACATACTTTTCCTGATATCCTCCAATGTGAGTGTGTGGTGTACGGGGAAGGCCATATCTGAGCTCCACAAAGCTACGCCCTCTGGTGTCTCTTCATGTCTGATTCTGTGGCTACGAAACAAGAGAAAGGGAACAGGAGTGTGCAGAGCTATCTTTCTCTCCGTGATCTCATGCCTTCAGGCAATCAGTTAACCCAAGCGCCATCTCCCCCTCCCTCCTCCATGTAAAATAATGCTCAACAAAGCTGGGTGGGCGCAGGGCGGCATTGCAGCAGTATGTCAAACAGAAGGACATTTTCCTTCTATCTCAGCTGCTGCCCCAGGGTACATTCCACCTACATTCAATCTTTACTCCACTACACATGTTTCCTCTCCAGCCTGGGATTATTTTTTATCATCAAATTACTGTAGCGATAAGATAGACTCGATGTGATAGCCAGCAGAGGCCCCCGACCTCATTGCCTTCCCCCAGCCCGGCATCACCCACCATGCCTGCACCGCAAACAGGCAGAGTGCTTTATTCAAATGTCATCAGGGGGTGAAGATACGCCCGTTGGCTGCCTTATTCACTGGCTGAGACCAAACAGCATATGACAGCAAACGCCTGGGAAAAGGAGGCGGCTGTTAGCAAGTTAGCTAGGTTTTGCCAAGGCCTTTGTGGGGCAGCAGGGAACTTTCACACACTCACACTTTTAGCACAAATGTAGCTGGAGCTGCAAAAATGATACAGGCAGAGGTGCAGGGTGACAGGAGAGACGAGCAGTTACTGTTTAAGGGCAATATTCAGTAAAGGCTAGATACCAACAGCCAGTTTGTTCCACCCATCTGTGCATTTCTATACTAACAATGCTAGCAACAGGGGACACTTGTGGCCTAGTCTTCTGCTAATAGCAGCCATCGCAGCATGGTGGCTAAGAGAGAGAGTGACAAATCAGGATACCCTTGGTTCAAATCTTGCCTCTGCCATGGTCTCACCAGATGGCCTCTGGCTAGCCACTCTCTCTTAGCCTCAGACCCCCAACAATCTACAAAATGATAATACTGACAGACATTATACTGGGTCCGTTGTAAGGATTACTATTAGACAATACACGTGAAGTGCTTTGACAACACGCTTGCTAAAGGCCGAACTATATAGACATGAGGTTGATGGAATGATTGAAATTAACATGTATTGTCTTAAAAAATAAAATACCGTATTTTTCGCTCTATAACACGCACCTGACCATAACACGCACGTAGTTTTTAGAGGAGGAAAATCCGTACGCATGCCACCTGTAGGCATTCCCTCCATAACACGCACAGACATTTCCCCTTACTTTTTAGGAGGAAAAAAGTGAGTGTTATGGTGCAAAAAATACGGTAGTTGCCAATTGAGAGACCTGAGGGAGGGGGGCTGGTTACTCCCCCTCCCCATACATTGGTCCTGATGAAACTTCTCCTTGTCCCCACAAACCACTATTTACTCCAGGAGGGAAGTTTCATTTGCTGTCACTTGAAGCTTCCTTTTCAAGGCAAGCAACAGCTTAAAAAGCAAGGGGTGGATTTCAGTGAGATCAGAGTAGGGGGAAGGGTTAATCCTGACTGTCAGGGGACTGCCACTGAAAAGGGGGGGAGGCAGGAGGGCGTTGGGATACAGAGAGCCTCCAAAACTCCTGAGGAGCAGTTCCTCTTCCAGCGGTGGGAAAAGCCATACCTCCAGTGGAGAAGAGGGGGAAGGGGCCAGACAAGCAAGGAAAGGGCTCGAGGATGCTGTGGAGAGCCCCAGTGCCTCACCTAGCCAGGCTGGCCAGGAGGGAGGCACGCCCCTTCCATCGCCCAGCTTGCGCAGAGGGGTGAAACGCAAGGAGGGGAGGAGGAGGCTTGGGGTGCCGAAATTCTTATGTTGGGGAAGCAACCGGAAGGGGCCACTCCCGGATTCTGCAAGTGACTGAGACGGACATGAACTTGGTAGATCTGCACTGTAAATAGTTTGCACAATAAAACCTGTAAAAGTCAGGTTGGAGTCCTGCCTGATTACTCACGAGCAAACACCACCACCATCTGACACTGACAGTTCCCATCCTGATTATTTCCCTCAACCACATGGCTACTATTTCTATTTTGTAAAATTAGGCATATTGATTGCAATCACTCTAGGAATGGCATGCCTAGTTTGGCCCCGATGGAGCCCTAGCTCAAGTAAAGCTGGTTCCCATATAGGGTCCCAGATTTGTTACTCCCCTTTCAAGTGCATTATTTAACAAACTGTATACCCAGGTTGTCACCTTTAGTGTCTACTTTTCACTGCAAAAAGTAGATGGCTAGAAATGTAGCAGCTGGTTGGAGCCAAACAAAGTGTAAAGAGACACACATTCTTAAAAACTGTGTGTGTGTGTGTGTGTGTCAGACTCCTGAGCAAACAATAGCTCCCTATCACAGTTTCACATGTGCTTAAGGAAGCATGTGTGCCTTTCACACTTCATGTCTGTGCTACACAGGAAATACTATGTCCTTACAACAAATGCAACTGCCATATAAAGTGTGGAGCGTCTCATACAAGGATCTCAGAAAGCTTAAGAAATAGACTAGAAGAAACCCCTCTAAATGCTTACACAATGGGTTGTGGGGGGGGGGGGGGATAACAAGGAATTGTTGCTGTCTCGCATCATTCAGAGAATCCCAGCACTGGGCCAATTTGTGTCATGCAAAAACATCATAGGAAATGGTGCCCCACCTGCTGTTTTCAGTCTCACCAGAAGTCTCACTATTCATCCTTGACTGAGCAACCCAAGAGGCTCAGTAAGGCAAATGACAGGTAGGGGATCCAAAACAGATGGAAGGATCCACCTGTGCTTGCAAAGCCAAGGAAACTCAGTCAGGCCTTTGTGATGAATCTCCTCTGCTTCTTGTTTACTCCAACCCCTTCTCTG
The DNA here is from genome assembly GCF_965112155.1 of Podarcis liolepis. Taxonomy (NCBI): domain Eukaryota; kingdom Metazoa; phylum Chordata; class Lepidosauria; order Squamata; family Lacertidae; genus Podarcis; species Podarcis liolepis. Next base: position 50,917,920 of record NC_139559.1, read on the forward strand.
AACAACTGCCTGCCCAGCTGCATGTCAGGGCACTCCCTCTAATCCCTATTAATTTAAGCAATGCTGGGCTGCTGCTCGCCCCAAACTCTTTATTATTTATCAGGTTTGTTTATTTGTAGCTAACAGGTAGTGCTCAGCGTGGGCCCCCAGGACAGAGACAGGGGCCGTTAATCATATTGGCTCCCCCGCCATCCGCCATCCGTCAATTACTCCTGCTTCCTTTAATTAGTAATGAGGACTAATATCCCTGCCTCGCACACAGGCTGGAGTGGAACTCCCCTCCAGGGGAAGGAGAGAGTGAGGGCCAGGGGAGGATTCGAAATAAATAAGGGAAATGGGGCTCCTCTTTCTCAAGCAGCCACTAAGCCCCAGGCTCCTGTCACTCCTGGAGAAACAAGCAGCCCCCAAGGCCCTTATTTATCACCCACTTGAGAGTGCCTACTGCAAAAGGCAAGCAGGAATTATTTTTCCAAGCAGCAGACCCCTCTCCAGTTGATGCAGAGTGAGGAACAAGACAAGCAGCCTCAGTCACAGATGTATGCAAAGAAGATCAGCACGCCAAGGTTCTGCTCACACACAGAGGGCTTTCAAAATGAACCTGAGGGCAAGAAAGCTGGATGGGGCCCAAGCTCTGAAATGTTGGCCACCCAGAACTATAGTCCTGGAAAGCAAATACATTTTCTGGTGCCCCTCAGTTCTGACCCAAATCTGTGTGTGTGTGTGTGTGTGTGTTTCACCAGTAAGCCTCACTCTAATTCATCCCAGACCCAGCCTCTGTGTCCAGTCTTTTAGTTGCCCACCAGTTCTAATTCCATGAATCCCTTGCAAGTCCAACCACACTCCTTGCTCAAAATTTTAATGCCCCACAGTTCTGATTCATGCTTCCAGCCCCAAATTATCTTCTTCACAGTTTAGATTAGCTATAATTTCCATGCACAACCTGCTATCCAATACAAACATCAGGGAAAAGTGCCTGAGCACCCCTAGCCTTGAAGCCCAAACAAGGAGTGCCCCAGAGTAAAAGGAGGAATGAATTTTACAGGTCTATTTTTCTGACTCCCTCCTTACAAGATCGCATTAGACATTTCCTCTTATTGGCATGGAATGGTATCCTCCTATATGTTTCTTTTCTGAAGAATCCAAGTCTAGACAGAATAACATTGGAGGAGGGGAGAGAGGAGTGACTGAGAAAGTCCAACACTAGATTAGAGATTGAAACTATTTACAGAACAGCTGCCACATCCAATTGTTCTTCCTGTGAGCTCCCAAAAGGTAGTGGAGGAAGAAAGTTAAGTCAAATGGTCATTAAAGCTGGCTGTTGTGGGGAGTCTTGTGTGTGAGTAGGTTTACCCAATGCCTCAGGCAGCATAGGATACAAATTATGCCCTTGTGATTTATTGACTGGGGAAGTTTTTACACTGCAGCCCATTAAAACAGATGGCTCTGTTTACAGCTTGGGCTTCATGCCGTAGAAACCTACACTGACTGGATGTTAAGCTTATGATGACTCTGCAGGTGGACATCTCATTAAACATATCTGTATGCACTGTGCTCAAGATCCAAGCTTCATGAGCCCTTAGGGAGGTTTTTAATGAGTTTAATAAGTGAGATAGGTTATCAACTGTTCAGGCCTCTTGGCTCAATGGATCTGTAGGAGAACATACATAAAACTCTACAAATCAGAGCTTCGTAGTGGTAGCTGTTACCACTTGAACACTAAGGTAGGGTCAACAATGGCCAGACCAGGCCCATTTTTTCCCTCCAAGTTTCAAGGGATTAAGGAGCCTATGTGACTACTTTCTCAATTTTTCAAATTCTTCTCACACTTTAAAGGCTCTGGGTTTGACATGGAGACTACTGTGGTTTCTCCAAAGAGTAAAAAATCTGAAAGAAAGTTGCTTGTGCCATAAGGCAGTTGGGGGTCAGAGGTTTGACTGCCAGGAGAGTGGAGAGTGCTTGTCCTAACTCAGAAGCTGCAGGGCTAGTCTGGTCTGAGGCTGCCCAAGGATGAGGGAATATCCATGCTTCCAGACCCTCAGGATTTTACAGTGCCTTGGATCCAGAGATCCCATTCAAACATGTGGTCAATTACCCAACACCCACATCTACAGTTGCCTGAACTTGTTGAAAAGCTACTGTGGTGGCTAACCCATTAAATCACTTTTCACGGAGGGCTGCAGCTACTCTGTGGTGGTAACTGATGGAGGCAATGTGTGTGCGTGGGAGAGCACAGTATCAATGCAAAAGTTCCTGCTGCCATGCAGCTCCACTAGGTACCACTGCTGTTGCTGCCACTACCTGAGGGTGAAACAAATGCTCCCTTCTCTGATCACAGAACCAGGCCCCATGTGGGGAGAAAATAGTTGGGAGGGAGTATGCTGGAAAGCAGAGCAGACAAGTGCAGGTGGGAGCGCTCAAGATGGTAAAACAAACTTTTCTTAATTAATTCAAACTTTCTAGTCCAACATATTTATGAAACCCTCCTTGCAAGGTAATGTTGACAACTGTACAAATCCTTCTGGGCATGGAATAAACTACTTGTGTAGGCCACGATAGCCAGCTATTCCCCTCCAAATTGTCTGGGTGGAAGTATGGGATGGGAAGGAAGAAACAGGCAGAGTTGGCATTTTCACCACTAATTCTCTCCTAAACAGGCTGCATCTCTCAGAAATGAAATTTTGTAGGCGATTAGCTCACAATGTGAACTTAATCGCTTTGGGTATTTAAAAAGCCCCATTAAATTAAATGGCCAAGATATTGAGGTTTAAGCAGTGGCTGCGTCCAATGCACAGTAACTCCCAAGCTCATTACCAGCATTGCCAATTTTGCAGTTGGAATTACAGACCCATGAGAGGCTGAGCTATTTAATGCCCATTCACAGAACACAGCACAACAGAGCTTTTTGGGGGGGTGAAATGGCTGCAATAACACAAAGCTTGTGGCAAAAAGGGCTAATGTGACATTCATGTGTAAATAGGGATGAATTGAACATGCTATTGGGGGGAGGGGAGAGATAGCTACCAGATACCACACACAAATCAGAGTTCCTAAACCAGGGTGAAAAGGAAAAATAAAGTGGCAGTGGCACAAATGCCATTTTGGCAATATATATATGGAATGGGAAGTTGATACACATGGCAGCTTAGTGATCAGTCTAAACATAGTGAAATAATACTGTTGTGCATGTTATGCATATGTTTGCTGTCTGTCCACTAGTGCCTATCCATTAGGAAGGGATGGGGATACTCCCACTTCCCAAATCAAAGAAATTCAAGTTTGCAACTAACTTTTAACATTCACACAATATGTTCCTTGAGGCCAAGAAATAACCAAACACAAGACACATTTGTGATCTTGCATGTGACACTGTAGGACACAGCAGCAGCGAGGCCCACAGGAGAGCTGGCACAAAACCAAACAGATTGTTGTTTAATTCCAGCTTTCAGGAAGAAATAGTTGAATGACTAAAGAGGCTGGGCTCTGCTTTACATTCCTCTCTGTAACATTATTGAGCTGTAAGTGATTGCAATTTTACCTGACATTGTTCATTTAAATTATTTACACTCCTCAAGTGTAGATATGCAACTTTTCTTGAAATGCCTTGCGAGGGGAGACTGGGACAACAGCTTTAAAATTACTTGCATCTATCACTCAATCGCTTTCAAGTTGCACACACCACTCCGGACTTAATGACATCATTTCTGCAGTCACAAATCTGTCACTGATTTTGGTTTAAAGCCAACAGGATTCCCTGTCTGAGAACTGAAATTACCAGGCTTCTCAATGATGGAAGAACCTCATCACTCAAACTATACTCTTCCTGCAAGTTGTGAAAAGCGTGGTTTCCTCTCTCTCTCTTGCGGCATGAAACATGTTGCATTGTAAATGCTATGGAATACAGAATGGACAAATGAAGCAACCCAATCCCTCATTCTAATTCTATACTGAGTACAGCCAATATTTGCCAGAGGATGGGGTCAAGTAAGGAATAAGACAAGACAAGAGAATCCAGAAATCAACATGGCTTATTATCCTTTAAAGAATCTCGGATTCCCATATTGCCTTCCCCCCAACATTAACATAGGAATTAATTCCAGCGGGTCTGTGGCTAGGGAGAGAGAGAGGGAGAGGGAGAGAAAATCTACACTATTAACCTTCTGTGGCTACCCACACCAAAAGAGCAACTGCATCAAATAATTTGCATGAGCTTGCCTGTGCATAAGGTTAGCTTTAGAGGCCCAGCTCCTAGTCCATCTTTACTGAATATTGGATTGATGAGTACTACAGACAGTGATTTTTCAGTGGTGTTACCACAGATATTCTCTGCCTGGGAACAATCACCCTCTCTTTACATTCATGAAATAGGCCTATTATTATTATTATTATTATTATTATTATTATTCTGGCAGGCATTTTCTATTTGATCTTTGCAGTTCTAAGAAAAGAACGGTTTTAAGCTCAATGGTTTTATTGTGGTATTTTTAGTCTCATTTTATTATTTCCGATAGTTTATCTTTTTATACTGAAAGCAACTTTGATTAAATCGGTGAAAAGCTGAACAGAAATAACTTTACATACATGCAAACTAATGAGCCACCAAACCCTTTTGGAAAGCCGAAGAAATGTGTCGTAACTCAAGCAGTCACGAATCTTTGCTTCTGCCATTGATTTCGATTCAACTCCAATTTTATGCTTTGACCTTCTCCCCACAGCCCTTGCTCCCAAACCAACAAACAAATCTTATGCAGTTTTCTGTCTGAGAACAACTATAAGAAATCCCAGTGAACAATAAGAGCACCTAGGGAGAAGAGCACCCCTCTGGCTTTGGTTTGTTTTAAGCCCTCAGGTTTCTGTATAGAAGCCTTTTGGCTGAGTGGTGATGCAAAATGAATATTGTGAGCTCCAGTATGGCTTCCTCTGCTGCCAGGAAGATATTATTCTGATGAAAGTAATATACAATTCAACTTTAGCAGCAAAATAGCCCCTAACAGAATTTGTATCTACAAAAGCTCATGCAAGTTATGGTTTCAAATGATGATCCAAGAAGGAAGATGAAAAGGCAAAACAGTCTATTTGTCTAACCACAAACTTCTTCACTGCCGATCCTTGGCCAAACAAGTGGATCAGAATGATTCCAAAATGCAGCCCGATGCACAGAAGCCTTTTTCTTCAACTGCCAGAAAATGGTTAGCAATGGAAGGCCATTTAAAGTAAACGCAGGGTCTCTTCCAACAAGCCTGACTGATTCAAGATTGGCAAGAGGTGCCTGTGTGCCCAAGCATAACCAATCAGGGTTCAGGACAGGGCTGGCCTTCACTGTACCATTTTCCAGATGTAAAGCAAAGGGGCGTTCCTAATGGTTTATAATTGTGTTGGAAAGATTTTGCTTGTCCCTTGAGTGGGAAAGGTCATGAACCATAGCTACTGCCCAACTGCTAAGTAATGGTTGTTTTTAATCTAAATTGTACAGATAACAAAGCTGGATTCCATCCAAGACTGTTCATTACTATTCCATTCATCATGTGACAACCAATGCTGCAATATCTGCCAGGAAGGGGAAGAAAAATAATAGCAGTGTTGTGGGGCTGCTGTCAAACACAGCCAGCCTAAGCAACAGGTATGAGTGCCTGAGGAATGGGAGAAGGGCATTGGGCAACAGCTTCCTGTTAACATACTGAAACATGAAATCAAACTTTTAGTTCATAGGCAAAGGGCAGGCATATAGTCCAAATAAAAGCAGGTAGTACTGGGTCCTGATCAAACTAGGTAGTACCATTCTCTGGAGTCCATTCACTCTCCACAACACATGCATTATGACAGATCCACCAAACTTAGGAGAGGACTAAGAGTTGAAATTTTCTACACCAGTCCTTAATGCTCTGTCCTGAATAGCATGCCCAGCAATGGTGCCTGCCAGTCCCCTCCTTTCTTCTTTCCCACTGCTTAATGGAATATGAACCAATCATTCAGAAGGAATTACACCATCAGGGTGTAATGCACTAATGGGTAAGAGAACAGATTAGGGCACCACTTATGTTACATCCCCATCGAGGTGGAGCAATGGGTTGGATCTCCTGGAATAATATTACAAGAGGCAGAGATGGAAGGCCTTCACCCTGCAGAGTTTTGTTTCTGTTCAGCAGCAATTTACCATGTGAAGGGACTGGATATTTATAATTATGCTCAGAGTGGCCACTTTGAAAAATCTATATGTCTCTAGGCTCTGCGTACATCACCATGTCAGCTCTCTGAACAGAGGCATCCATCAGCTACCACGCATCACAGATCTTGGAGAGCACTTGAGAAATGCTTAGTGAGGCCTGTGTCCCACCATCCTGGCTGAGAAGGCATTCTGGTCCAAAGCAGCCACCTTAGCCTGGGCCAATAAAGTAGGGCATTGCAGCCACACCACTACCAAAGAATAAGGCTCAGTAACTGGAGCCTTGTTTTTATCCAGGAAGTGATGTCAGCATCACAGGATTTTAGTCTTAGCATCTATGAAGTTAGCAGAATCTTGTTTTGTGCTTTCTCCAATCATACTAGGTATTACTGGCAGAAATATGGAGTCAAGATGTACAATGATGGAGGGGGAAATCACTCAAACTGACAAAGATGAGATACAGAAACTCATGTCCACATCTATTTATCCATCCATCGAGAGGCAAAAGCAGGTGCAAGGGGACTTTTGGATGACACCACACTGGCAGCATCCTTCCAAATACTTTTCATAATTCCGTCTCCCCCAAGCAACTCTCATCATAAAGGTGAAGACATCAAGGTCCAATGGAACTTCTTGAGAATGTAAGAATCGTCCTGCTGGCTCAGTCTAGAGGCCCATCTTGTCCAACCTGTTATCACAGTGGCCAGCCAGCTGCCTTGGGGAAGCTTGCAAGCAGGACATCAGTGCAACAGCACTCTTGATGGCACTCAAAGAACAATGACCTCCATCCCTTTTATTTAAATCATGTGTTTTTCCCAGGATGTGGGTGGATATGCTCTAACTAACCTGCCGCGCTTCTGCAAAGAGTGAAGAAGAGCTGTTATCAGGCACAGAGAGGGCTGGAAGCGGACGCACCATGCTTCCTTCCCTAACACTCTGCCCAGGCTGTTCTTAAAAATTTATTACTCTGTTGCAACATGAAAAATAAGACAGAGAAGCAATCATTAGTATAACTATAACTCCCCGTGCAATAGTCACACTTGTAAATTGAGATTTATGATTGCAGCTGCCGATATTTTAGAGCAGGGTGCCTGCGCCGGCATCAGCAAAGCCCTGCTGCTCGCTGCCCCGGCGCTGTTACAGTTTATCACAATCTGCAGAGATTATTGCAATGAATAATACAGAACAGGCTGGCAGTGAAGAACTATTCCCGATCAAACGCTTCTGTAAACAACTGAATAAATAATATTTCTCATCCCCTCTTTGAAGCCCTTGCGGGCCTGGGGAGATCACTCATTGCACAGTAGAAGAGCTAAGGGCTTGGGGAGAGTGTGTGGGGGGGGGAGATGGTCATTAGATTAAATGCAACACCAGGCATGCGGTGGAAGCTCTATGAAGACCAAGCTCTATCAGTCACAGCTCGCAAAACCTCCACTTGTTTACGGAGGAGCAGCCAGTGAAGAAGGGGCATGACGAAGACTGTATCACAAGTCTGTGGCAGAGAACAGATTGAATACCCAGTCTTCTGAAATCTAGCCCAGTGAAACTGAGAAATAATCAGCTAGGATTGAGCCAAGTATTATTTCTATACTTGTCTATGATTGTCCAAGTAAATGAAAAGATCACATTGAAAGACAACAGAGAAAGAGGCAGACAAGAGAAGGAGGAATTTGCTCACAGGCAGGTTCAGGAGCAGGTGCAAGTATGATGAAACGACATCCCCCGAGACACACCAGGGCTGCTTCTCAGGCCATGTAGAGTTTGAGGGTATGCAGGGAGGCCAGACTCTCCGCATGCATAAATGTCAATAAGTAATGTAACATGATGAGGATTATGTGCCAACAACTGCAAAAAGGGCATATCTTGCAGGATGTTAAAGGATAAAGTTCACCTCTGGAACAGCCTTCAATTTTTTTCACTGCTACAGCAGAGCCATTCCTCTTTAACCTGTTCTGTGTGGCTTCAATGTTCAGCATGACAGCTCAAGTATTGGGGAGCCAAAGGGACGTTAGGCCAGAGCTTTCTATTTTGACACCTTTTTTCGTCATCTACTACTGAATCATTTAAAGAAAGGCACCCCATTCAATTTATTAGTCATCCCAGTCTAGGAGACTGGATGGAAATATGCCATACATGTTCATAATATTCATAGTTAACAAGGGAACATGGAACAGGAACCAAAGGTTTATTCTGGGACATGAGCACACAGCTTCTGTGGGGGGGGGGGGCAGGGCTGAAACCCCTGCACCACCATTTTGCCTTATAGAAAACAGGCAGTTTTAGTGCTGCATGCAAAGGTCTTATGGTGAGAGTGGGAATGGGAGAAACCAAGTCACATTATTTAACTAATTGCTGTAGGATAGCTAATTTCATTAATAGTGATGAAAAATGAAATATCTTTGCAAAATGCACTTGAATGTCTGGTGCCCTTAAGATGGTGTGAGAGCAAAGGAAGCACAAGAGAGAGATGCACACCAGTAGAGCAGAGCAACTCCCAAGGGAAGTTCTGCCTCATTCAGGCTTAGAAAGACAAAACAATCCTCCAAGGTCATGAAGGTAAGAGGCAAGGATTCATCTGATTCTCTGGGCCTTGGCTGTTAGCTTAGAGGGCTTGTCTGTATGGATTGCTCTAGCTTCCTCTCTACCTCCAGAAAAAAAGTGAAGAGGAATACCTTTTTATAAAGTTTCTCAACAGTTCTGACTTACACCTCTATTCAGATTGCTGCCGCCCTTATTCTCACTGTCTTCTGGCTCTCCTTTACTCATTTTTCTTCCTATCTTACTTGAGAAAGACACCCCAGCTATATTCTGAATTTGTGCTTATCTTCTCCTTGGACCACCATTGAGGTTGTTCCAAATTCTGTCTTTCCCAGGGTCTTAGGATCACTTTACATTACACTGATGTTTCACCATACAGTCCAACAGCTTGTTTCCAATGGCTGAGACAATGGATTTAAATGTTCATGCCAGAGAAACATATTTATAGTATCAACTGCTTAGACCACCATTTCCATCCCATTGCGACACTGAGTTCTAAGATGATGATTCCATAGCCGGTGGAGTCAACTAACTTCTACTCAGAGTAGACCCATTGAGATAAATGACCATGACTTAACCTAAGTGGGGTCTACGCTGAGTAAAAGTTAGTTGAATACAGCCTTGTGTATAGAATTTAGAAGGATATCTTGTTAATATTATCTCTCATCCCAACTGACTACTAATATTTCATAGATCCCCTTAGGAAATGCTGTGGCACCAAGTCTGGAAGCAGATACAGATTGCAGTTCCTGTTCTTGCATGGTCTGTATTGGCCCTAGATGTGAACCATACACAGTATGGGCCTTATTCCTTTCTGAGTTTTAGCCAAGTCTTTGGTTATGTTCTTTCTCAACCATCCCACCAAGAACTAACAGAGATAATTACTAAAGTCCTGTATATTTGCTGGGCACTTACAACTACAGTGGTACCTCGGGTTACAGATGCTTAAGGTTACAGACTCCGCTAACCTAGAAATAGTACCTTGGGTTAAGAACTTTGCTTCAGGATGAGAACAGAAATTGTGCGCTGGCAGCGTAGCGGCAGCAGGAGGCCCCATTAGCTAAAGTGGTACCTCAGGTTAACAGTTTCAGGTTAAGAACGGACCTCCAGAACGAATTAAGTTCTTAACCCGAGGTACTGCTGTACTTGGAAAGGTATCAACAAATGAATGGCAAAAGTCTGGCCCCTGGGAAGACATTCTCCACTACAGAGACACCAGTAAAGAATGCACAATTTTCTGAGGCTGGCCAAACTCCCAAATACCCCAGCTTTTGTGAGGCCAGGAATAACTTCACTTTGCATTCTGAATGCGAGCCAATCATTCCACTTTCCTCAAAGGGCCCCGGTGGGACAAGGGCCCAGTCTCAGCGGAGAGAGGTGGTGAGTCTGTGCTCTATGAGCAGGAATCGGTTCCAATTAATCCCCTCTCAGCTTGGCCTGCCCGCTTCATTACCTCCCCTTGATGAGAACCATCAGTGGGGCCTGTATGATTTTGCTAATTAGCCTCACTTCGTTTATCATTTCCATTTTCTCTCAGCGACGCACGGCTTGCTGGGCGACAGCTTCATCTCCTGCTGAAACAATGCGGCCCCTTCTGTGCCTGTCTCACTTAGCGCTGTCACTGCAGCCATTATGAAATTGGGGTTTCATTTACACACTAATTAAACATTACAGCTTGTTCACAATTACAACACGGGGATGAGGAGGTAACTAATTACTTAAGAAATGAGCTAACATTTATCTCCAATTCTCTTCTTTATCCATCTCCCCTCCCCACTCCCTCTGCAATCAAGATTAGATTGTTGTTCAACAGAGATGGTGCTGGAGGCCCTTGGTAGCCTCAACCCATGCAGCCCCCCTTCTGAGTACACTTTGCGGGGTTCGGATGTAGGACAATAAATCAGTCCCTAATTGCTGCTAAGGTTGCAGGGGACCTCCAGAGTCACTAACACACCAGACAAAGGCTGAGGAAGCAAGCACCTTGGCACTCGCCCTAAGTATTGTTAGGGAGGGTGGTTGAGTTGATGCATGTGTCTCCCCCACCCCACCTCAGATAATAGTAAGAAAAATACAAGGGAACCAGCATTTTTCATCTGGGGAAAACAGACTAATTCATTGCTAATTTACCTCTGAAAAAGGCCTCTGACCCCTATTCTTAATCACTGCTTTGCATCAGGCGCTGCTCTAGGTGTTAGTGATTATGCCCTGTCCTTCATTAAGCCAGTAGCCCAGCCCCACAATATTTACTGACTTGCTCCCCTCCAAGTGGTCACAGTCTCAGGCTCAAATATGTGTTTGTATTTGTGCTGTTATAATCCAGAACCAGGCAGTACAAGCAATGAGGAAAATCAATGGTTCTTTTTATTTCCCCAGAGAGGCATAGACGGGGAGTTAACTGCCACGACAGTTTGGGCTGGAGCCAACACCACTGTTCCCTTCCGATTTGGTCATTCCTGTCACATAGGGAGCCAAGCTAGTCTTCTTGCACCGTTGCAACAGAGACTAAGCTCTTCGCCAAACAGTATTCACCCCCTTCCTACCCACAAAAAAATTACCTTACTGAGTAAAGCTAAGCTTTTGGTTTAACTTGCCTACTTACCTGTTTAAAATTAGTTTGCTTGTAACACTTTTTAAAAAAACACTGAAGTACTTTAATGAAGTTTGGTGCGCATGTTCTAGATTTCAAGTTTTAAAACCAGCTCAGCCTCCATACCCATCCTCAAAGTGAGAGAGGGACGTGCAAAATATTATGGTATTTGCCTAAAAGGCAGAGACATCAGGAAGAATCTTGGTGTGCACGTTTAGAACATTTTTTTAAAAAGGGATGCAGATTACAAAATATCTTGATACATGATTATTTAAAGTAAGAACTCTAGAATGTTGTCATTTACTAATAATATTTGTGCTTTATTAGTATTATTTGTATTGCACAAATGTTCTTAAATGGAACAATTAATACCTAGAAGGACAGCTATTACCAAAAGGACTCTCGGCTCAAAATCAGAACAAACTGCCAAAATGTGTGCTTATTGGTTTCATGCATCTCCCACTCTTCCTTTAGAACTAATTAGTTAAGAAATGAGCTAACTTTTATATGAAATTCTGCTCCCCTTTGTTTTACCATGTTTGTCTCACAACCAACCCAGTGTGGTAGGCAATACTGAAAGATAGTGACTGTTCAAGCCATGTGGAGCTTGGCTAAGTGGAGATTTAAACCCAAGTTTCCCACATACAAATCAATATTCTAGCTGCAACACCACAAATGTTTTCATACACTCTGTTTACAGAGAAAAACAATTGTAGATGCACCATTCCATCAAAAGCCAGGGATCCTAAGGGCTAGGGCAATATTGCAGGAAGGGTTGGATGGGCCAGGCCCAGAATAAAACCTTTTCCTTGAGATGGGTTTCCAGTCAGGCTATCAGAGCTGTTGCCAGCATTTATATATCCAAATAGGTGCAGGCATGACTGTGGTGCAATACGAGAGGCCAGGAAGGGAAGATGGCCCAGGGGTGGGGGTGGAGAAGGGGCACAGATGCAGCTAACTGGCTGGGTAGGCATGATGTCTGTCTACGTTCTCAACTACAGGGGTTGAGATGGACCTTGCACACACTCTGATGTGTTCAACTCAGTGACGGCCAACTCATCTTGAAGAGACATTTTCTTCAGGGAGGAATTAACATTTACAAATGAGACCTATTAGAGTAAATAAAGGCGATTGTCATTTGGCTCAGGAGGCAATGGAGACCATAGGCTTAGATACAAATCTGATTAGTGAGATGCGCCATTTGGAGGGGGAGGCAGCCTTTGGCATTGATTGGGGGGTGTGTGTGTGTGTGTGTGTGTGTTATTTATTTAGTGACTTGGACACAGGAGCATTGTGCATTTAGCCTAGGCAAAGCAGCAGAATGGCAGGGGACATGCTTATGAGGCAGATTTGGAATGGACTAGGCAGGTTGGTGAGGAATATTACCACAATTATCAGGTCAAAATAATCAGGACATGGGGGCACTAAACAGAATGACACCGTTGAGACCAACAGTATATCTTCCTTTGCAAGGGTTGTGGGTGGCATTGTGGTCTAAACCACTGAGCCTCTGGGGCTTGCTGATCAGAAGGTCAGCGGTTTGAATCTGTGTGACTGGGTGAGCTCCTGTTGCTCCATCCCAGCTTCTGTCAACCTAGCAGTTTGAAAGCACACCAGTGCAAGTAGATAAATAGGTATCACTTCGTCAGCAAGGTAAACGGTGTTTCCGTGCGCTCTGGCTTCTGTCACGGTGTTCCGTAGTGCCAGAAGTGGTTTAGTCATGCTGGCCGCATGACCCGTCTGTGGACAAATGCCGGCTCCCTCGGCCTGAAAGCAAGATGAGTGCCACACCCCAAAATTGCCTTTGACTGGACTTAACTGTACAGGGGTCCTATACCTTTTTACCTTACATTACTTTTAAACTAGCATACCAAAAAAAAAAAATCTGTTACTGAGTTGAGTGGTCTGATTAGAATGCAATAATGCCCTCATATACCGTGTCATGCTGGGGTAAAAGGCCATAAGCTCCAATAGATTTGACGGCAAAACCAGCAAGAAAGGAAAGAGGAGAGGAAAGACAAATTAGGATCACCAGAGTAAAGCACCAAATGCTGTTGCCTACAAACCCAACTGAAGAAGAAAAATGCCTCCGTACCGGAAAACGCTTCTTAACTGTTTTGGTAACCTGAGGAGGGTCTTTCCTAGTAAAGTATCAGAACAGTAGGGAGGCTGACCTGGAACAAGTTCCAAACAAACTGAAATTGGGGGTGAGGTGCTGCAACTTTTAATCCACGTTTCCCAGAAAGGAAGTCTGATTTATGCAAATAGAAATGTGGAGCTTCTTGAAAGAGAACCAGTACGTGACACACCAATCTTGTGAAGTAACTTGCTGCCTGTTTTTCTAGTGATACTCACCACATCATCACAAAACCACAAAGAAAGAAGATATGCACAAGGCCTGGTGAAAACTGGAGTGGCAGAAGATTTCACACTAACAGCTTGCCACACACAAGCATCACCCAGGTTCACTGCAGCCAGTGTTGCTCGTGTTAACTTTAAAAAAATAAATGCCTGGACATTATAAAGGTCCCCAATTGTTCCTTGGCTACATAATCCTGGAGTGTACCATGGACAGGGGTAGTTTTGGCTCTCACGAGAGCGTGCTTTAGGAATGCGTAAAATATATGGGCCTAGAAATAGTTAAAGAATGAACAGGGATGGGGCTCTGTGGACTTTAATAATAGTAACTCCTCATTCTCATAGTTTTTATCCTTCCTGTCTTTGGCCTACAAAAAATTCTCAGCTAAACTACTGACACCGGCTGGGAGCTTAGAACTCCCAAATCAAACAGGGCCCTTGATTCTCCAGCACATAATTGTGCTGCCCTTTCACCCCCACCTTCAATCAGTGCCGTTTAACTATCTCGTTTAGCCTACGCGACCCACCCCTCTGCTAACTAGCAGCCATATTCTTCTCATTAGGACAGAGGCTGCTCTTGCTTTACAGACAAGTAGAGACAAATCTGTAATGTCTCTCTCAACACAGTTATATATAGAAAGGGTTTGATGGGGGGGGGTCAGGCAATCATGGTCTCCCACAAAACAGCCCAGCTTGCATCTGTCTCAGCCTGAATAATAAACCAGAAAAATTACTGTATTTACCTTGCTCTTATTCCAGTAAATAAACACCAGGAAAGGGGGGGGCAGTGGTAGGGCGGTTCACTCACCACAGAGTATATCTTTATACAAAATGGCTGCCCTTACTGTGGGACAAAATGTTTCCAAGGTAAAGAGACAAGCACTCTCACAAAGCCTTGGGTAGTCTTTGTTCATCAGGAGTACCTTTCTCCAGAACAAGAAAAATTATGACTTTTTGTTCAAGAGCAAACTGTACCTCTCTGCAGTAGTGCAGCTAGCAATGCTGGGTGAAGTTGGGTTAATTATTCATTCTGTGTACTCATCCTTTGCCTGAAAGGTTCACTTTTAAACTTCTCAGTCTTATGGGTCACTCAGAATCCAGAAAAACCCAAGTATCACTATGCCAAACAAAATATCCCCAATCCTTCTGTAGTCTATTCCACCAATGAAGCATCCATATGCTATTATGTACACACACCTATTCTCTTATGTACCATTCCACTAGCTCTGTATTTGCTGTATTGTAGCTGTCAACTATCGGGCATAGAAAGCAGAAAGATTCTCTTCAGCACAATGACCAGGACCTCTGACATGATAAATCAGCATCACCCAAGCCAACGTATATCAACTGTTATGCTCCTGTTGTTCCAGAAATTTTTGGAAGCTCAACATGAAAAATTGAGAATAGAATACACCAATCTTCTGCAGACTATATATCAGTAACCATTCATTGGCCAATATCTATTACTTAGTTTTCAGGCCACAGGAAATACAGGGCTTCCAGGTACCATCCAAACACCAGGCTCGAGATTTTACATTGTTGAAGGACAGAACCTCAAGTATAGCTTTGAGAGCTATTGAAATGAAATTATATTAAGACAATGTTCAGCCTTTCCCATCCTATACTGACACCATGTTAAGGTACTTAACTGTATAAATAGATTTTCAGAAACACATCAGTGGAAGAACTGGTTCATTTCCTTACTCCAATACATGTAGGTGTGTTTCTTTGGTAGAGACCTATCAGTAAATATAATAAGTATCAATAGAAATAAAACCAGCAGCTGCCCCAAAGTGATGGAAGTTATATGAGACAAAGATGTAGATCAGTTAATTAGGTTTTCCTCCTTTTCTGATGATGAGAACCCCAGCTGGGGGGGGACCTTACTTCTTCCTAAAAGCTGGTGGCCTACCACAGAACATGTCTTTTGGGTGGTGACACCTATTCTTTGAACTCCACCTCCTAACACAGTGCAGCAGACTCAAGAACTTGCCCATTTAAAACCTTCCTTTACAGGCCTGCTTTTTATTTCAAGGGCTTGGGGTTTTTGTTTTTTTAATGCCTACTTCAAGTTTACCATGTTGTTCTTTTTATTAAGAACACAAGAAGAGCTTGCTGGATCAGGCCTAGGGCCCATCTAGTCTGCCAACCTGTGTTCACAGTGGCCAACCAGATACCTATTGGAAGCCCACTTGCTCCGCAGCTGCAGTTTCCAGCAACTGGTAATTCAGAAATATACTGCTTCCAAATTTTGTACTTTTTCTGCATTGTTAAAATCCTCTGAATTATTAATTGTACCTCATTGTAGGGTTTATTATTATTATTTTAAAAAAACATGTTGCAAAATAACAAGTGAAAAGTTTGGGGTTTTTCTTAAATCGGGGCAGCTACTTGTTGCAGAAATGCATGGTTTTGGTCACGTTACTAACATTCTATACTGATATGTACCTGAAGCCATGTATTTGAGCTTGAAAGTTGGACAATCTTTCCCAGGCCTGCAAAAGAGCTCTGTGATGTTTTAAAGCTTGTCTCTTCTTCCAAGAAATGGTAGTCCAATAAGAGATTCTACTTGACCCACCTTGTCAGTCTCTTGCTTGCATCCTGGGACTAATACGGCTGTGATCAGCTATTAAAAACATTCCAAGTTCATTATCTTGCAAAGACCAGCCAGGACATGGGGCAGTGAGGCTTAAACCAATTAACAGAACACTTCAGTTTTTAAGCATGAAGAAGCTGTGAGTCAGGTCTTCAAGAGAGGGATGTCAATGCAACAGGAAGAAACATGTCACGGGTCACAGCAACTCTGAACAGAGGGGCCTGTTAGATCTTAACGATGGTTGGGAAAAGCTGGTCAACTCAGGTCAGATAGTGCTGTTGCCAAGTCTGGGCTCTGCCACAGAATGCTTCCAAAGAAAGAAAACTTGAAGTTTTCAAGAGCAATATAGAAGTCAGCCAGATCCCCCAGAAAACAGGAATCCTGCAAGCAGCACAGTGCGAAAGTGAATGATCAATCTCCTCATATACTGGCAAAAATCTCATGTAGTCCCTAAACAAAATACCTGGTGAACGTATGCAGGAATTTCACCTCTGATTTTAGTGAAAAGAAAACAAACAGATGAAAATAACAAAAATGAATCAAAAGGATTAAACAAAAAACCCTGGACTTAGTTTTAACTAGGGCAGCTCTTTCTGTTAGGCTGACAGAAATAAATACATAAATGGATGGTTAAAGAGATTATTTTGTCCTGACCATGAACACTTAAGAAGAAAATGCTCAACATGAAAGAGCCTCTTTCAGAAACAAATGGTGTCAAAAGAAAAACACTTATTCTAATTATAAAATTAATATTATCATACCACCCAGCTTCGTATCTTGCTTCTGAGTGAAGTTACATAGAACCAGAAATCAAAGGCAAGGGAGGGCCTAGTAGGTATGCAGAACAAAAACAGGATGTGTTATGAATTCCAAAGACGAATTCCAATTTGAGAAGTATTTGGCATCTCTAATTATAAAAAAAATCTGAGCCCAGTTTTTAAACTGCTCTCCTTTCCTCATCTCAAGCCAGGTAAGACTAGAGGAGAAGCTGGTAGTTGTTCTGGGCTTCAAAACTTCCAATAGATTAATGATTAAAAATTCAGTAATACACAATCAAAACACTCATAGGTAAACCCTGAAAGAGACAAAACATCACGGCAGAGACAGTCAAGGGTGATCAGTTTTGAATGAAACCATTTTTTGGCCTTAAAATCCAGAACATTTTGTGACGACATCCACCTGTCTCCAGTTTGAAAGTCCTGAAAACTAGTTCCAAACAGAGCAAACTAAACTTATGCCCATTTAGCACAGTGGCTACGGTAAGTCAACATCCCATTATTAGCTGTCCATTAGTCAATTGGCTTTAGGTGGGAGAACTATGTTTAAAAGATCACGCTATACCTCACACATGCTGGGTAGCAAGACACCCCTTACCGTCCCCCTGTCCAAAGGGAAACTTCTTTAAAGGCCTATTTCAATCCTTGCCAACCCTTTTTTGCTAGAGGAAAAGGGGAGGGATAGTAGGAAGTTAAAGAGAATTGTCTTGCTACTCAAAGCCTTTAACAACTATTTTTAATATCAGGCTGAGGAGCTGGATTTTGAAATGAAACAGCCAGTTCCCCTTTGATGCAGGAACTACAGATCTTGAAACAAGGTCCATTCCCTCCTCCTTCACTAACTAACAGCCATATTTCTCTCATTAAAAGGCAATCTGACTGTATTTCCAAACTTCTTAACAAGGCGATCACCGTAATTTGAGGTTTCTATTATCCCTGTCCTATTTCAGTTGGATCGAGAAGCAGTGTGCTCTTTGGGGGCTGGGGGGGGTGCAGTTGCCTCTGTTCACCACCCTCTCAAACTGCTGCCAGTGATAATGATGACTTGTGAATATTGATTAAACAAGACTACCGAGAGGGGGATGTTGGCTTTTTTTTGTTCTGGGTGGAAGCAGATAATAAGAAATAAAATATAAGCCAAATCAAAATAAAGTTTGTTTATCTCCCATCTAGAGTTTGGTCTTATACCTCCTGGAGAATACAAATTAATCTGATGCACCCTTTCTCCTTCCTATCACTTCCAATCTCCCATCACCCTGTCCCCTTCCCAAACGCATAGAGCCAGCGCTCCAAAACACCTCCCTCTTTGGATCGTTCTCTGCCCGCCCAGCACCCTCACTCCTCTGAGCCAGCTCTGCCAGATGGATGCAATTTGCATAATATCACCAGCAGAGGCTGCAGGATCAACAGGGGTCAGGCTCTGACATCTCCAGCACAGTCTATCTCCGAGTGCTAATTTGGACTGCATTGATCTCTCTTTCTGATTTCTTTGTCATTTATGTCTGCAGCAGTTTGACAGGAGATATGGAGACAGGCAAGGTGGGGGGGAGAGAGGCAAGTGGGGGGAGGCAAGGAGAGAAACAAAGATTGTAGTTACAGATGTCTTTAAGGAAAGAAAAAGATTAAGCCAAGGACTCCGCTGAGGGTCGAAGCTCAGAGACATCCTAATTACCTTGTTCTTAGGGATTCTTGTACAGACTTAGAGGGGGGTCTTGTCATGGAACTTGCAGGAAAGGAAACTTGTTAAATTGCAATGGAGTGCCTCCAGTTGGCTGCTATCCACACACCCCCACAGCCCACCCCCATGCCACACCTCTCAGTGGTTTCTCATTAGGTAAATGCCGGGCTGCTAAAAGCCAGAATCATCCACCAGCACATCCTCACCTCCATACCTCTCCAGAATGTCTCATTAAAGACAAAAACAAGGCCGCTCCATAATGCAGCCAGGTGCCAGCTCAAAAAGCTGGCAATGAGCAATCTCCCTGCCACACACCCATGGTTTGGAATGTAATGGGGAAAGTCCAGCCCCTCTCCCCAGCACCATCAGTGCCCAGCCACAATGCAGGGTGCTTTCTGCTTTGATTATGTTTTCACATTGTTTTATGCATTTAATATTCAACTTTAATGTCAACCAACTTGAGGGCCTTTGATAGACAGAAAAGATGTGGCAGGGATCAAGCATGCTATAAATACTCTCCTACTTTAAGCAAAGCTCTGTTAGATACACCTATTCAAAACATTCCATTTACACTCATTTTATGCACTTTGCACGATCTTTTGCCTGCCCATTTCCCAAAGCATCAAGTTTCAACATGTTGGTAGTCAGCCAGCATTTGAAGTAGGCCCCAATATCTCCTCTTCCCCAAGTCCCCTGTCTCTCCCACACAGAAGACTTTGGAGAAGAATTCAGTCTCTCACCACATACTAGGCTAGAACCCTTTCAGAAACAGTACTGGGAAATGTTTCTATCCACTTGAAAAAGTCTCCAGATCATGGTGCAAGCAAACTAAATCTCTTTACCTCTCTTTCCCCCAAGCTCTAAAGAAGATTGGAGAGGGAAGGGATCATTCTAGCATCTTGCACAGGATTCACTTATGAGTGTCTCCCAGACCAGCATCAGCTATGGGGTCTGCACAACCTGCTTCCTGATTTGGATGAAGAGCTATTTTAAGAGGAGGAGTATTAAAAAATGAGTTTTTCCAAAGTCCCATGCTCTTTGTGTGCATGTGTGAAGCTGTACAAAACAGCTTCACAAACTCTGTTCCTAGCCTTTTCTAATGTACTGACATCACCTCAGTCCTCAACTTCAGGGAAGGCAGGTATAGGATATATGTTTGATGTGTTGCAGATCCAGCTTGTGAAAATCCAGACACAGGCTAAGGATGACCCTCTCCTAACACTAGTCAGAGCCTGAGGTCCAGACATTTAGTGACATGAGTGAGCACATTTAGACAAGGCTGTTCCATGCCCTCACCAAAATCCACCGTTTAATCCGGCTAACTGCTGGGGTTTTTTTCTTCTAAAAGGAGAAGCTATTGAATATGCATGTGTTTTTGTGGTTTAAGCAACATACACATGAATGAAAAAGTTTCTTTGCAGCATTCCTCCCCAATAGTTTTGAAGAAAGAAGCTGCACTAATGACTGCATGCAGCAAAAAACAAACAAACCCGTATGGTCTGGACTGTATCACTAGCAATCAAGCTAAAATGGCCACTGCAGCTCACTTGGCAGGGACTATCATGGATAGCCTACCCAAAATATTATGGGTCTACCTTTGCCATTGCTGGATGTGGAAAGTATGTTGCAGTGAATAGCAGAATGACATAGAAAGACAAGAAGTCAACACAAACACCCAATCATATTCTGTCATCCCACCCCCACCCCCCCCGGCAACCCAGTTTCTTTGTTAACCATAGGAAACAGTTGAAAGGCCTTGAGTCCTCCATTGTAACATGCATAGGAATAGAGCAGCAGTGATAAGAACATGCCCCCTGCCGCTGCCAGGAAAAAAGAAGCGCTGAATCTTTGCTAAAAAGGGCTGAACGCTGGCAAGAGTGTTCTGTCACTTTTGCGCACAGTAATCCACTGTGCCACTGAGTCCCATCAGAGGGATTTTGAAAACTTAAATGACTGAAAGCAAAAGAGCACCAGCTCAAGGTTCCCAGCCAGCCCAGACATCCTAATTAGCTTTACACACACTCCCACTCGGAGGGGAGAGAGCACACACACAAAAAGGACTGTCACTTTGCTTTTTTCTCTTTCTAAAAGCGTGTCTGCGCTTACTGGCTTTCCCACTGTGACACCTCTCACAGTAGTTAATTAGAATCATGTCACCACGTTAATGCGCTCTGACTGGACGCTGACAGACATTCGGCCTGTATCCTGCCTAAACCCCCTCCTCCCAGGCCAACAGTACCTACGCAAAGCACCTCTCTGCTTCCAAAAACCTCTCCTCACATCCTGGGCAGAAAGGGCCTTGTCTCGTCCACCCGCCTGCCAGCCCATACTCTCTCCTTGCCAGAAATATCTGCCATATTGCCTCACTCACGGAGCATCCGCTTCACCTGTTTTGAGCTTCCTGACCTTTAGCAGCACTAATTCAAAATGACACTGCTCATTTGATGACATTTCTGATGATTTTTATTTTAGTCTCTTTTAATTATTTAACTCTGGAGTCTTTGGCCCTATCCCTTAGGCTGTGAGACAGTTGGCCCCCTACCATAAATCTGGTCTAGGGCCACACCCCACTCCTGCCCATTCTCTGTGAGTAAGGGGCACCACAGTGAATCAAACGTAGAGCAAGATGTTCACAACAGACTGATGTGATGTAGTTTGAGAAACCTTAAAACTGGGAACTGGGCCATATCAGTCGCAAGATCTCCCACTTATGTCAGAAAACCATTGCTTGGAAAGCTATCAAGGGATCAGAATTTCCTCAGAGTTAGAAAGGCACTTTCTTTTTAAATACAATCAGATTCTGAAGAATCTGAGCAGCTACCAACTTCATCATGGCCATGCACACTTCAAGACTGAGCTGCATCTAACAAAGTTGTTCTGTTCATGTAAGGAATTCTGCTTGCACAATAGAACTTCTTCTTCCTCTCCTCACCTCATGTACCAATCTGCTCTCAAGTTTTCCCCAAACCACCAGGGCAAATTTGAGGAGTGGGGGGCATGCGGGGAAAACAGAGGGAGGGGAAGTTCCTTGCATGAACAGGACAATTTCACTGGATTCAACCGTCTAAGAGGATTTCACTACAGTTTGTCTGGAGCTTCTGCCAGGTAACTTATCCATAGAAGCACATGGCACACAGGTCTTCAGGCATGCTAAAATTAGTATGAGCCTTGGTTCTCTCTACCTTGAAGTCAAACAGTATGAAGGAAAGATATGCTATTAGATCATGTCTTTAATTCCCCCCCCCCCATAATCACATTTTTCAATTCAATTCAATATGCTTTTTTGGCTATTAGAAAAACTTTGAAATATTTATATCTAAAATTATCAAGGCACACTAAGCACAAATGAAACAAACTATTTAGGGCAGCAGAATATATTCCAATTCAAAATTTTCCACAGTATCCACATTCACTGTTTGATACCCAAGACAAGTATTAATGAGAAGAGTATATACCCTGAAATGCAGAGAGGCCAAGAGAGTGCACAGAAACAAGAAAGAACATGCACAGTAAATAAAGTCCAAAAAGACTAAAACAGTGGATGAAGTGAAGCCAGGGCTCCCTTGCTGAGTGGTATGGAGTTGGTTGTGTGCTGACTGAATCTGTTAACAAATGAATATGCTGTCTCCTAGGTGAGCAGATCCAGGATGTGATGAACAAGTTGTCAAGTCTTATCAAGTTCACCAATCATTATCCTTTCTTGCTTTTCCCCAAGGGAATGAATTACACCAGAGACAACTATGAACGTATCACATCTGACTACAAAACTCTGAGGGGGGAGGTGAAGGACCTTGGGGCTCAGGTGATGTCCTTGTCAATTCTTCATGTAAAACAGGAATGGGGAATCTTCAACCCACCAATCCTCTCCATGTGGCTCCTGACTCTCTCCCCAGGCTATGCCCCCTTTCCCCTTACTGACTCACTGAAGTATGTCTCTCAGGAACCACAAGCGCTGAAAAATCCTGTAGATAAAAGTGCAAACCATTTTTTTCCCTTGCGCATTGCTGCAATGTGTCCCTAAGCTGTGGTAACAGAAAATATACAAGGGAAGTCCACCTTCCTGGGCAGAATGTGCCCTTCATTGTGAAAAACATGCTTATGATTTTGCCTTCTGGGATGTTGTGCTCCTATGAGCTTCCCTAACAGTTTGGCCATTGTGGGGACAGCATAATAGACTACACAGGCCTTTGGTCTGGTCCAACAGGGCTGTTCTTATGCTCCACTAATCACATATTCCTCTTTTGGCTCCACTCCTTCCCTATTTTAGGTCTGGCCTGATTGCTCGTGTAACACAGTCCCTGGGAAGGAATTGGTTCTTGGGCTAAAAAAAATATTATTTTGGCTGCAAAAGGCAGATGACACAAAGAGTGGGGGGGATGAATACATCAGGTGAATAACTAGCAATGCAAATGCTGTTGAGAAGAAAGGTTGGTTTTTAGGGTCACCAGCTTAATTTTCCTCAGTAAAGGACTACTGGAAAGTAGCAGGTAAACCTGATCAGGAAGGTTTTAAACTAAAGCCTGAAGTTAAGTACCCCATCCTGGTACCACTACTGATGAAGGGACGGCTGCAAATATTCAATATAAAGGTAAGCATTAGAGAAAGAGATTTATATATTATAGGAGAAACTGCAGGAGGAGATGGCCGATCTGGGTGTATAGCAAAACACACAATAAAACAGCAGGAGACACATTGCAGCAGATTATTTAAGGTTTTTTATGTCTATACACTACTGCACACAGCAGTAGTAGGAAATAAACAAGATGAGCTTGAACTGCTTGTAAAGCAAGGGAACTACGACAATAGGTATTAATAGGACTTAGTGGGATGGCTCCCATGACTGAGATGTAGCAACTGAAAGATACAGCTTGTTAAAAGAGGACTGGCACAACCAAAAGGGAGGACGAGTAGCAGTTTGTGTCTGCACCTGCACAGAAAAGCAAGAAAGTGAATACAGTGGGTCTATGGAGATTATATGGGTAGAATGAAGTGGGAAATTAGCAAAAATAATACAGTGATGAAGTCTGCTACAGACTCCACAGCAATGTGATAAGTAACACATTACAGATGTTTCAGGAAAGGAGGAATTAGTAGTAATGGGGCCCTACCTTGGTATCTGCTGTGGGGCAAACTCCGCTGTTTATTTATTAATTACAATTTATACTCTGCTTGATGTGGGGGGCCCACCCCAAAGCAGTTTACAAACAGATAAAACAATAAAACAGAGAAAATTCACAACCATACCTTAAAACATACAAAAATTAAAATACTAAAACAGATTTAATTACTTCAACTTTCTAAACATATGGGTGGGCTTGTACAAACAAGAATGTTTATACCAAAAAGAATATGGTGAAGGCACCTGCTTGATCTCAATAGGCAGGGAGTTCTGAAGTGCAGCTGATGCCAAACTAAATGATAAGAGTTCTTACAAATGCGGAAGAGGCATTATGTGGTAGCTGTAGTAGTGCCAATTCCACTGATCAAAGCAATTGAGTGGAGATTGTAAGGAGGCATAATAGCAATCTTCAAATATCTAATGGGTTGTCACATGTAACAAGCTTCTTTTCTCCTGCTCCAGAGGCTAGGACCCAAACTAATGGCTTCAAGTTACAATAAAGGAGATTCTGACTAAACATCAAGAATAGCTTTCAGACAGTAAGAGCTGTTCGGCAGTGGAATGGACACGTATGAGTGGTAGTGGGCTCTCCTTCCTCGGAGGTTTCTCAGCAGAGGTTGGGTGGCCATCTGTCATGGATGATCTAGTTGAGATCATTGCAGGGGTTGGACTAGATGACCCTCAAGGTACCTTACAACTCTACAATCTGTGAGCAGTTCAACAATGAAACTAACTAATCCTAAGATCTTCAAGCAGAGGTTGGACTGCAATCTGTTGGGGGTGGTTTAAGCTCAGGATTTTCAGAATCAAGGAGGGCATTGGACTAAATGCGCTAAGAAACTAGATTTCTAAGAGGTTGTTATGGACTACCAAAGGGCAGCCCAACGTACTAGCTTCCAGAACAAAGAACATTGCATGACAAGATATGTCATTCCTATAGTAAACAGCCCCAGCTTGCTGGCACACCCGGCAAGTGCATGAACACACCCACACAGGCACAATCATACCTGTCCTTTTACATTAGACATGAAAGCCTGCCTGTGTCTCTCCAAACACAAACTCTATATACAGAATGAGGAGTTTGTAAAGATAAGAGGCTGCACCATGGCAGCTCCCCATGGGGCAGGCGGGTGGCCAGCTTGGTGGGAGTTAATTAGAATCTTGTCACTAAGTGAATGCGCCCTGCCTGGACTATGACAGATGCTCCCCTCTGACACTGGGGGCCAGGAGACAATCCACATCAAGCTACTGCAGGATGACCCTTTTAACACAAAGAGTAAACTCACTGCACAGCAAGTTGAAGCTCATTAAAACTGTCTACTCTGTGAGCATCCCATTAACCTCCCTGTTAAAAACACGCAATCCCTCTTCTTCTTCTGCAGGCCTAATTAATGCTCAGGATCAGGAACAATATAACACCCTAACCTTCCTAGATTTCCAATCAGTAAATGAAAAGAGAGAGGGGAAGCCAGAAAGATACAGATGCATCACCTGCACTTCACACCATATTGGTGGTTGACCCTTTCAAATAGGTAGGCTTTCCCATGAGGCTTTCGTGAGTTAAGGGAGATGGCCTGTGCATAGCCAGGGCAGTGTAATCAGGCTGCCATTTGCACTACATGCTTTGGTTGGGCAGCTTGTAAGGCATCTACATTCGATTTCCAAAATTGTTCTGCATGTTAGGGTATATGTGTGCACACATGCAGTTCTCAATTCCTTCCCACACACTCCGAACAGCCCCATAGTCAGTTCATGGGTGCTAGCTTTTTGATTCATGCAGCAATGAGTAGATTAGACCAGTGTTTCCCAACCGGTGTTCCGCGGCACACTAGTGTGCCGTGAGACACCGGCTGGTGTGCCGTGGGAGGGAGGCGGGCGAGTCGGGCGGCGAGAGGCGGCGGCGGCGAGGATCCGCGTCGAGCCGGGGGCGGCTCCGCGGTGCTGGTGCCGAGCAGCGGGGCAGCGCACGCAAAAGGGAGGAGCGCGAGACAGCGGAGGAGGAGGAGGCCGGCATGTCCGGGCAGCAGCAGCAACAGCAGCAGCAGCAACTCCCGGCGACGGCTCCTCCTCCGCCCGCTATCGCCGCCACCACCACAACAGCCGCCGCCGCCTCAGCTGCCGCCGTCCCTCAATCCCTCGCTCTGCTGCCTCCTCCCACCCCGGCAAGGGGAAGGGAAAAAACTTTCACTTTTGTGCGTCCCTCCCGGCGTGACGCTGCGCGCTGACGTCACGGGGCGGGGCTTTAATGGTGGTGTGCCGCGAGATTTTTTCCCAGTAAACAGGTGTGCCGTTGCCCAAAAACGTTTGGGAAACACTGGATTAGACTACTGCATATGCACTAACTAGGGGTTTGCTGGGAAGGAAGTCAAGACAGAAAGGAAGGAAAACAGGTAGTCCTTGGCAAATCATCAGTAGAGTTGTCTAACCAGTGTTCAGCACTTGCTGAACAATGAAGGCGAAGAGGCTCCCTCAGATCTCAGCCCACTCCATTGTAGGGTGTGTAAAGGAAAAACAAACAAAACTGCTACTTCATGGCAACTCGGCCTAGAGGCCAGCATACAACTATAACTGCAGGGTCCTTCTTCGATCCTTTACCAAGGAAGGGAAAGCAAAGGAACTCCATGCCACTACAGGGATGCTAAGTAAACCATGCACAGCCAGAAGCGATAAAGCTTGAGGTGACTTGTATGTGAGAAGCTGCTCCCCAAGATACGCTAGGCACAAACCATTTGGGCTTTTATAGCCACCACTTTAAATCAGGCCTGAAAGATAATTTGCAGCCAAGAAACTGAGGAAGAATTGCCTTAATATATTCTCTGTGCCCATTTCTCAGAAAGCTCACCAAAGAATTCTGTGCGTGATAAGAGTTTCCAAATCATTGTCAAGGACAGGCCTGTGTAGACTGAACATTATAATACTTTATCTGAGAGGTTACCAAAGAATGGAGCAGAGTGAGAACAGGTATGTCTCCCAGGCTCCCTCAGCCACTGTATCAGAGGAAGAAAGTGAGAGATTGCATCCAGAACATGTGATCCTCCCCTACAACAGACTGCCAACCATCACACCTGTTTTCTAGATTCAGTCTAGCATTCATCCAGCCCAGAATGTGCTGCTGCTCCTTGATCTGATGAAGAAGAGCAACAACAG
Organism: Podarcis liolepis; assembly: GCF_965112155.1. Classification (NCBI taxonomy): domain Eukaryota; kingdom Metazoa; phylum Chordata; class Lepidosauria; order Squamata; family Lacertidae; genus Podarcis; species Podarcis liolepis. Next base: position 50,944,879 of record NC_139559.1, read on the forward strand.
AGCTGAATCTCATCAAAATATCTGATTTGAAGTTTGCTTCACCTCTAGTGAGACTACCTGCCAGTCAACCCCTCTTTCACTATTTCTATCGGGGCTCCTGGCCTCCCCAACTGAAGTGCTTGCTTTTGAACTAAAATGTTCTAGACCAAACTCACATGACATTACACCATTTATGGCAAGTAACACTTACTAAAGTCACTGTCAAGCATTTGGAAATCACATATTTTAGGAATATTTTTCTATATAAATGTGCAATAGTTACTGAATAGGTCCAGAGAAAAAAACACATTACTGTCTTCCAGTAATGGAAAATATTTATTAATTTTAAAACTACACTTGACACACATTGTTAGGGTCTACACAAATTGTAAAAGAGCCACGACAAGCTTGAACGAATCACAACTCCAAAAGCTGCTTTACCATTGTTTGCAAAATGGAGTATGTTTGGGAGAGTAGGGAGACATACTTGGCACAATACTACAGTGAGAAGGAAAACTTCCCTTGTTAAAATGAGAAGTCAGGCTCGACAACCTTACTCAAGGGCTAACTGCTGGGCTCAGAGCAGATATGGCGCAGTGTTTAACCTCAGCGCTACAACCTCAGATGGCATGCAAGTGCATCACACCAAAAGCAGCAGCAGTAGCAGCATGTGCTCCCACCTCAAGGCTGTTTAACTGAAATGAAGAAGCAAGAGCCCCTGGAAAGAAAAGTCAGTCAAGAAGATTGGGGAAAATAAACCACTATTGTGCACTGCTATCCAGCAGGGCAAAGCCAACTAATGACAGTCCGATAAATGTACAAGGTAATTAAAGGAAGTGACAGATTATATTCTAGGGATGTTTGTTGCTTTAGTGTGGTAAGAGGAGACACTATAAACACTCCTATAAAACACAGAGAGATGAATGGTTCTAAGGGGTCCCTAGCAACAACATGAAACAGGTTTTGCATCAGGCTCCCCCTCCAGCCCAATTTGTGGGCTTTTCCTACAGCATACATATATTGCTGTAATGAATTTACACTCAGGCACAGAAGCAAAATTTCAATGCTACATCCTATCAATGAAGCAACCAGATCCATAGTTCAAAAGGAGCTTGCTAATTAAAAGCTGGTAAGCTTTAAATAATTCATCTCCTTAACTCATATTGATTTGGTAGTTTAGTGGTTAGGATCTTGAAACAATATTAAACAGCTTCCTCCAGGCTCGGGTGGTGGGTAACTTTCTCACATAAGTCTCTCACCCTAGGAAATGTAAATGCACAACAGCAAGAAGCAGACAGAGGTGGACACGCCTAGGCAGGGGCAAAGGAAAGGAGAAATGCAGCTAGTCGGATTAAAAAGTCAGACATTTGAAGGGTTTTACATAAAGAACAGGAAACAATGAACAGGTTGTATCAATATGCCTCAATCTGAGAGCTTTTCATATTTTCCTGGACTGGCACGACACACAGGTTCCTAAAGAACAAACCCTCTAGTAATTCTCCCGCGCACAGGACAAGGAAGCACAAGATATATATTGGCCCATACCAGCTAGGTCTGTCACATTAGAGATTTTAGGACTTTTGGGCAAAAGCTCAGAGAAGTACAGCAAAAGCTGAAGAGAAGTACAGTATATACTCTCCTAGATGTATGCTAGCAGGACTGACAAACAGCCAGCTCTCCAAAACTTGTTGGATCCAGAAGGTGGGGTGATCATGGCTAAAACACACACACTTGAATAGAAAAATGGATTCTAAAATCAGTGGCCAAGTGAGGGGTGGTTTGGCATGACCTCAGGAAGGACCCTACCATGATGATCTGGCAAAGCCCCACTATGGGGGAAGGAAGAGAAAGGCATTGCACTTCTGAGGCATCATGTTCACCGTTGCCACTCAAATGCAGCAGCAAGTGTCAAGTGGCTTAGAAACATATATAGAGGTAATGGATCTGGATGCTAGACTGACAAAAGAGAAACGATATCAAAGTGGAGCATGCTTATTTCTCTACTACCAGCTCCCTCGGGATCCAGCATCCTTTTGTATTCCAGAGGTAGTGGCAGCCCTAAACCTATATGCTCAGGTTTTTGCCACACCAAAGACAGTGATAAGCTGCCTTCCACAGATAAGAGAGCCACACATCCTTGGGAACTGCAGATGAGCCTGCCACTATACACTATTCCACAAACAGAGAAAAATACACCTGGACTGGAGTGAGAGAAGGAAGTCATGCTACTGACCTATCCCACTGTGAGGCCTTCCTATGTGCTGTAGGTTCAGGCCTTTGTTCATGTCTAAGAGTCCATTCTTTGGCCAGCTCCCCATGGCAAAGCTGTATGCCTGCAAAAGAAAAAAGAAAAAGACATTTTAGATAATTGTACAAGAGGATGGCTGAGTATCACAAGGCTAGACCCTACTGAAGCATTGTAAAAAGTTACATAGTACCTTTAGGCCCTCTCTTGCTGATAGTTGGCTGATTACTCAGACAGAACACACAATATGATCTGCCCAGTGCTTTTACTTTGGGCTTTCCATCTCCACATAATTCTGCAAATATAAATTCTTACTCTCTTGTCTCAAGCTTTCCTTCTATCTCTCGCAACTTAAATCTGTTTTAGTGGAGATATTGTTGACTTGCTGTCTTAGTTTATTCCAGGTCCCACAACACAAAATGCCAAGTTCTCCACATTTTCTGCAAACAGAATGTTGAAAATTGAATTAAGCAAATTTCCATTGACCATTTCCACTAATAAATCAATCAGATTTGATTTGTTGTACATAAACACCATTTACCATCAGCAACATTGCCAATAACTCATTCAGAACTGTGCCACCTACACTGATTAAAGTACTCCAGCCTTAGCAGATGCCAACAGGAAAGTGGAAAAATATAATGCCAAGCAACAGTCATGGGGGGGGGGGGGGAAAGCAAACGCATAAAGCAGGTGACGAGGTATGCAAAGATTAAATATGACATTCCCCTAAGCTGCATGGAGTATCCCTCTCAGAACCCTCTGAAATCTTTATCAGTCACTCTTGCATCTTTTCAGATTTTTCTCTGCACCATGAGGGCAACACACATTTTAAAATTAAACCTCAGAGTCTATCTGACATACCTCCTGTGTCACCTCATTCCTTCTGCTCCAGAGACAGATGAAAGCCTTTTTCTTATTAATTTACAACCATGTGAAATTTTACTAATCAAAATATAATCAGGTTAGGTTCTAAAGTCCATTATTAAATTGGGTGGGGAGCTGGGAGAGAGAATTTGCCTGCTGGTGGAAGCCACCTAGAAGAAACCCCAATTATTTGTTTTCTAATAATGAGAATAAGCTTTTGACTCCCGAACCAACTATGACATTGTTAGTCCTAGATCCCAAAGGCACCCACAAACGTTTCTGACTAAACAATGTAATTGATGTTCTACCAATACAAAGGGATTCTGCCCCGGAGCCTCTAAAGCCAGCCTTTCTCAACCTGATGCCTTCCAAATGTCATGGACTGCAACTCCCACCAGCCCCAGCAAGCATGAGCAATGGTCAGGGATTATGGGAGCTGCAGTCCAGTATATCTGAAGGGCACCAGGCTGAGGAAACTTTGCACTCTTTCTGATGCTCCTATATGTTTGATCTCTAGCCATAATGTTTAGGGACTTGCAGCTCTGTCCGAACCGGATTACTTTTGTATTGCAGTCTACAAGAGTTATCTAAAGATGCTATGTGGATTTCCATTTCAACAGCTAAGTTGAGAGACCACTCCATACTATGCACTGTAACCACTTTGAAGAAGGTTGGATAGAAACATAGTAAGAACATTAAACTCTGGAACTCGTCATAAGTCATCCCCCCCCCGCCACTGCCACACTCTGCCTTGAGCTTAACATATTTAAGGAGATATTTGAATGCATTAGTTAAGCAATAGTTATTTTTCTATTTGCTTGAATCCCTCAAACAACTTTAGGGATTGCAGGTTTTTGTTATAAAGATATTATTTTTGGCTCAGCTATTCTAAGTTTAATTATGCCTAAAAATAAACAATGCTTAGTGCTATATTATGAATCTAAGCAGTTGGGTGAGGAAACTGATCATGTCCTCAACTAAATACTGTTAAAGAAAATAAGGTTTAAACCAAATGCTCGTTATTTTTCCAGGTATCCATTAAGGCAAAGTTTCTAATTAATAGATGACAGGGACAATGTTCTTTTGGAAAGAAGGGTCCAGCATAACAACTTGTGAGTAGAGTTCCATTTAGGGCTCCATTTTGACTCTCAACCAGCTTGTGCAAGTTTAGTTTGGGTAACTGGCTCTTGGCAGCCACTGTTCCTTCCTTCATTCCTGAACTGAAATTCCAAGAGTCCCTTCTTTGAGGCCCAGGAGATAACACTGCTGTTTGCCATCTGCTCTTTCCAACTCACTCTGTCTCATCATGCAGCAATTGTCAACAGCACTTCTAGCACATATTAGACCACAAGGCAAGGCATTCACTGTTCACATCACTGAACTGTCCAGGTGCTATACTTGAATAGCTTGGGAACCATGTGCTGCTCCAAGGCTATATTTCAGCTAACCCAACATAATTATAGAGGAATATTTGTTCATGAGCAGAAGCTTGAATACCCAGGGTTTATCTGGAGCAAGGGAAACACCTTACTGGAACAAACTTGATGGAAGAGGATCCTAGACTAGTTCGCAGAGGGACAAGGTATAAAAGAAATGAGCAAATTTAAGCGTGCAATGTGGAAAAGTGCACTAACAGCTGCACAAAGCCTCGGGGCCTTAAAACACCACAATAATTATGATCTGACAGCAGCATAACTTCTCCATCACAAGGTATTACAGAAGCTGTGTCATTGTGAGATATTAATGGTGCAAGGCTTAGCTATACTTAAGTGCTGGGCTGCCATGTGAGCCATTGTTCCCAGACAAGATCATGTCAATCCACAGAATATATCACCGCCAGGTCCACTTTATCTCAGCTACCCCAGAAATAGGCAGAACAGGGATCTTAACAGAGTTAGCAGCTATCCTTTTCCTTACCTGGCTAACCACAACTTGGAGAAGATAACAGCCACAGTAGTGTCTGAGTACTGTTACACTGGAAGGGGGGAATCAAGCCCAACTTTGCTCCTGTAATCACTAAAGTATTTACTGGGTCAGCTTGTGAGGGAACCCATACCTACTATACTGTTAAGTGTTTGAAAATTACTCACTGGGGAATCTTCATCTAATACAAAACGGTCTCACACTAGTTCAAAATGCTCCTCTATCTGCTGGTGCTCAAATACGCACAATATCCACCTTTCTGATATGCAGAGAATTACATTTTTCTAAGAGGGACACAGAGGGACCAATTTCATTTAATATTTGCTTTCAGATATCTTTCAGCATAGTATGTACTGTATTTCATTTTCTTCTATTAGCTTTTTCTAAGCCTTCAGAGAAACTTTAGATCAAAATAAAAGTGAACAAAGAGTGCAACATCATTAAAATCAACCTCCTTACATTTGGTATCCTCAAATCTTCTGGTAACACTGATTTCCTTACAAAAGGGGTCCAAGGTACTATCTGGGAACTTAAGATTTCTTAGCCTAGGACTGTTGAACACACAGAAGAACAAGCCTTAGTGTACAATTCTGCCCCCTGTCAAGCAGTGACAGAGCTTAATGTGCTCTATGGGGAGCTGGCTTTGGGCACTAGGCCTGGTGGCAGACAACCGCTGCATTATAAAGATGTCTCCAAATGTGACATGAAAGCTAGCAACATTAACCCCACCATGTGGCAATTCCTTGCAGATGACCACAGTGCTTGGAAGCAATCCGTCAGGTTGCATATCCACAGCAGTGACCAGAGGAGGAATGACTGCTGGGATGAGCATAGAGACAAGAAATGTCATGGTGGAAGCCTTCATCTGCCCCAGCTGCAGTAAAATATTTCTCTCCCTTATTGGTCTCTACAGCCACAGTAGTTCCTGTAATTCTCCAATGGTTTGACTTAACCCCCAATGGCCCACTCTTGCAAGACAGACGGATGGCAACAAAATTAACCTCCACTGTACACAGTTCACTGAAAACTCCAACTCCACATGCAGTGCAGAGTGGAGAACTCTACACATCCAAATGGAATGTGTAGAGTTCTGTACATCCCATCTGAAAAACACAGAAAAAACTGCAACAAAAATGATCAAGTGCTGGAGCACATTCTCTATTAGTAAAGCCTTTGGAGCTTTTTAGTTCAGAAAAAGGACAACTAAAGGGAGCCATGATAGGAGCTTTATAAGATTACTAATGACACAGAGAGGATGGATAGAGATTTTTCTCTTTCTCTCTTAATATTAGGACTCAGGGTTGCCAAATGAAATTGATCAGCAGCAGATTCAGAGCAGACAAAACGAAGTACTATTTCACCTAAAACAAAACTACCTTAGGCAATTTACTGGCATGGTATGTAGCAATGGCCACTACCATACATGGCTTTTAAAAAGGACTAGATAAATTCAATGGAAGAACAGGTCTATCAAAAGCTATTTGTCATGGTAGCTAAGTGGAATCTCAATGTTTAGAGGCAGGGTACCTTGGAAGGCATACAGTGTGGGAAGACTCATGACTTCTAGGGGACTTCCCAGAGTCCTCTGGAAGGTCACTATTAATATCATCTAGACTATTGACCAGTTAAAACACACACACACACACACACACACACACACACACACACTAAAATAAAAATAAAACTGTCTCAGTACAATTATTAAATATGGCTAAAGTGACCCTTGCCCATTTATCACCCTCCTAGTGGGTCCCCTGAAGGCGAACCTCCATTTGGTGTCATTCCTTTGATGACTAGCCGCCAATGGTGACCCCTTACAAATAAGCCCAGCAGTGAGTCAGAAACACAGAAGTCAGCCCTTACTGGGTGGGGCAGATCCTTACTAAGATGCTGGCTTTGATAGGCTCTTGGTCTGATCTAGCAGATCATTTATAATTATCTTATTCCCATTTTAAGGGCATGCAAAGCTGACTGCTTTGGCACTCAAGTATTCTACTCACAGAAGTTTTTGGAAAAGCATCCTTTATGAGGCAGTCACTGCAAGGGAAGCAAGGAGTGAACACCCCAAGGAAAGCATTTACAGTCCCAATAGCCACACAGATACAGAGCTAGGAGACTCCTGCTGTACCACCTACAGCTCTCCTGACTAGCAAACTCTCTCTTTCAAAGCCAGTGTATTTAAGGCCCCTCCCCACCAATCAGTGCCACTGCTGAGATGTCCCTGGAGTTCCATCACAGGGTTTTGGGTAGTTAATTTATTGCCACGTATGTAGCCATTTATGCTGCTTTGTTACTCCTGCCTTAGCAAAACACAGGGGCTCCACAGGTAATTAATAGACAACACTGCTAATCCTATTGGGAGATGATTAGCAATTAAAACTCCTAATTAAGTCTATGCATAATTCACTGAAATTACATCCCTGTGTACACAATAGAGAGGTTTCCTTCGCCTTTGACAAATACGCACTGATATCTTTATTACTCATTCAAATCACTCTGGCCCAGGATCTGGTCTATTACCCACAAGGGAGACTGAACTTCTGGTTTTCTTCCTCTTCTGTTGAGCTGTACTTCATCCCTCCATCCCCTGCCATGCAGCAAGAAACTTCTCTTTTTTATTATTTGGATGGGGGGAGCTGTTCCACCATAATACCAGGAGGGAAAAGCAGCTCAGCTCTTTTTAAATAGGCACAGTGGTGCCCCCTCCTGGCTTTACCTTATATTTGGAAGGTGCCAGAAAGGAAAGTCGTGCAAGCAAGTTAGTGGAAGATACATTGGAAAATGTAATCTTCAACAAAGGGGCAGAAAGCTTAGCCAAGAAGGCGAAATGGTAGAACTCTCTCAGCCTCATCCAAGAAGCAGCCAGCAAAATTAGGCTCCACTTGCTAAGTACTGTGCAAAAGTTACCAAGAATTTGAGACTCAGAAGCACTTCACACATTACACTTTGCTTATATAGTTCTGCATACTTCTGTGCATGGAATATCACACACAAAATGTATACACTATAAAGAATACAAGTGTCTATTTCACTGCATGTTTCCTTCATGCATGTTCTTCACAAATGATCATATAGATGTTTTATAATAATACTTCTTCCTACACATAAAGGCAAATTGCCTCGCTCTCTGTACGGCATGGGTGCATCGATACTTTGCTGGACTAATTGCATCATATGAAAAAAGAAGTGGTATCAATATGATGCATGGGAAATTGTGCTAATATGAAATGGAAGCCTCATCTCTACATTGCATAGAATAATGCAGTAATGAAGAGGTAAAATGGACTATCCCACTTCAAGCTGTAGATAGGGGAGCATTCAAAAATGTGATCTGTGTAAAAGCACCACCTCCCTGCGAGCAGAAAAGTAGCAAATCAGGAAAAGTAGTTTTCCCTGATGTGCTAGTTCCTTTAGTTAAATGAAGAGGTGCTTTTGTTCATGTGAAAGAGCATTCAAAACTTGAATCTTCTAATTGTGGCTTGACATACTGCAAGTACCCTCTGCCACCTCAGGATTCTAACCCCTTGTTCAGTTGTGTCCTACACATGTGTGTGCATATTCACACTTATGTGGCCTAAGAAACAAGTGCATTAAATGACCCTGAACCTTAATGAACAGAAATTGTCACCTAAACAAAATCCAGGCTGACACCAGAGGGTGTCAAAGCCTGTTGATAGCAGCTCACTGAGGCTCCAGGTCAAGATTTCCCCCCAGGTCCCATAACAGGAATTGCCGGGCGTTGGGCCTGGATCCTCATATAGATAAAGCATGTACAATACAGCCCCACTTCACATTCTCTAGGTCTATCAGCTTATATGGAAGAGCCAGTCTTCTAAGGCTTACATCTGAGCCCCGAAGTCAGGATCAGGACCACAACTGGGCTTTTCTTTGCATCACATTCTGCTTTGCTCATCAAGGTCGTTGAGAACGGCAGGAATACCTGAGCAAACTTGTTAAAGAGGCAGCATGGAAGGTGGCCTGAGCACTGAAGGTCAAGTGTGCCCTTATGCATATTCACAGCTGCCTGCAGGATCGATTGGGTTTTAATTGTTTTTCCTGGGGTTTTGGAAGGAAGTGCCAGGGGCATTGATCAGCCCTTGACGAAGCCACTCACACTTGGGGCCTCACATAGGCTGTCACTTTGGTACAGGCAGACGGAAACGAAGGAGCTAAGAATGAGAGACAGAAAGCAAAACATGCCACTTGAGAAGGGGATGCTGCCCCAGTCTGCGCCGAGTAGAAAACAGGGAGGGGAGGCAGGAGCTGCGCGCGGAGATGTGTGACCAGTGAATTGTATTTGAAAATAAAGTTTTTAATTAAAATGGGCAATTCTGAGCCGCCTGCTGGCAGCGGCCAAGCAATCAGGAGACAGGAGCATGGCTGTTTAATATTTAAACACAACGTTTAATCTTTAAACAGGAAAGTTCTTCTTCTGACTGTTAAAGCCTCTATTAAAGCAGGATGGAAAGGGCTTCACAGCGGCTGCCACTGGGGCTTCCCAGACCATCTAAGGGGCAAGACAGATGAAAGGGGGAGATGTAAAAAGAAAGCGCTCTCTCCGGGTACACATCCCGTAACAGGAAATCCCATGTACTGTCAGTGGAGGAGAGACAGAGTCAAATAACCCAACTAACTATTCATCATCCAGGCTTCAGAAAAGGACTGGGGCAGGGAGGCACAGAAAGGAACAGGTATACCCCAGTACCTGTAGTTTGCTTAGTTTCACCCACAGCCATTAATAATGAAAGGAATTTCAGCTTTAGAGAAATAGATCTCACGATTTTACTGCAAATTTCAAAATATACTAGATTTCTACATATTTCCTGGAGCCCTATTTAAATTAATGCTACCAGCCCACAGTGGTATCAGGAAAGGCTTAAAAACATAAAAGGGAAAATAGCCTGGTCTGCCCTCCACTTGCACATGGGAGTGGAGAAGTGCAAGCACAACATGGGTCTCTCTTGATTCTATTTTTATTGTCATGTAAACACCTCCATTAATATTAGATTTTAACAGGACCTCTTTATTTTATGAACTCATTTATCCATTGTAGAATCCTATTAGGATGTAGCAGAGCCTCCAGGTTAGCTAAGGGGATATTTTCCTGGGTACAGTACTCTCTCCAAAGGACACTTGTGACTATTGTACATTTGCATGCTGCAGTTCTTTCATTCCTTCTTCCAAAGTGTGAGATTGTGCCCCCTGTCCAGAAATGGAGATGTTAGTTAATATGTTTGTGCACATGCCATCAGGAAAGTTCCTCTGCACAAATGGTAGGCATTGTCCAATATTTTCTCAACAGCTCTGGGAGGCAGCATAACCACACCAAATGCAAACCAAGCCTTGCTATTAGTGAAAGCCCCATCATAGGGGCAGACACAGAGGAAAATTGAGGCACAGGAAGGATTCGGCACTCTACAAAATGAGTATCTGGTTTTGGGCACCCAGCCCTTCATAAGACAGCCCAGCTGCAAATACATTTCAAACTGAATCTTATGTCCAGTGTGCCTTTTGACTTGCCTAAGGAACAGGCATTTCATTTTCAATAGAAAATGCATTCTCTGCATTCTCCCCAAATCTTGTATGATGTTGACAAAACTATTTACAAAAGACATATCTGCACATTTCAGGTATGCTTGCAATTTTCTTTACAAGTGACCTGTTAAGGATATAGTCTACTGTTCAAGCTATTTACAATATTTGAACAATTTGGACCCAATCCAGCAGTGCTGTTATCTGGGAGTGAGAGCTCAAATCTAACTTTCTGTGGTAAACTGGTAAAAAATGGGTGCAAGACAGACTAGGTGTCTTGACTCATGGAAATCATAGCCTTTTCACCACTCTTCCAAAAACAGCTTAGCATGTGACGTGGTAATTCTAATCCATGTGACAGCAAGAAAGAAAGAAAAAACAGGAGCCAGACTGATTTATCCAAAATAAAAGACCTCAAGATGCAAACAACATCAAATTCTCATCACTATTTAGTTGTCTAGCCCTCCCCACAACTTTGCATCCTAGTACTACAGCTCCCTATCACCTCCATCACATTTCTAATCTGGAAAGGGGGCCGATCCACATTTTCTCTCCCTTTGCCTTCTATAATGAAGTGCATTGTTGAATTTATTCAACACTCAGTTCAATGAAAGGTACCCCAAAGCAGCATGTCCTCTGTCCTATTGCAAAGGAGGGCAAGCACTCTCCCAACCACCATCACACACGATACTTAGAGCACAGCATGACACAATCAAAGAGTTGACTAATTAAAAGTGCATGTAAAGCAAACAGCTATAGGAAATTAAGATCCCATATATGAAACAGATAGGCAACTTCCACTTTCTTGGGAAATTGCTAGCCAATATGTTTTGGAAGAAAATTCCTTCAAATCAGTCATAAACAAAATGTATCTATGCAGTCTTCTTCTCAAGAAGCTTAGAAGTTCCAGTTGAGAAGAGGCCACATGGCAAACAACAGGACCTGAAAGAGAAGCAAACTGGTTCCAAGGTCAGGTGCAGTAGCGGACTGCATGGTGGGACAATGGCACTCACCTGACCACCCAACAGCTGGGTTGCTGCTGCTTACTAGGAAGGAGAGAGGAGAGGCAAGGTAGTTAGAAGGTTAGGTCCAGTCACGGACGACTCTGGGATTGCGGTGCTCATCTCACTCTATAGGCCAAGGAAGCCGGCGTTTGTCCGCCAGCATGACTAAGCCATGTGGTGCAAACACCAGCAGGAGTGCTGTGTTGGCTCCTTGGTGCATTTGCATCACAACAACCTCCACTCTATCCTCCCAATAAACTGCAGCAACTCAGCTGTTGGGAGGTTAGGTAAGCACCATGACCCTATCATGCCATCTGCTACTGTTTAGGTAGTAATTTTTTCTTGGGAACTGCAGACACATACAAGGGACTTTGAATATAGTCTCCAAGACCTTGCTCTGAACTAGAAACTGTATGCAAGTGTGATAATTGAGAAGAACAGCTGAACATAGTACAATGGAAAAAACATGGAAGAAGTTCACTTTGCTGTGGTCTTAAATCTGAAAATGTATGGCTAGCACTGTGTTAGGGATATATTAGGTCACACCTCAATGGATGAGGATGGGCCAGGCTGGCCATCAGGCACTTGTTCAAACCTACAACCTTAGTGTAGGACTTAGTGTTATGAAGTGGGAGCTTCATTACAAAGACAGAGGATATGACATGAACATTTAGATCATGCAAATGATTGTGGAAAGGTCTGCATATATTCCTTACAACTAATCATCTTTGCTTAATGCCTCAAAAACAACCATTTAAGTAGTATCATCAACACAATGGCACAGGTCTTTTATTTTGACACGTGTATGTATATTTATTTATAAGATTTCTTACCTGCCTTTCAACGTAAGGTCTTAGGAAATGATACAATAACATAATACAGTAAACATTTATAAAAACAGATCAAACTATTACAAATATAAAACAAGTAAAACATTCTGAATAGAAGAGAACAGCGTACATAAGAAATCAAGCAGCTAGAACACTTCAAAGATAAGTGTACATTTTCACTTAAATGGTAATTACTTCATTTAATGCCCCTTATTCTAAATTTCTCACATCTTTCAAAGAGACTGATCCCAGGTTAGGACCCTTAAGGTTCTGCTCTTGTGAGAAACATTCCCTACTGCACAAACTGAAAAATCTGGTTGCAAACAAAGAAATGTCTTAAAAAGAACCAGCAGCTCAGAGGTTTGGTGTATGGGGCTCATCAACCCATTCTCCAATAAATAATGTAGCTAAGAAGGCACTAAGTACATCCAAGTAACAATTCCAATCATCAAGATTCCCATGTTCAGGTAACTCTGGGGCTGTATAATATAAGCCTTGCAACAAAGCCAGCTGAAAAGAAAATTCTACAATGCCCTCTCTGCCCACTCTCTAGGATGCTAGCAAACTTTGTACATAAACAGGATTTCTCACACAGCCTACCCATCTCAGTCAGAAAGGCATGTACAGCCTTCCATGCCCAGCTCTACATACACCAAGTATGTTCCTTTTTAAGCACTTTAGACAGAGGTGCTGCTACATTCACAACTATTCGAGTATTTTTTAAATCACTTACAAAAGCAGGATTAAACTATCAGAAATTCCATTTAATAGGACAAATAAAGAAATAACAATAAACTCCATCAGACCCAGGAAGGCAGGTTTGATTTTAAAAAAAGGATCAGAAAAAAGGAAGAGAGGGATAAAAAAAAAAGGATAATGTGTGTTTACTCAAGCAAAGAAAAAAATATTTAAGTGATGTAGGAGAGAAGATTGCAGTAACTAGTGAAGAATAACATCGTCTGCTTTGCTGTCAAATCACACAAAAATTTCAGTAATAGATTCTCATTCTGACACTCAATTCAATTCGAAGGTGATCCTGCTTTATCCCAACACATCAAATATTAAACACTCGTATTAGCCAGGGTGCTGTCGCCTTCCCCGGCTTAGAGACACGGCGTAGGAGGGGGAGGGAAAAAAAGGGGGGGACCCTTCTTCCCTTCACTCACTATAATATTCTCAATGTTATCTAAACATGCCTTCATACACTAGGCTCCTTATCAATTCTATTTGGGGGAGGGAGGGGTACTTAAAATGGTATTAGTTGTGGGGAGCTGTATTATTCTGATTTCCAAAAGCTTTTCAATTTTGTGTGGAAAAAGCTTAAGAGGAAGCTGGGAAGGGAGGGGAAAAGGGGGGTGGGGAAAAGAGCTGGAGCAGGAGAGCGAGAGAAAGTCTAAGAAAGGGAAAAAGCAGCCAGCAGCTCTCGTTTGACGGATGCCTTTCAACAAGGGCAGTCTAGCTTGTCAAAGCCCAGGCTGGAGATGAATTGGCATATCTATTCAGCCTGCCTCTGGATGTCATGCAATACAGTTTCATATTCCAAGATAAGGCATGATAAGCAATTGCTGCCCTGACACCAGCTCCATCCACCCCTTGCCTTCCTGAGCACATGAGTGTGCACCACATCCCTCCGCGCAGCTGCTAATAAGCGGCACTCTGCTATTTTCAAATGCCTAGGTAAGAAAGTACCTGGAAACATCCCAGAAACTCCCCAAACACACACAGAAACCCACAGCAAAACACTATTAGAACAGTTAATGTTTAATTACTTTCCTTCCAATGTGCACTTCATGCTAAGCAGGCATGGGGCACGCATGCAAAGCACTCAGAGTGGTACAGACACAGAACAGCAGGAATACCTTTGGGTGGAAATGCCTGCTGATTCAAGGGACAGAATTTGAGCAGAATTAGACCTGCCAGATTCAGAGCATGACCCAGCAGAAGTGGAAGGTTCTGGGGAACAGACAGAGGAGGTGGTAGTGGGCAAAAACAAGAACACAGGCCAGCTAGAATCCCTAAAGCAGCTACTGTAAAGAGACAAAACGATGGCTGGGTCTTCCTCAGGTGGGGAAAGATACCAGCTGTCAATAGATATCAGAGCCTTTTCTTCTACGGCAAAACTAGACAAGATGGTGGGAGTTCCATGACTGTACCCTCCCATGCTTTGTTTTGTAAGCCTAAAAAGCATCCATGGGGAGGGGATTGGGGCCACAGCCCTTGAGGGAATGTTAAACTTCCCTCACACCATTCTAAATCCCCCTGAAGCTGCCATTTGCCCAAGTGGAAACACATAGGAGCCTGTACCAATTCCCCCACAGGGCACATATATCAATTGGGAGAATTTATATCAAGAAAGCAGCATGGGGGAGAAGGGGTTAATCCACCCTCCCACCTGTACTGTGTTAATTGCCGTATTTTCCTGTCTATAAGACGCCACCATGTATAAGACACCCACTATTTTGGGGACTCCGGTTTAAGAAAATGGGGGGGGGATGTATCCATGTATAAGATGCCCCCAATTTTTTGACATTATTTTTTAGGGGAAAAACCTAGTCTTATACACAGAAAAATACGGTAATTGAATTAATTTTGTTGTCAGGCGAACTCTGATAAAAGAGAGAGACTGTGTTTCCCATCAGAGGATGGCTGTTTCCACTTGCCATGCCATGCCATGCCATAACATGCCGAATTTACCCATTCTTATTGGTAAATATTATGTTCTCTTAATTTTCTTTTGATATCTTTTAAATTAATTGTTAATTGTTGAATTGTTAGTGTTAGGATGTAGTGCTATATCTTTAAATAGGTATTATGGTTATTGTACTACTGTATTTGGGAAGCCTGGACTTTGAAAGTCATCTAATCTTCCTTGCTGTATTATACTGTATTGTTTTAATTAGTGTTTTTATAGTTGTTTTGATTTTGTGTGGAGTGCCCTACCTGGGTGGATGGAGCAGCCAAGTAATTTCGTTGTCCCCGAGAGGGGGCAATGACAATAAAGATATTATTATTATTATTATTATTATTATTATTATTATTATTATTATTGTTATTATTATTATTATTATTATTATTATTATTATTATTATTTAGACTGTCTATTTTCAGTGAACCACTTTCAGCAGAAACATCTGCAAAAACATGGTATATAAATAAACTGATGGTGATTATTGGGGGAGGGGTGGAATCACTTGGTTGCTCTGATGGGGGCGGGGAGGCCTCAACATGAACAGGTGACTTCCCAAAGGTGCATGAATGGAACCACATATATAGCCACTAAAGAGCATGGGGCTGCACGATGGAAATGCACCATTCAGAATTTAGAGATTTTTTAAAATATTAAGCAGTATATTAATGCTTTAAAATAAATTAATAGATACAAACATGCCTCTCTCCTTCTACCTTCTAGGCTCAAAGAGCCAAGAGAAAGACAAAGAACTTCCCACGGCCAGCTTCCACAGCACAAGTCTATGTAACCTGTGCTCTGCAGTTGTATTTGGGACTGTCGTTGTTCCTCTTCCAATCATATAACCTGCAGTTTTACAGCTGGAAGGCAGAGATCTCAGAGTGTTACCTCCACAGCATAACCCTGCTTTAAAAAGATGGATACTGGGGTGAGGTGGGACAAAAGGTGTAGAAAGAGATGGAGAACCACCCCATGCATCCTGAATTTACATGTCTTGCTGCATTGGTGGATGCAGCATCCTCTGTCACTGGGCATACCTGTCCCAGAGTATTGGGGTAAAAAAAAAAATTCTCTAAAACATATTGACCCAACCTGTTAGACTAACACAGCCAGGGGCGTATGAAGTGGGGAGGGTGGAGGGGGCGGTCTGCTCAGGGTGCCACTCTGGGGGGACGGGACAAGATGGCCCCTAGTTCCCCCCAGCTGTAGAGCGGCCAAGGGCACGCACAGTCAGCATGGGATGCCGCGCGTGACCCTCGGCATCCCGCCCCAGGTGCCAGAGAGGGTTCCTCCACCACTGAATACAGCCACACCAGAAAGAAATGGAATCATCGGCAGCATCTATTTCATATGAAAGGCTGGGAAAGGGTACTATATAGAAAATGACAACTCACCGCAGGCTGACTTGGTCACCCCTCAATATCCCCCTGTAGCATTCCTAGTATCAAGTACTTAAAAATTATGAGTCATTCCTTCAACCCACTAACCATGCATAAAGAGGCTAATGGATTAATTAAGATTCTAAAATGCTTAAAAAGTCTTTATCTCTCTCCTGAGTTCTGGAGGTATGTTTTAAAACTTTTCTTCATAGGGGGAGGTAGGGGATTGACTCCAAGGCTAAGACTTACCCATTTTTGAAAAAGACCAACAACAATATGCTGTTTGGGATTTAACCAAAATAATGTTCAGCATTGTCTTTCATCTGTTTTAAAAATAAAAATAAAAAGTGCCTACCTGGAAAATGCCAATTTTAATGTATATGTCATTAATTCAATTACCATATGTGCTATTAAAGTAAACAATTGCAGTATCTCAGAACAGCATATACTTTTAACAGCCTACAATTAAAGTGCTACATTAAAATATTAAGAACCCTGTCGGCCTGAGGGTGTAAATAGGCTCCATGGAATATTCTAAAAGTGCATTAGCCTGAGTTACGAATTACATTCACAAGATGGGCTGCTTAAAAAGGGACACCCTGTCAAGTAATTTAGGCACTACCATGACGATACATCGGATCAAAACACACTCCAAAGAGAATTCTCTCTAGGTCTATGGGTTCTCAACAGTTCATTGAATTTGAATCATTCCTTATTAAGAGTTAGCCGACAATCTGGACTAATGCACTGAGTCTAAGAACTGGTTCAGGGAACTACAAAATATGTGAGTCTGGTTAGCGAGCTAGAACACTGGTTACATTGCAATTTAATTGTTATTTGCAGAATCTAGCTTTCTACAACAAAATACAGTGGTACCTCGGGGTTACAGACTCTACTAACCCAGAAATAGTACCTCGGGTTAAGAACTTTGCTTCAGGATGAGAACAGAAATTGTGTGGCGACGGCGCAGCGGGAACGGCAGGCCCCATTACCTAAAGTGGTACCTCAGGTTAAGAACAGTTTCAGGGTAAGAACAGACCTCCAGAACGAATTAAGTTCTTAACCCGAGGTACCACTGTATTGTGCTTTTGTCTACATCAGAACAACACCTGCTTTCTTCTTCATCATCATAATCATTGTAAACACAAATTTAAAATCATTTATAACGGCAGAGAAACATGTTATAACACATCACCACTTTTTGTTAAGAGTTCTTAAAGCACAACAGAATCTGGGCACACTTGCCTGTCCCTCCCTATTAATCCATGTGGCTACACGCATTTTCTTCTATTTTCTTTTATACCCTCCCCCTCCCCTGCACAAGATCTCTAGTTGCCAAAGAATTTCAAATAATGGAAAAAAAACTGTAATCTGAAAAAGAAAAATTGGTGTCAGCTTTCTCGGCCTGGGTAGGATACCTTCTGGCCAATGTGCTTCTGTGGGTATATGTTTGGAGACATACATGTCAAATTCTCTCTTCACATCATCATCTTCTTTAACCTGGCACTGAATAGATGGCAAGTGTGCACTTTCAGAGTGTACATCAGCCAAAAAACTGGAACTACAGTATAGGGAGAAAGGTTCAGTATAGCCCAAATCCTGATGCGCTCGGTTACTACAGGCAGGGAGGTTTTTACATGGGAAAGCATTAAAAAGTGTTCCCCTATCTGTAGCCTGGTGGAATTCCAGACTCTACTATCTCATTCTGTGTAAAGTGTAGAATTGTTTTAAACTGAGCATGCACTCTGGCACAGGACCAAATGCCACTAAAATACCACCAGTAGTGCAGGGCTATCAATTCAACACCAAAGTTTTAACTATGATTTAGCAAGGCAAATGAATATCAGTAGACGTATCACCTAAAACAGCACCTCATTCTGGCTGCAATTCACCTTGGTTCAAAAGAAGAATCCAATGCTTGTGTTGTTAAGACTGCAATATTATGTGCTAGCCTTTGATTTTGGTACTTCAGCATCCATGCCTCAGCTACTGTTGTGCACCCAAGGGATGGTCAGAAGGCACATAAGGCCACCAATGTGGTGAAGCTAAGGAAACCTTGCCTACATAGCTGACCATTTGGAAACCATGTTAGTTTCCTTGAGTTTCTTGATGAAAAATAGGCAGGTTATAATTGTGGGGGGGGGGGGGAATACCCTGGCTAGCCCTAAGTACAGCAAGTTGTACCTCATTTACATATGCACACATATTTAATATTCAATATGTTTGTGTTATAAAGTTTTATACTTAGTAGAAAAATCCAGGAACCTGGAATCTGTAGTATGTCCAGGATTATAAACTAAACGTAATTCCTAACATTGAGCACAAATTATAATTAACAGAGAGGTGAGGGGGCACAATGGCACATGCACGAGCACACACACCTCATAATATAGACTAAGAAAGATTATTTGATACTAGTGGGTGCTGCTTCATATAAAAAACACATGAAAGAAACAAAGGCCAGAGACCTGAGAAACCAAGCCCATGCTGTCAACAGTCACTAAACAAGAATGCTTCCATGCCAATTGCTTTCATTCCACTGTTGCTGCAGTCATAGTCTGTAAAATAGAATAAACTCAAGTTCATGAAAGCTTACACCACAATCCATTAGTCTTAAAGGTGTCACAAGCCTCTTAAGCCACTTTTGCATGTATTTAAGTCAAACTATGGCTTAAATGTCACCACACTACTTTGGGTTAACGCTATGTCCAAGACTGGGTTCATGGTATGTCTTGCTCCAAATAAACAATGAGCTGTAGCCAAGGTTTGTTCCTGGCTTACGGTACGCAGTTCATTTGGAATGAGACAAACCACAACCTGGGGTTCAGGCGCAATGCTAAGCCAAACTATGGCTTAGCTCTTAGGAGCAGCAGAGGAGTGAGGCAGGTACAATTTTCTCACTGTGGAGCAGCAGCATTGTAATTCCCTTACGTTTTCCAGGCCTGCCTCTGGTTTTGTTTCCCAAGAAGGAAACTGGTCAGCCGGAGATTGATCTCTTTCATTACATGCATGAAGGGAAGTCTGGTCCCCAAAATCTGTTACTCCTTAAAGGTGCCACAATATTCTTTGTCCCCTTCACAGTTTAAACCTGATACTTCCCTTCCCTCAGCATGCACACATTTTCACTTAATCTGTGTTAAGACGGGGTTCACCATTTAAAACACTGAGCTCTCAAGCCAAGTTCTATTTTATACCACACACGCAGAGGCAAATACGTACACACACACACTTTCTAATTTCCATGCAAGAGGGAAGCAGGTGCCCACATTCCCGTAAGCACTCCCATCTCTCATTTCCCCCCCCCTGCCTCCGCCACCCTCCTTGGATCCTGCCCCATTAGTTTAGTGCCCAGCCATCTGCGACGTCTCCTGTAATGCTCTCCCCCCTGTGTATCAGGGAGCTTTTCCATTAGCGCCTTTAATATTCTGACACCTTAGCACAGGCTGCTATTACATTCAAACACGGATCGCCCTGTGAAATTACATTGCCAGGCTTGCTAAAATGGAATTGGGTATAATCAGGCTGCTCCATGCGCTGTCAGTCCCATCACAAATACAACGCAAAGCAGGCTTATGGATGGGCTTAGCAGCTGCTACAAGTGTATTTTTTTAATAGATGAAGTATCCCTTATTTAAAAGCATTTCCTTAAGAAGAAGGGGGAACGCACACATACACACGGTGGAAAGACAAATCAAAAGCTGCGTCACTGTGTTACCAATACCTCAGGTCTCTTAAAAAACTGTTATTTACTACGGGGCTATCTGTTTATCTATAACTATATCACATACACAGCGAGGAGGAGGGAGAGATAAAGGTAGTTAAACAGACAGCCAGTGAGATATGTGCCACCAGGAATTAATAGCTAAATAAAAAGCCCCATTATTTACTCCAAGGAGGAGGGAGTCTGGGGCGATCTCACAGGTGTCTTGCTCAGATGCTAACATACAATGTGGTGTTTCTTTACAAGAATCTGGTTTGTAAAGACCAGTGCATACTGCCTGCTAATAATACTACTGCACATTTGCATGTGTCATCAGGGCACACATAAGTAGATTTACCAAAAACATCCCAGAATTGTTTATTCATGAAAAAGCATTCCATGTAGTTCAGGAAGAAGCTTAGAGAAGGATAGCACTGTATCTTTGGGGTTATGGGAAGAATAAAGGATATTCAGATTGTGGGTGGCTAGGCAGAATATCAGCCTTAAGTACTGGATACAAGAGCCCACGGTAGAGAATAACTTACTGCAAATTCAACAGGTAAACTTCCACCATCGTAAAAACAATTAACCGGGAAATCACTAGTGCCTCAAGCAATTTGGTGATCATTTGTCCATGACCGCTAGTTAAATGTTAGAATTCATAGAATAACAGTTCTCTCGTTGTCAAGGACATTAAAATTAAACTAAAGCTATGGAAGACCAATGAGACCCAGCACAAATACATCATAGTGAATCCAAACAAGAGTCCATCGCCTAATGCAGGGACACAGCCAATTGATGGCCATAGGCATGATGTTGACAGGCTCCTCCAACCCATTACCATACTGGTTCTTGACTGCTCTACTAGGCCTGGAGTGCGAAAGAGGGAAATCCAAAAGGAAAAGCGGCTTTGTTGCTTCTTCCATCATATGTGGTCACTACTCCAAGAGCCCTATTAATAGCAAGGCTCACAGGAAAGGGAAGAATAGAGGCACCTCTGCCTGTATGGAAGTTAGAATAGGAATCAAAGTTCCTTTGCTCTTGGATCATCTCTCCACTGTACACTAAATCTAGCAATTCTGTTACAGAAGTGGGAAAGGCTGGTTCTCCAAGCAACTTTGTTGTGGAGGGTTCAGCCCCCAGAAGTTGGCCACCCCAGTTTCAGATTCTAAGGTTGAAGGTATTCCTGGGACCATCTTTTCTAACTGGTATGCCTAAGATACCACAGTTACAGAACACTAAGTCCCACTGTATACATTGCTCTCTCTCCACACAAGTAAAGGGATGTTCCCAAGGTATTACCGTACTTGAAGGCACATGGGGCCACCACCTTGATGAAGCTAAGTCAGTCTGTGTCTTGCACCCTGGACAGAAGATCACCTGAGAACCACATGTATCCTTTTTTGGGTTCCATGATGGAAGAAAGGTGGGATATAAACTTAAGAAAATAAGTAAATGCATCAACAATCAGGTCAAAAAAATATTTCTTTCTTATCCACATTAGGAATAGGAAATTTGTGCCTCCCCCATAGGCTACTATACTACAACTCTTACCATTCCTGAATTGGCTCTGCTAGATAGAGATGACAGGAGTTTGAATCAAACTACATCTGGAGGGCCGTAAGTTCCCCATCCCTGGTCTACAAGCATGTGATTTACATATTGGGAAGTCAGAAATGTAAGACTGCCATTTATACATTATATAGCATATGCTCTGGTAGAAAAAGCTAACATCTGAGGCTAGCTAAGTCTCTGTTTGAACACACCAAGGGACATCAGCTGCATTACTCCCATTGCACACTGTTACCTTCAGGGCATTTTTCATACTGATCAGCCTCACCCAACCCACAAATATCCATTAGATTATTAATTAGATGTAGCACCCATGCTAAAGAGTCAGGAACTGAAATCCCAAATTTAAAGCGAACAAATAAATCCTCAAATGGCTCTTCAGGCAACCCTGAAAAATGAGAAGGCAGTGCAACAGGATTGAGCATCAAACAAAAAATGGTAGAAATGATCACAAAGACTGTGATTATTAGTAACAGAGACAAAACATGCTGAGAGGCAGCACAATTGCTATGCCAGGAAGTCATGCCTCACCAATCTATTACAGTGCATTGAGGATGGCAACAAATAGGTGATCCAGATAATAATGTGGCGCTTTCAAAAAGCTTTTGTCACATTTTTCCACCCAAGAAAAGGATGTTAGGTAATCGTGGATTAGAAACAAATTACTTTTCCTGTATCAGCCACAGGTTAACAACTAGGAAGGGAAGAAACATATGGTGAGTTTTATTTATGATTTATTGATTGCTTTTGTATCTCACCTTTTTCTCCAAGGAGCTCAAGGTGGCACACATGGTTCTCCTCCTCCTCATGTAAACCCCACAACAACCCCATGAAGTAGGTTAGGCTGATAAGCAATGAATGGCCTAAAATCACCCAGTGAGCATCATGGTTGAGTGGGGATTCAAGCCCTGATCTCCCAGATTCTAGTTCAACACTCTAACGACTACACAACAATGGTTCAGTGGCCCCACTGTGGTACCCTCCAGGTGTTTTTGTACCATCACTCCCATAACCCATGACCATTAGCCATACTGGAACTGATAGGAGCTGGAATCTAACATCATTGGGAGAGTACCACACTGCTGATCCCTGCAGTGGAGTTCCCCCAGTGAACTAGTGGGACTACTTTCAACAGAAAAACACCACATTGGCTAAGATTTGAGGCCAATGCAAAATTATTCAGAGAGAGGGCAAAATCAATGATTAACAGTTTACAGTAGAATCATGAAAAACTGGGTAATAGGTTTTTGTGTGTGTGTGTTTTATAGACTGGCCACAAACAAGTGTCACTCATTACAACAAGCCATTAGCACAAATATGACAATTAATACGTGGTCACTTTGAGCATGAGGCTTGTGCTCTTTTGGGGTCAGGAGTCCATTGCATCCTGCTGTCTGCACCAACAAAACAGAATGAAATAGGCATCTAGGTACCAGGAGGACCCATTGAAGTAGCCTTGCAAGATATCAAGAGATTGGTCCTGAGAGCTTGGGTTGTTTTTCTCTGCAGGCCAGAGACTAAATCAGACATATGGTCTGTCAAAATTAGCTGGAAATTCTGGAATATTCATTAAGAGCCTTTCAGAGCTAGCAGCAACATATTCATGAAAGAAGGAAAGGGCAGAAAATAGAGGGAGGGGAAACAAGGGCAAAGAACCAAGTTCAATATGGATAATCAGAGCAGTGTTTCATGTCATTTCCTATCTAGTTTGCAGAGCACCTGAACTGATGTCACATGAAACAGATAGAAACTGAAGTAGCCTGAAGAGCACATGCAACCTGTGCCGGTGACATTTACACTGGGCTACCTTGCTATGTGCTTTTCTGCAATTGTTGATTCAAGCCAAAATTTGGATACGTGTCCATGAGCAGTACTACATGAGGAAGCTAGAGATTGAATCAGAGCTGGAGCAAAAGATGAGCAAGGAAGCTGAACACTCAATGGGGAGCAGTTGATAATAATAATAATAATAATTATTATTATTATTATTATTATTATTATTATTATTATTATTATTTATACCCTGCCCTCCCCAGCCAAGACTGGGCTCAGGGAGGCTAACACCAAATAAAAAAACAATTGATTGAAATACAGCTTAAAAACAAGATTAAAATACAACATTAAAACATTAAAATGCAGCCTCATTTCAGTGGAAACTCAATCAAAAACTCTTTTAGAGATGAAAACGTGAAGTCTTCACCAAAGCTAACTATCCAGACTGGTCCTACATGGGCCAGAAAAAAGCCAGGGAAGTCCAACACAGAAGGAGAAAGGAAAAAAGAAAAAAGAAAGAGGGGGACAGAATCAAACTGATTCCAAGCCAAAGGCCAGGTGGAACAACTCTGTCTTACAGGCCTGCGGAAAGAAATCAGATCCTGCAGGGCCCTGGTCTCATGAGACAGAGCGTTCCACCAGGCCAGTGTTGAAAAGGCCCTGGCTCTGGTTGAGGCTAATCTGAGTTCCTTAGGGCCCGGACCTCTAGGGTGTTGCTATTTATGGACCTCTGTGGTCCATAAGGTCCTCTGTGGGGCATATCAGAAGAGGCGGTCCTATAGGTACAATGGTCCTAGGCTGTGAAGGGCTTTAAAGGTCAAAACCAGCACCTTAAACCTGACCCTGTACTCCACTGGGAGCCAGTGCAGCTAGAAAAGCACTGGGTGAATATGCTCCCATGGCAGAGACCCCGTGAGGAGCCTCGCTGCAGCATTCTGCACCCGCTGGAGTTTCTGGGACAGCTTCAAGGCCCGCGTAGAGTGAATTACAGTAGTCAAGCCTGGATGTGACTGTCACATGGATCACTGTGGCCAGGTCAGGGCGGGAAAGGTAAGGGACCAACTGCTTGATGCGGTGAAGGTGGAAAAATGTCACCTTGGCTGTTGCTGTAACCTGCGCCCCCAGGTTAACCCAGCAAAGGTCCAGAGAA
Organism: Podarcis liolepis; assembly: GCF_965112155.1. Taxonomy (NCBI): domain Eukaryota; kingdom Metazoa; phylum Chordata; class Lepidosauria; order Squamata; family Lacertidae; genus Podarcis; species Podarcis liolepis. Next base: position 50,969,519 of record NC_139559.1, read on the forward strand.
GACCACAAGGCTTACATTCTCACTACCAACTCCTCCTTTAACTGGTCACCTTCTGGGTTATGATTCATAGTCGAGTCTTCTTCCTTCTCCCACATACAATCTTGCACTCAAATGAGTTCACTGGTGATGAAGCCTTCAGGAAGCCAGACACACATATACCAACTCTAGGATTCCTATTGGGTTCATGCCACCTTTATTTTTAAGGGCTGGGTGACAAGGGGGAAGAATCAGGATCAAGGCTAGACTGGGCTGTGGTCTGACAAAACAACCATGAGCTGAGGCACTTTCGGCTGCTTTGGGACTTTTGTGGGTTCCTCCAGAGCCTCAGTTGTATTGGGGTTCTCCGCAGGGTCCTATACCTCTTCCTCAGAGGAGGTCTTTCTGAGATCTGGGTGGAGTGGGATCCTGACAATAGGTGAGGTCAAGAGATGATAACATGCTGCAAGCATGGAGCAAGAAACTTACAATGCACAGAGGAAATTGAAATGTTGCTAATTAAGGAAGCAGAATATAAACTTGAGAGACTTCATATTTTTTCTAGTCTGGTATGGATACCAAAGGCCAAGAGACACACACCTTTGCCAGTTAAGAAAAGCAGCTATTTAAACAGAGAGAGAGAGAGAGCAGGAGAGGGAGAGAGAAAGAAGGGGGGGTGGATCCTTTCACCATAGCAAGTCCAGGAGAGAGTCTAGGATAACCTGACAGGGAACAGGCACATCAATCAGGCAAAAGCAAGGTAGAGTAAGACTAAGGAACACAAAAGAGCTAGCAAGAAGGTTCAAGGGATGGCAAGGAAGCTCTAAGCAGGAAGGTTGACCAGCAGCCTCTACCTTTTTCCTTTTAGTTGGTGTTGGCCTCTGGTAAATGTTTCCAAGATCTGAGCAGCAGGAAGCTATTTCCAAGAATTTGGGAATTCAATATTTGATGCGAGTATAGAACATCCAATAAAAAGCAAACTTCAAACAATGAAACATAAGAATATAAAACTGAATCAAGACAGAATCAAAGGTGTCGTACAACACTAAGCAGGACCAGGAAAACAATTAGAGAGTGGCATGTGACAATGACAAAAGGTGCTAAAAATAAGGAGCCACTGTTGTGGTAGGCAGATGCTCATTATGTGCTTGCAGAGACAATGTAGCATGAAAGACTGAGAAACTAGCTTAAAGATGCAACAATATGTAAGGTTTCAGAGCACTTGGAGAGCCTCCAATTCACAAGTGTGAACAGAGAGAGCAAAGGTGCATTAGCGGAAGGCATTAAGAGGAAACAGGAGTGAGAGGAGACCAATGGCATGGCCTTGTCATGCCAAGTTCCAAACAGAATCCAGCACAGCTGGTAACAAGCTACGGACGTCTTCCCTGCAGCCTAGGGAAGCGGGCAAATGGGCCTGCGGCCAATCTGCTCCCTGTAACTAGAGCGAGCCAGTGTCTGTGTGTGTGCATTCATGTTCCGCTTGAGCTGAAGCTCGGTGTTAAATTCAATGCCTTGAGTATTGATTTCCTCGCACATGCAGAACTTTGTTAAAGGGTTTGTTGTGAACTGAGATCAAAGGGAGGTTAACTCACTTCTCATAAGTGATAAAACAGACCTCAAGAAAAATTCTGCCACCCGGTCAATCCTCAGAGGACAGCAAGCAAGAGCTGTTAGTTACTCTTGTGTTGCCATTGTAAGGCTGCAAGCCATGAAGCTTCTGAATAAAGCTGGGATAAAAAAGAGCCCAACTCCTCACAGTGCCCTATATATCATCGTGTGGAAATTCCAAAACCACCCTCACCATTTCATCTCTAATGTCTCATTCCCAAAGTGAGAGGAAAGGAGTTCATCAACTTATATCTAGGAGCTAGCAAAGGAGATGCTTCTGTCCTTGTCAGTGGTGGCTTCTTAATGAAGGGTGTCTCTAATAATTGGAAATTTATATTAAGACCAGAATACATGTCTTGTATAGCCCCTAGTACTGGCCAAAGTCAATGTCATATTACTAGGATAAATGCATCAGTCCAACCGAGTAAGTCTGCTTGGCTTTAGTCCTTCTTAAATATCTTTAGACAAATGAACCACATTCTATTTCTATAATTTATATAATATCATTAGTGTACACAGCACTTTTATAGTGTTGCCTAATCTAAAACGTCAGTTGCCAACACCTTTGCATTATATAGGGCAGCTTGGATCTTTTAAACAATCCAAAGCAGGTTTTCAACTCTCTCTATCACAGCTCTGCTAAAGAAGCAGCCTTGCTGGGGTAGCAAAAATACATAATCTGATAGAACAGCACTCCAGCAGAGGAGAGGGGGAGAACAAGCCTCGTAAGTAATAAAAAGGGGGGAAATAATAATGTAGGGAGATGAGCAAAGTGGAGTGAGGAACCTTGCTGGACTTTTGTCTCTTTTATTTTTCAGCTAGACAAGCACCCTCACGCAATAGTCACACGGTATGGAAGAAGAACCAAGTTCACCAAATGGCATGGCAGAACTGACCTATTGACATGGATACTGGTGGCTGCCAGAATGTCAACTGCCTCAAAATGGAAAACCTTAAGGGACTTGCAACTCTTGCTGTGGTATAAAAATATGTGGATTTTAGCACTAGCTGAAAAAAGAATGCATGAATTAAGTGTCGCTAAAGGCTAAAGGCTAAAGTGTCGCTAAAAAATTCTATGCTGTTTAGTGGGATTTTATCATATATATGTGTGTGTGTGTGTGTGTGTGTGTGTGTATGAGAATGACAAATACAGACGTACAGGACTCCCTCCCAACAGTACAACATGAAATCTGGCTTTCCTAATGGTCTTAAGTATTCCAGATATAGTGTGCTGGTTTTTTGAATTTGTACTTCTATTATTTTTATTCCATTTCTTTGTTTGACTTACTTCAAGAAAAATTATTTTAAAAACCAATCAAATCTTAAGCAATATTCAATAGGTGCTGAGAACACTTGTATGATCACATTTGATACAGGAATTGCAATAGAAAGATTTGCTTTAGTTTAAGAGTAGTGGGAGCCTTATTTTCCTGTGTACAAAAATGAAATTCTAATACTGAAAAGAGTGAGGGAAGTCTGGATCCCACACTACAAATAGGTAACAATTGCATCTTTATTGCACACAATATGTATGTGCACTCAAACCTAAGCCCTGCAGGTTTAAAATCTCAATTGCCCCACCTTGTGTTACCATCTAGCTTCTGCCTGGATACTTTATCTGAATCAAATGCCGGCAGTGTTTATAGAGCAATTGCTGTGTGTTCTCCACTTGCACAGTGATGAAGATTTCACTTAAACTCTCAACATCTGCACATTTCAACTAAATTAGGCCATTCGCTATAAAAGAGCACAATGACAGTAATGGAATAATAACAGCATTAATAAAACACAACAATCCTTGGATGAGGAGCAGATGCATTCACAAGCTTCAGAGACAGAGAGAGGGAGGGAGAAAATGAGGCTGTTTAGAAAGTCATACAATGCACATTCAGGTCTTGGGGGGGGGGGGGACCAACAACGAAGACAGGGTCAGGAGAAAATTGTATTTTAACCTTACAAGAAAGTCTTCCTGACTCTAGAAAGTTCTATTCTCACCAGAGGAAAAGGTTTCATTGGAAAAACATAAGTTTGTAATGGGCATCCAAGGAGCACGAACACACACACACACACACACACACACAGAGAGAGAGAGAGAGAGAGAGAGAGAGAGAGATGGGGGACCTGCAGCCCTGGAATCACATGCAGCCCTTAGCCTAACTTTAAAAGCCCTTTTCAAGCAATCAGTTTGAACCTCTGGCAAGAGCAGCTGACAGACAAGGAACACAAGCAGCAAGGAGAGAGACAAAGGGTGGCAGGAAGTGAATGTTAAGGGGTGCCCCTACCTGCAATCACTACTAGTTTCTGGCTTCATACCACCATGTGGCTCTTGAAATATCACCATGTGGCCACCAATAGCAAAAAAAACCAAACACCCGCATTGTCCTCTCCTTATCTACATTAAAGTACGTACTCCAAATTCTACTGTTGGGAAGCCTTGTGGGCCAAACAAAATATGCAAAAGGGCAATTTGCAATAATCTACAGGCGGTAATAAAGTTCACTAGCTGGCAAGAGTTTTTGAACTGCACTAGGCAAACGAGTAAATGCTAAAAAGGTTTATTTAAGGGGGAAATAGAATACAAAATGAGGTGCACACCACACAATAATTGCATGGAAACTGAGTTCAAATACCAACTCAGAGATAGAAAACATTATGTCAAGACAAAATTCTGAGTTAGCAGAGCTAAAATAGAGTGAGTAATCAATTGGCAGGTAAATATTTCCACCATCAGAGAGAGCAAAGCAAGTCTTCCATTCATAGCAATGGATTAGGAAAATTCAAAATAAATATCCTCCAAAATGCTGTTTCCCAAGATATAGATTCATACCTTTTATCATAGGCGAAAGCCCAGTTTCAGTTGTATCTAATGACCAGTGAGTCAGATGAGACCCAAACTGGAAAAGGTGACTCACATATTAAAACCCGATTTTCAATGTGGATGATGATGGTGATGTGGGTGTGTGGGTTGGGACTGGCAAGTAGGTAAGAGGCCAGGTACAGTAGCTTCTTCAAAGCTCCCAGATGCTTCACTTGAATCATAGCCTCAATCTGCCACCTCCTCCTTACCAATGCCAATCAATATCCCACAATTTGAATGTCTCCTCTTTCTTTGTTCCCCTATGCCATATTTTGCAATTAGGTTGCAATATCTGACCTGTTGGTTTTTTCCATGGAATGTTCCCCAAAATGACAGACAAGCCTAATTTGCCCAGTTCATTCAGTTAATTTGCTAAATTTGGGTTTGGCATTCCAATGAATGAAGGTCTGTACCCAATTTCCAGCAGCTTCAACAAGTTACACAACGTTGCGTTCTGATCTCTATATTTGAAGTGGTCTCACACGTTCACTTCGCCAACTACTACTTGGCAAAGAAAGTGATTAAGGTTGTGATTTGCAGTTTATTTAAAGGAGTGGACACATGGAGGTTCAGTTATTTTAAATACCCACAGCTACCACTCTTCTCAGAAGTGAAAGGCTGAAACGTGCTTACTTTTATTCCCTTTTCTTTTATCAATGTGCTCCTTTAACTTTTATGTTCTGAATCATTCTGAAATTGCCTTTGGGTTGAACAATAACATGAAGGACATTTTGCCAGCTTCTTTGTGAATTATGAGCATGCCAAAAAACATCCCTCCAATTTGTGAACAGAGGAAATAATTGTCTCCCCCTTATCTGCCCCATCCTCTCACATAAAAACGCAGCAAAAATAAAACACGTAGAATTCTAACATTCAACATGAAGCTGTAATCATTAAACAAACATTGAAATACATAATTCAGCCCAGCCAGAAAATGCACCTATCATGCATGCAGGGGTATCATAGTCCTGTTTTTTTCTGCCAAGTTATCTAGTCTGGCTCAGTATTTCTGCCAATATTACCTATGGCAGTTAGCATTGCTCTAAGGGCAATTTTTGCAAGGGTGGGGGAGACAATATTTCACCTGTTTAGTTGCAGCTCACCTAAATGCACAAGCGGAGCGCACTATCTCTACTCATAATTTCTTAACAGAGCTAAGAGAAATGGGGGAAATGAAAGAGACCAAAGAACCAGTTGCCCAGGACACAAACAAGGTTGCAAAAATCTTTGTTGACACTACAATTTCTTCTTCCTCTGCTGATTTTTAGCCATCTCTGCTTCTCCCCTGAGGTGCCTCAGGTGATTGAATGAAATACAACCCTCAGCTCCAATAAGCGTATTTCAATTACATCTGTCAACACATAACGACGTAATAATATATCATGTGATATTAAATCCATGGTAATCATATCAGTGATTTTTTTATAGTGTGCTAATCATGTTATTACATCTCAATAATTAACAACAAAAGATCTGGAAATCTCCGTTACTGTGCTCATTATGTCCTATGCTGCATACAAAAAGCCCATAGGATGCCAGGAGGGCAGGGACTGGACATCTTAGGCTCACGAGGCAACTGTCAGGCACTGGATGGGAAGAGCAAGAACGCACTAAGTATGAGGTGATGATGATTATTTTTGCCTCTTGTGTCTTCTAGAATGAAGACAGACAAGTCAATGATGAGGGAGAAAAGAGATGAGCAGCAATGCTACCACTGTGTGTTTCAGACTGAAATCATCGTTAGTGGCTATCACGATTAAATCTTAGGTTTAGGTAAGGAAGAAGCACAGCAGATAGTGACCCTCTGTGTCCCCAACCAGTACAGATCTGCTCAGCAGCCAGTATTCTCCTCCCTTACCTGCCTATGGTAAAACTAAAGATCAACCTGATTCGACTTTTATGTGACTAAAAGGGTGGGGAACGCAAGTGTCAAAATTAATTCAGATTACAGCATATCATACCCTCCAGAAGAGGGCAACCTACTGCCTTCCTCCAATGATTTTGTTGGAACTCGTCCTTAAACCGTGGATCAGTGCTTTATTTACATGGGAACTGTTTGCTCAGTGGGCCAATTGATCCATTCTACAAGCAGGAAATCATAGTTTTGGAGAGCAAGCTGAGTGCCCAAGCTGCACACTCCTAAAGTCAAGATGGCTGTAAGATGTACAGAGAGAAATACAGGGATTATGTGGTTCCAAATCCAAACTGGGGAGACTTGAGGAGAATAGTGTTATTTGGGAGGCATATTCCTAGCTTGCCTGGAAGAGGGCAAGGTATTCAAAAGTTACCTGAGGGAGAGAAGGCTACTCTCTGGCTGCAATAGAGCTTTTACATTTATCCCATTTGCAGCCTGATCAATCTAGCAGTTTCCACTCATGAGCTGATCTGAGAGAGCCTCATTACCTGCCTTAAAGTTGCAGCCATGCACTTAGCTCTTAAAGATGGGATTTCAGGAATATCTGACTGATCATTTCTCTTCTCATTTATTTCTGCTGCCCTGAACCAATTCAACCTGTAAAGTCGAAAGAGGAAGAATAAGTTGGAACATATTTGCAGAGCTCCTGCCACACTCTGCTCTTGACTTCCTGCATCCTTTTGCAAATCGCCCCTACTGGATGCCATGCAAGTGGGGAGCTATGCCTACAACTCAATTGTGTCAAACGGTAACAAGGAATAGAAGATGCCCCACTCCATTGCTGGCGAAGGGAACAGAATACTATCAGGGAAGCCCAGCTGAGTCACAATTCCTGAGAATCTCTCCCAAGAAGTATGAAGCTTGTCACACTGACAAGACGACTCTTGCCTCAGTGAGATAGAAACTGCTAGCCTTCTGTCTGGAAGCAGGGAAAAGCAGTTTCTCTCCACCATGGGAGGCTACAAACCAAATTTAAATAAAATAAAAAACAAGTTTTGTTTCTCAGGAACAGAATCATGGGCCAGATTTTGGACTGTATAGTATGGTCATACCCAGTGCTTTTCCCCCTAAAAAAATGTTTAGGGGTACTCTCAATTTGACTCAAGAAAATCACCATTTTATAGTTCAAATTGGGAAAAATAAATATGGTAAATGGACAAAAGAACAAAGATTCACAAAATGTTTAGGGGTATGCGTACCCTCAGGAAAAAAACTATTGGTCATACTATTGGTCTTAACATATCTGTACATTCAGTGTGTGAATCCAGGAAGCTGCTTTATTCTGAGGTCAGATCTAAGGCCAACCCTAGTTAGTGACCAATGAGGTACAACCCTCTTTTGGGCCTAAATCACTTCAGCTTTGATACAATTCTTGTTTGAAGACCCGCATATATACACATCCAGTACAAAGAGAACATCCCTTGTAAAAATCCTCCTCTCTGAGATTGTCAGACAAGACAATTAGCCATCTCTGAGGTGGAACCATTTTTGTGTAATGTGCACACAGGCAACTCACCATGCGAAAACCATGTGACAAGGGGCCTATGAAAGCCTTGCACTGTGTCAATCACAGTACATTTCATCTCATCAGCAGTTCCTGGCACTAGGAGAACAGAACCTGTAGATTACAAGTCAACAAGCACAGTATCTCAGTCAACACTACAAGGATCCACTTTACCGACCGTTATTAGCACCACCTTGACATTGCCTGTGAAAAGGGTTCAGTGACAGGAACATACTCTGTCAGGGGACAGTCCACAGGAGCAGCTTCCCCTGTATATGGGGGACTATGGCCTATCCTCAGAATGCAGCAAGAGTGGAATGCATTGTGAGCCAGGGTAAACATTAATAAAGCCATAGCCATTTCTGTGACCACAGCAGCACTTTACAAGAACTGATCCTGGTTGCCCTTGTGTAACAACCCAATTTCACAGAAACATTTCCCTTTGCAATCATGACTGAAGAGAACCTGCATCCGTACATAAGGGAGAAACAGCAACTGTAAGTAAAGAAGAACAACGCAATCAGGAAATGCTTCATTACTTTGTACTTTCAGTTAAAGCAGGCAAAAGGGAGACCATTCTGCTTACCCATACAAATCTTTTACATACAATAAGTGCTGGAAAAAATATTCAAGTCGCATATGTCAATCCAGCTCCATACTTTTTTTCTTGGTCCCTGCCCTCTTTGCTTTTATTGAATGTCATCTGATGAAGAGTTGGAGAGGTGGTTCAAATGTGTGCACACTGTTTTGTAAGATATTCAGGTTGTTGTAACAAAGGTATTGCTCTAATAAAGATTTTGAATTTTCTCCTATAGGCCAAAACAGCTACCTTGCCTGTGGCACCTGCAACAGTGCCAGTTTCACAGATTGAATCCATCGATAGTCTAAAGAAATCCCACAAGTAAACTGGTTTCAAGGTGTTCAAGACTTTATAAACTATGAAATAACTTTGAGGGAACTCCTCCCACACTCCATCTCTTAAGACTCCAACCAGATGCAAATATGGATAACTTGCTTAACAATCTTGTTTTCCTCTTCTTTCCCCAACTCTCCCAAACTGAGTACCTTAGCATCTAACACAGGACTGGAAAAACTATGGCATTCCTGATATCATTGGACTACAACTCCCATCATTCCTGACCATTGGCCATGCTGGCAGAGCATCTGGAGGGCCATACGTTCTCTGCTCTTGATCTAGCCTAATGAAGGTTTCTGGAGAACTACAAAACATTGGTTGACCTACAAAACCTATTGACCTAATGTGTATTTTGGATTTTATTTCTAGGTAGAATTTGATGTGGACACCACACTTGCTACACTGATAGAGCATTTATTTAATTTTCAGTAAAAGTTTGCCTCCTTGAAGTACAATCTTTTTAATAGTGGGCATGCCTCATTAACTCTGCCTTGAGAATCAGAAGCAGCAAATGCAGGATGGTGTGGTACTACTGGGGAGGGGAATGTCCATTGTTTTGCTGTTAAAGGGAGACTTTCAGAGAAGATCCTGCAAGAAACCATTTTGTTTTCCCTAAGTTTGAAATCACTCACATCAACCCAATTCCACCCTACTCCACATGTGACCAACTAACAATAATGAAGTTGGTCAAGACTTGGAAACAACTTATATAAAGCTGAAACTCCTGTCCATCAATGTTTGACCCGACCTAAATGGAATTCAGGTTATTCCTTGAACCCAGTTTTATAAAGATCTATTCCATGCCCTCTTCACCAACTTCCATGCAAAGTCAACCTGGTCAGTTTTCTTCTATCACTTGCAGGGGGAAAACCTTGGTAGGAAACTGTGTGTACTCTAACCGCATGCAAAACAGGGATGTATTGAATAGGCCCTTTGCTAATCTGGGGTGAAGCAAGTGGGGTTTGATATTTTGCATAACACTGTCATATCCCTATGAATAGTGTGAGAAGAATATTTTTCTTCTTTAAAAATGCTTAATTTCTGAGATGAGTTACTGACCATTTGTTTTCTAGCTTATTTATGCATCCCCAAGGACTAGTGAGGGACGGGGTGGCGCTGTGGGTAAAACCTCAGTGCCTAGGACTTGCCGATCACATGGTCGGCGGTTCGAATCCCCGTGGCGGGGTGAGCTCCCGTCTTTCGGTCCCAGCTCCTGCCCACCTAGCAGTTCAAAAGCACTCCTAAGTGCAAGTAGATAAATAGGTATCGCTTTATAGCGGGAAGGTAAACGGCGTTTCCGTGTGCTGCGCTGGTGCTGGCTCGCCAGAGCAGCTTCGTCACGCTGGCCACGTGACCCGGAAGTGTCTCCGGACAGCGCTGGCCCCCGGCCTCTTAAGTGAGATGGGCGCACAACCCTAGAGTCGGACACGACTGGCCCGTACGGGCAGGGGTACCTTTACCTTTACCTTTTTTACCTTTAAGGACTAGTGACATGAAAAATAAAATAAAACAGAGTCTGAGAATTCTGGATTCTGAGTTTCTTCCATATAGCCATAGTCATGCAGAACACACATAGCTTTGTCTATATGAGTCAGGCACATGGAGGGAAATGTTCCTGTGTGGGTCTTCAGCCAGCACGACAGCATACAAATTTTAAATACTCAAGCTGTTCAAAGGATCAGCAGAAGGCCTCCTTATCACACTCATAATTTAGAATAGAAGCTCTTGTACATGATACAATCCCACACCACTGGAGAGTGTGTGAATACTGCAACCACAGGGGGGGGGGCATTGTGGGGAAGGAGAGATTGACAATATAATGGAACACTCTCACCAGACCATTGCCCACACTCCCATCAGGGAAGCAATTAGGTGCTATATACCTAGGGAATCAGTCCCACACAGTTGCAACATTCACATCACTTCCCAATGGCATGGGATAACACCATGATGCAGCATGGATGAAGGGGGGAATACTTTATTAAATCAGCTATAGTGGCATTGACACTTTAGATTCACAGTTAAACTAAAGAGAGAAAGATCTCATACTTTAAGCGTACTTCCAGACAGCACTGCTTTTCATGGGCAGTTGAACATTGACTGTGTCACTACCACAGTGAATCTGCACAGCTTCAATGGGGGGGGGCAGAATAATACAGTCGTACCTTGGAAATCAAACCATTCCAGAAGTCTGTTCGACTTCTGAAGCGTTCGACTTCCAAAGTGTGGCTCCTGCAGCCAATCAGAAGCCGCGGAAGTTCCGTTGGATGTTCGGCTTCCAAAAGAACGTTTGGAAACCAGAACACTCACTTCTGGTTTTCGATCGTTCGGGAGCCGAAATGTACAAGTTACGACTGTACTGGCAAAAGCTGGAGGAAGAGGACTGGTTTTCGCATGTGTAAACCAACATGAGTGTGCAATACTGAAAACTCACCACTAGGAGATAAGCATAAGTGGAGAAGCTGCAGCTGGAATGGAATCGCAAACCAATAGCCACTGTTAGACTTGTAATGATCTTACTCTCCAGTCCCACTTAGAAAGCACACCATATAACCAGTAGGTAATCAGCCAAACCACCATTGATGCACCATTCCAAGTTTAGCTCTGTCTCCTTCCTTGCTATCTCTCCCCAAACATTTAAACAAGGAACCCACGGCATGTCCAAAAGGTCCAAACCTTTCCAGATACATTCCAGTTTGAAAGCTGAAACACACCATCACAGTCACGCATTACTAACATGCCAACACAGAGCTTTCTTTGGCTTTCCCCATTGCTCTGTGCCCAGAACACACATTCCAGCAATCTCTCCACTGCAGCTCGCATTGCTGGGGCAGCCATGACCACAGCCACAATCCCAGGAAGGATCCTACCTCTGCACAAGGCTGTCCAAGAACTTGACAGGGCTCTGTTTGAAAAAAGCTGTTGAAAGAAATGATCTCTTTAAGTGCAATGGGGAGATATTTGTCTCTGATTTACCCTTGGCTTTTTGCTCTGGTTCAGGTAGGAGCGGCGTGGGATGGCTGGCAGATCTGAGAGCATGGCACGCCCCAGCGGGCAAAGCGCGCAGTGCGGAGGAATGCGAGAGTCAGTTTGGAGTGCTCTCCATTTATCAAACTCATGCAGCCCGCCAGCAGAGCGAGTCTTTCTATCATTACACCTCTCAAAATCCGATTCATACCACTAATCCTGCCTTCATTCCCCCAGATTAATAACATCTCTTTCAACCTTCACAGTGTGATAAATAGACAAAGAGAGAACAAAAGGAGAAACAGAAGTGAGGGAGAGAGCCAGAGCAACTCCAGATAATAAAGAGAACCAAGAAAGGGGAAAGGAGAAAAAAAAAGCGAAGAAAGAAAGAGAAAAGAAAAGAAAAGATATCTGACCTGACTCTGCCATCTACCTTAACAGAACCTCAACGAGAGCCGGCTCAGCAGAGCTTTAGAGAATGTAAAACATTGCTCAAAAGAGAGAGGGCTCGTTAGCAGCAACTGCCAGCCGGGTGTTTGGCTGGAATCCTTTTCACTTCCAGCTTCGCTTTAGGTCGTAAGTGGTAATAAGTTTGTTGGTTTCTATTGCAGCTTCCCAATCTGCTCCCTTTAAGGGAAGATTTCCAGCGCATGCTCGCTTTTTCTTTTGCACAACCAGCCAGTCGTTCGCGGCCCTGCGTAGCCTAGCACAGGATGCCACAGGTCAGGATGAAGATGTGTTGGAAGCCCAGAACTTGAGGAAACTGATGTTTCAGGTGGTCTCTTTCTGGTAGCAAAGGACCAGATAAGAAGGGATGCCAAGCATCAGCATGGAAGGGCCCCAGCAGAGGAGACAGTGCCTGCGTGAAGCCCAAGCAGCTGACGTCAGAATGATTACATCCCTCTAATGCACAAACACTGGTTGTTACTTGTCTCCTTCTGTCAGAATAGGGCACTCCAAGAGGACAGAATATTGAAGAGGCTATTCCAAGCAGCTAGGATTCATGAAAAATAGTGCCTTCATTTTGTAATATTAATAAATAAGAAAGCATCTAAGAAATACTAAAGGAATAAAGTCTGTGGGGCTCAGTGCAGGAAGTATAATATCCTGATGGTCTGGTATTGCTGGGCTACTTTGCTCAGGTTCAACTGCATTCACACAAGCCTTGCAATTGGTTACCCATGGCAAGTGATTATCTATTGGATTTGATATTTATATACCTGGGTCTATTTGACCAGAACCAACCCAATACCAACTAGTAAGCAAGTGACTAGCTTTGCCAATGAGAAACAAGAAAGAGGAGTCAGCACACTAGGGGGAACTCTGAGGTTTGAAAATATAGATGGCTTTAACAAGAGGTTTAAAAACATACGTAAGGGCCCCAAAAAACAACCCAACGAGGACTGCTTTCTCTCTCACCTTCAGTTTCCCCTTGTGCAAATAAGGGAAATTGCGGGAAGGAAGAGAAGAAATAATAGAATATATCCTAAAATTAATGTCAGGAAAAATTAAGGTTGTAATGTGTTATGCATAGTTAAGGTGTAGGCAAATAAGTCTTTCCACTGAAGGTTCAATTCCTTTCCTGTTCTCTCCCTGTTAATTAAGATCATTAAGGCATATATATCCTCTTGCTGAGATGGTGCCCAAACCACTTTCCCCTGGAAAAAAGATGGAAACCATTGACATTGACTAGAGTACTCTCTACGCAGTAAACTGTGATGTTATATGCCTACTCTAAAGCATCTGGAACTGGACACTGTTAGAAATAATACAGCTATAATACTGGGCTAGATGGGCCATTGGTTTGACCCCCAAAAGATTGTTCTTATATTATGCACTGCTCCACTGATGTTTTAATAGTCTTTCATATCTCATCCCATTAACTATCCTGCCCCTGCTTAAATCCCTCAAAAAGCCTCATCTCGATCCTGTGCCTAACCTCCCTCTGTCTGCAAGGACCTTGGGGGTGCACTGCTTCATGCATCATGTGGTACAGAGCTAACACAGCATGTGCCAAATCACATCTACCACAGGTGGATTTTAATGCCATGTTAAATGTTGAGGCAGGATACTGCCCCCTTTCAGATACTGCCGCTTCCAAAAAATAAAATAAAAAAATCCCCCACAGAAGGCTAGGGTGGCTTTTAAAAAACTATTCTATATTACTTCAAGCTTTGAAGTACAGAGAATAGCAACACTCACATGCGGGTTGATTTTTCTTTTTAAATGCTGCCTTTATCAGAATAAATCTTTTCCTCCTCTGTATCACTGGAGATAGATAATCAAGTCAAAAAAGAAAGTCTCTTCTAACAATAGATTTCTTTTTCTTTCTGAACTTCAAATGGGAAACTCTTATCTCCAGCCACAGTTGACCAAGAGAAGAAAAGAACAGAACACACAGGCACACTCACCAAACCTTCCATTTACTCCAAAGGCCATGCTAACTCCACATACCCGCACCACTTCCCCCTCTGCTTAACAGAGAGAGGCATTCAGAACATTTTATAGGACGTATTTACTCACTAGAAACACTCTTGAAACAGAATGCTCCTTTTTGCTCAGAAGATGAACTTTGGTCTCTAAAATGGTATCTCGCCAGGTAAGTGTAGCTGCTCTGAGCATGAGAGATTTTCAAAGACATCTTCCATACCCAATCCTCTCTGACCAGCACTGTGAGCTTCCCAAAGGTATCTGGGGAGCCAGCTTTGGGAAATGTTCCCATTTTTTCCAGTTCTTCATTGCCAGGTATATCTGGGGGACTCCTTTTGTTCCCATACAAAACCTTTAACCCTTTGAATTATCACTGGAGGTTACAAATCTCCTTAGGAGAAACAGGGGGATTTCATAAGGCACTGATTTGGAGAAACATAGGGCTAACCTACACTTAGCTTTTGCCCCACTCTTTTCAGGCACAGGCCCATGCTTAAAAACTCTGAGTCCGAGCCTTTGTTTGTTTCTGCCCCAAGCTTGTTTGTATGTTTTTCTGTCTGTTTTTGCCTTGCTCTTTAGCACTCAATTAGAGCAAACCTCAATTCGAGTTTGAGCTTTAAAGAGCAGGTTTTCTGAGAGAAAGCTCCAGAACAAATGGGGGAGGGCGCCTCTCTCCAATAAAAAAAAAACCAGATATAAGTAGTTTAAGCCAGTGAAAAGATGACCATATACAGCTACTAGCCCAGAAAAAATACAATCCCAAAACAAAATATTACACTCTCCTTTGTAATTTGTTCAAAATATCAATTATTATACTAATGTCTATGGAAACACCACTGGCTTTCTCTGAGGAATCTGCATTAGAACAGTCTCAGAAGCCTCCCTCTCACATGGGATGATCTATCATACAAGGTACCCTCACTTCAAGCTGCCTGATGACTGATGTTCCACTAGCAGCGTGTTGGGATTGGCTGAGCACCCAGACAAATGCTCTATAATCCCTTTTTTCCTCTCCTCCTCTGCCAATGTCTCCCATGAGAGGTGTGATGATAGACGGTGACATAACTGACTGTTCCCAATCAAGGTAATGTAAGTAATGACAGCTGACGTGATTCCTGGAACGTGTTTCCAGCGGTTGGCCTATCTGCTTTGCCTACTATAGCAGAACATGGCAGCGCGTACAGAAAGGGGGGAAGCGGGGGAAGAACCTTAGCACAGGTCTTGAAAAAGTTAAAGAGTGCCTACTGGAAGCTCTAAACTGAAAAACTGCATCAAAACCAGAAGTACCACAAAGGCCCCATTAACACATAATCTGCCCCAGGAAAGAACTCCAGTAACCTAAACTCCTCTCATGCTTTGGTGGGAGTCCAAGAGGTGAAATTGTGTGACTAAGTGGTACCCACAGTCATGGTGACATGAACACCTGCTACTTGAAAACCTGCAAGCTCAGAATGGCTTCATATGTTACAGAAAAATGTGCCGGCAGGGAAGCAGAGATGTGGGGAATACGTGTCTGATTTCCACAGTTCATTCAGGCTCTGAAGCAGTAGTCCACAAATCTTGGCTGACATTATTAGTGACCATTCCCAGCCCTACGACTCCCCTGAGTTTTCTGCCATACACAAAAGGATCTATGAGTAAAGAGCAGTGGACTTCTCCCTTTGCACCAAGCTGGGAGACACCCCAAAGCAGTAAGAATATCTCTGAACCCTGCAACCCAAATCCCAGCCCAGTACAGAGGACTGGAGGAAAGGGAGGGGTCAATGCCTCACTCCACAACAGGCAAAAAGCGCTTCCCCCAAAGGTGAGAGAAACTTCCCCACCCCACCCCATTGCTTAAAGGAAGGTGACTGGGCTGCAATTCTAGTGGCTTTGGTTTGATAGGCAATGAGTCATGTGCAACTCTGGGGATGTCTGTTGAGTCTGCAAACCATAAAGGCGGCAGCAAAAGCTGGCTGCTGTAGCTAACTTGATTTTAAAATGACACAATTGCTGCTGCACCTTATCCTCGTATAGCTTGGGGTCAGTGAGGCTGTCAAAGCAACAGCAGGGAGGAGGAATGTGAATATTTTCAGACAACAAATGTCATAGACGGGTTGGACACAGAGGAATGGTGGGAGGAACCAGGCAGGGTACCACCAAGGGGAGGAGGAGGCTCAGAGCCCGGAGAGTGGTGGTGGGATGACAGTGAGTGATTGGAGGGAGAAGACTGGGAAGAAGTAGTGTCGGGAGCTGAAGGGTAACAAGGCTTAGTGAGCTGGGAGAGTCTGTGGCAGAGAGAAGTCAAGAATCAGAGGCAGAAGCTGAAGCTGAAGCAGGCAAGTGGAAAGAGGGAGGCCAAGAGGCAGAGATGAGTCAGGCTGGTGAAGAGTCATGAGTGTCTCTGCCTCCTGCTGCAACTATTTCCCCTCACCACTTGTCTTCCAGAACCAGAAGAGACATGAAAAGTGTTGAGGAGAGGTTGGCTGCACACAGGAGCAGTCTTTGATTGCTTGGGGAAAGCCCTGGAATGGAGTGGACTCATAGGCTGTGAGGAGGTGGGGACTTACAGCCTTGGCAACTGATTTTCATAGAGTGAGACCACCATGAATGAGCTGCTGTGCTCATGAGGCCTGACACTCAGCCAGATCTGTGAGATCATGTTTCTGTTAATAAAGAGTTAACTCCAACTTTGAACTTTGACCAGCACATTGCTATGACAACTAACAATGTAGGCCCCAAATACCTGAAAGACTACCTCCTTCCCTACAGGCCCTCCTGGGTGTTAAGGTTGGCGGCGGGGGGGGGGGGGCATGTCTCAGAAGTTGAAGTGGAGGTGCCCTGGGAGAGGGCATTTTTCATGGCATTCCCTCTCCACTATATTGCCTTTCTCATATGCTAAACACACACATATTTACTCTGGCCTTTGACACCCACCATATATGTACATTGTTTAACTTATTTTAATATAGTATATTTATATTGTTATAATCTGCCCTGGAACCTTATGGTGACACTTGAGCAAGAAATCCAATAAAACTAACAAGAAGAAGTTAGCTTGCATAATTCACATGGTGACAATCCATGGAAAGTATAATTCAACATAAATATATAGTCCACTCTCAGTTGCCTGTTAAATAACAAATGAAGTATGCAACCAGTTGGTGTCTACCCCACAAGAAATAGCCAACATAAATTATTGGGAGTAGTGAGCATTGTGTGTATACTGAACCTATACAAACACACAGCATAAAGAACCTAAATTTTGGAACAAGGCTAATTTTAAGAGCAACGCATTGGTAGCCATCATGGTGAAGAGAAAAAATGCAAAAATACTATTGCAAAAGGCTCTGAATGGTAAGAAGGCAAGGCTCCTGCCATGTACAATCTCGTTGTCTTTTCTCATATGTTCCTTGGCTGTCCTACCACATAATTATCCCCAGCTTCACCTCATTTCTTACCCTCCACCACCACCACCAATTCCTTTCATACAGTTGGAATTCTGCAAAAACCAAAATCTTGCAATCAGTATGAAAATAAGTTTATTTCATGCCAACTAGCACCATTTAGTCACTGGGTGGAATTCAAATTTCTTAGGATGAAATGAAAGCATAATGTGTGGCCAGGAATATGGTCCAGTGGGGCAGAGGGATATCATATTTCTCACTCATTCAGCCAAGTCATTAGTCTGCCCGGTCTCTTAAAAAAAAGTCTAGCAAATATACCATGTGATTTAATAAGGAGAAGATAATGGGGTGGATTCAACTAAATAATTACACTACCGGGAGCCTGCACAATGGGGTTCCCCCTCTCCCCTCATAGCTCTTGGGGGTCAGGAGAACACCCAGAACAGTGCAAGCAAAGAAGAAAGGCAGGTGAGTTTGCTTGCCTGATGGAACGGCAATGCTTGCACTGGCAGAGCAATCTCCTTAGCGCAACTTTCAAATCCACTCAATCTATAAAGCCCAAGTATAGGCATCAGAGGACTAGAGTTCTACTCCTAAATCTATCCTTAAACTTTCCGAGTCTCAGTGGGAAATATTTAATATCAGTTTTAGCTCCCTTGCTATAAAGGTTGCTTCTAATATTAACAAATGCAAAACACTTGGAACACCTGGATTGGGAAGGACTAGGGAAGTCAAAAGGTTATGTGCACTATTTAATTTCTTTCTGCACTGGAAAGCTATGGAAATTTGTATGGGAACATAGTGAAAATATCAGCAAGTATTTGAAACTAGGTAATACAGAATAATCTGAGCAGTGTTTAATTCAAAGACAAATAGGTAAGAGAAGTTCTATTAATAATAGAATATCAGCAAATACAAGACAGTTGGTCCAGTTACTGCTGACCAAGGAGAACTAAACTCGCTCGCCCTCCTTGGGCACATCCATGGAAGAACCCTTACAAAATTGCAAGTTGCTCATTGTATCTCACCCAGAAAAAAAATTGCATGGAACGTGCCATCATTTACCTCTTGCGCTATTGCTCAGCAGAGCTAATAAATCTTGCATGAGCAGAGCAGATTGTAATTTTCTAATATGAAAAGGCATTTGGATTGAAAGAGGGAGGGAAAGATAAAAGTGATTGAATCCCAAGTAGCCCAGGGTCAGTGACAAGACACTCCCAAGAAGCATGGCTCCCTCTTCTCTCTCAAGCTTTACATACATTCATTTCTCCCTACTCTCCACATGTTCTGTCTTAACTTCCCTTATTGACATCACATTGCTTTAAATGGTTACACAAGTTATCATTTTCCCCTTCTGATCAATCTGAATTTTCAGGGCAATTACCCTCTTAATCAATTATTGCCATCCAAAGCCCCTCAGATTCTTCCTCAGCCAAGCAGTTACACCTCTCTGGTGCAGACAGTACACACAGAAGCAATGAAGCTGGGGGCAACGCCAGCACAGGCAAGTCCATCTTATGCAGACACACCTGCCTGCTGCAAGACTGGAAAAGTGTGAAGGCCACTTCAAGGAACACCTGATGAAAAGAAATGAGCATGTGTAGGTGGAAGGCCATTAGAGAAGGAAAGCAATATGTAAGGATCCACAAGTAAAGGGGGGAACCAATTGCCTAGCTGGAGAGTAAACAAATTTATGCAGCCACGCTGCCTGTAGGCCATGAAGAAGCTACATGATTAAGCACTGCTTAATCCCTAGAAAGGCAAATAAAGAGCCACAATATTTGACAAGGCCCCAAATCAGCAGTCCAGCTGCTTCAGTACGTGTCCATTTCACAACAAAACCCATATTAACCACACCGCTACTCAACTGACTTCTGGCAGCTTTGTTATGACACAATAAATGTGAGTTGAACTCAAGTCCAGGACAATGCTGCACTGACCCTCTCAACCCACATCCACAATCAAGTACGTCTTAAGAATCTGCAAATTTCGTACAAGAATCTGGTACATTTCCTGTTAATGGCAAAATTCCACTTTAGTAACTCTTAAAATATAAAATCTGTTGGCTAGAATTGTTTGATTAAGCAATTGTTCTGGCTTAAATCACACTGATTGTAGAAAGCAACCTCTCTCAAAGCGTGCTGTTTGTTTGTTTTATCAAGGATACAGATACCAACTATCCTTTCTGAATTTGTTGTGCTACATTCTTTTTCAACTAAAGCTCAGAAAGATTAAGTTATGCCAGCAAGATTTTACTGAGTAAACACAATCCTGTTCCAATGTGGAATTTTGTATACACTCTTCCATCCTATAGAATCTAGAAAAGCAGAAGAAATCTTGTGGAATCTCCTTCAACTGCTCCTACTATCCCCAAGTTCACTTTAGAGGCAACACCATCAACATTTTGAGAAGGACAGCCGGTGTTCTATAATGCTAAATAGTGCTAACAGATTTTTTTCCAGGTGCTGCAAGGTCTTTGCCAATCTGACCCACAAGATAACATGATAGATCCCTGGAAGCCAGCTGTGACATGCGTACCACGCATTTTGAAGTTAAAAATGCTTGTATGCATTTCAACCTGATCTCTGCTTTATGTGCAAGTCCATGAGTGAATACACCCAGAGCACCATCTAGTCTTGTTTTCAGTTGTGGAGGATCAATGTTGTTGACAAGGTGCTTGGAGAACTGCAATTAACCTGTTTGCTTGCCCCTTGCCCCTCCGAGATTTTAACATCAAATGGTAGAGGATTGGCCAGCTGTATCCAGGAAGTTATAAGTGTCTCAGCCGCATTAAAAGAGAGGGTCATAAGGCCACTCTTGAAAAAATCCCCTCTAGGCCTCTCAGTATGATTTCAGTTATAAGTTAATCATAAATATTCCCTTTTGGGACAAGGTACTCAGACAATAACATAAGAAGAGTCCCCCTGATTCCAGGAAGCTCATCTTCTCCAGTATCCTGCTCTCACAGTGGCCAACCAGGTGCCTATGGGAAGCCTCCAAGAAGATCCTGAGTGAAACAGCAGAACATAGCCAGCATGGGTAATAGTGAGTGACAGTCTCAGTGGATCTGATTTGATTTAACATTATATTATGTTTTCCCCAAAACAAATACTGAACTCAAAGCGGCTCACAATATTCACAGTACCATCAAAACAAACACATTGCAATCACTCTATCAAACACAATACCATATAAATAAAACAAGCAACAGCAACAAATTCACCAAAACAATTTATACAATTCAGTAACTCCAGACAGTTTGGGATGACAATGATTCCAGCCCAGTTTTGGCATTTAGAAGTGAAGCTCACCTTCATGTGCCTTCTTTACAAGAAGAGAGAAGAGCTTTTTTTAGCACTACAGCCCACATAATATTCTACCTGGAGCCAACATTTACATTTTTTGGCACCAGGCAAAAATGTTTTTGCTGAATCATGCATTTTTAACTGCTGGAAATGAATTTTGTAAATTTTATTCATTGTTTTATTATTGTATTTTGCTATGAGTATTGATTGTGCAGTGCCCTGAAATCCAAAAGGGTGAAGAGGAGAATAAAAGTGCTTTAAATAAACAACCCTCCTGGTACTTTTTGTAGCTTTCAGCACTATCAGCCACGATATCCTTCTTGCTTGGCTACATGAGATGTGCACTGGGGACACTGGGCCACAGTGGTTCCATCCATACCTAGGTGGCCATTTCCAGAAAGTGATATTGAGGGACTACTACTCTGCCCCGTGGCATTTACGGCAGGGTTCCACTCCAGGTTCTATTGGAAACTACTGAGCAAGTTCATCCGGGGATTTGGGGGTGTAATGTCATTAAAATGCTGAGACTCAAAAGTGGCATATATCTGCCTAAAAATAAATGCATATATAAATGTATGGCATTCAGAAGTAGCTGGATGCAGAATTCCCTACATGCCATTCAAAGTTGCTGATAAACTAACAAAGTGCCAAGGTTTTTACTTAAGTTCTTCACAACTGAACAGTTCACTTTCCATTCTATGGGTTACACAGGAAATCCATGCTCAACCCTCCTTCCCACTACCCATTCTTTATGGGTCCTGCTTCTCCAGATGCACTTTGAACTATAAATCTTGCCCTTCTTCACAGAGAAAAATACATAGGATCCCTGGCATCTTCATTTTAAAGGTTTTTGGTAGCAGGTGTCTACTTGAAGACCCACTATCACTGGGCCAGATAGTCCAAGTGTCTTGACTCC
The DNA here is from genome assembly GCF_965112155.1 of Podarcis liolepis. Classification (NCBI taxonomy): domain Eukaryota; kingdom Metazoa; phylum Chordata; class Lepidosauria; order Squamata; family Lacertidae; genus Podarcis; species Podarcis liolepis. The sequence continues at coordinate 50,991,299 of NC_139559.1, forward strand.
AATTATAAAGACAACTTTGGAAAATTTCAGATTAGTGCTTGAAGGGTAAACAAGCATGTAAGACATAAACATTAAGACAGCCATCCTGAAGTAGCAGTATTCTCAAATGGCAAATATATTTCACCCTTAATTTAGGTAACTTTGAGGATGATGCTCCTGCAGAAGGAGCACTGGCTTCACCCATCAGGCTGGCAGCCAAAAGGTGCCTGCAGAGACAGGAGAGCCTGGAAGGGCCAGCATGTCAGCAGGCCAGTCGCCGGCAAAATGCCTGACTGATGGCCCTGCGCTTCACTAGCTATTTTACATGGAGCATGGCTGATCAAAGCTATCCCCACTGTGTACTATGGAGCAATAAAAATAAAAAAACCCACAGGAAGAATTCCTTAGGCAGGTAATGGGCACTTTATTCCTTTTTATGGCACTAAACATAGGCAGCTGGCATAATTACACTACAATAAAGGCATAATGTGCACCCAGCAGAACGAATGCGAGGCTTCTGATAATTAGGCAGAGCAAACAGTCTGGGATTCAACCACATGGTTTTACTTGGTCTCCTGGATCTGTCTGAGCCCAATTCCCAAAGCAGGCCAAGTCTGTCCCCCATGAAATCTTAACCCAGCTCAACTTTTTCCTGGCTAGGATTGCTCTCTTTATTATTGCTTGTTTCTCCAATCTCACAAGATAAGAAGCACAGCCCCAGCAAGGATCCCGTAGCTCTACTAACAGAAATGTATCAATTCAAAAGAATATATGGAACCTAGATGGTAACACAGAGTTGTGCCTTGGGTCTCTGTACTGACATTGGTATAAACTTCTTTTTGGACAGCTGTATGCACCCAGCTCTGAGCAGGTTATAAAACAATACAGCAAAGAGCAAATGTTGTACTGTCAATCACTGCCCAACTACTTATACGACGGAAATGGGGATCAATGAGAATAATACATGTTTGAGGGTGACTTGCTTTGAGAACCATGGCAGACACCCAGGATCTGTTGGTACTAAGGACTAACCTATCAGTTCTGAAACAAAAAAAAAATGAAGAATGGAAAAAGGTAACATCAGGAGCCTTCAGAGCTATAGAATTCTCCTACTTATTACCTCACAAATAGCAATTCCTCAGGTGTCAGGGTCTAATTAAGAATGCTGATGATGATGATGATATCACCTTGCTGGACAGGCTTATAATCTTAAGCACTCACAACATGCAGCTGAGATCTAAGAGAGTAGCAAAATCTGAGCCAGCATTTCTAAACAGTCTTTAAAATATTAATCAAGAAAAGAAGAAGCAGATTTGCAAGATTGAGCAGAACTCAAAGTTTAGGGCTCAGCACGCTTGGATCATTGCAAGAGTTTCCTCAAGTGTAGGGGAAAAACCTTTTTAGCGTGAGCATGTGCATCTGGGCTCTAATTGTCATTGCTGAGAGTCAGTGTTACTACAATCTAGATTCCTTGGGGAGCAGACCCATATTTTTCACCCTACTAACAAGCCTCAATAACATAATCAGTACCCCTCTTTACAGCCAGAGTTGTGAGATCTTTAAGACATTTCTATTAACACCATTCTAAAACTTCAGAAAGATGTTAGCTGCAACCCTGGCCTTGCGACAGCCCTCGATGACACACACTATGCTGGTATGGTTTTTACTAAAAACAGGTAACACTATGTTCCAAGAGTAAAAGGAGGCATTGCATTCTCCTCTATAGGAGAAATGAGGGTCACATGAGGGCAGAGAAAGAGAAAGGGGTATCTTGCCCACTTGGGCTCCAATCCAAACCACAACGTCTTTTAGCCCCTTCCACTGATGGCATGTAAACCCCACATTAAATTAATGAAGGGAATACAGGTAAATTGAGTCACTTAAGAGTCTGTCCCTCTCCCTCTCTGACTCACTCATGTTTCTAAGCAGTATACAGGAAACCCAATAAAATACAATAAAAACAAGTGATAAAATCAGAATTCAGTTAAAAAGTCTGCCTGGAATTTTAAAAAAGTGGCCTAGTATACCTGAAGGAACGTCTCCACCCCCATTGCTCTGCATGGACACTGAGGTCCAGCGCAGGGGGCCTTCTGCCTGGTTCCCTCGCTGTGAGAAGCCAAGTTACAGGGAACCAGGCAGAGGGCCTTCTCGGTGGTGGCGCCCACCCTGTGGAACACCCTCCCATCAGATGTCAAGGAAATAAACAACTATCTGACTTTTAGAATACATATGAAGGAAGCCCTATTTAGGGAAGCGTTTAATATTTGATGAATTATTGTATTTTAATATTTTGCTGGAAGCCTCCCAGAGTGGCTGGGGAAAGCCAGCCTGATGGGCAGGGTATGAATGAATGAATGAATGAATGAATGAATGAATGAATAAATAAATAAATAGGTAGTAGTAGTAGTAGTAGTAGTAGTAGTTGTTGTTGTTAAACACTCTACTCACTTCTGTATTGCCATGAGGAAGAAACTGCAAATACTGAATCTCAAAGCATTGTATTTTAACCTTCAGCCCCACTTCCCGCTCCCTAAGGGAATGAAAGCTACAAAGGACCAATGGGACCTTTGCACAGCCAGAATTCTTTATGTGTGCCACAGGAAGTGGAAGCGTGGGGGAAACAGGAGCTTGTGTATGATTTATCTTCCAATCTCTTTCCTAAGCCTTTTAACCCCTTCATAGCACATGAGTGGCTAATAAGAATATGAAATGGATACCAGTCCCAGCAATACGTCTTCCCTTTCCTTCTGTCTACCAGATTCCATCCGATCATTTTCCACACATGTGGCAAGTGCCTCTCCACTCTCACCTGGCCTGGAATGCAGCCCACGTTGCAGGATTATTGTAAGACATGCCCTGCCTTTAATCCCTTCTTCTCTAGTCTTGCTCTAGTATTGACTGCGGGGGAGGAAGGGTCAGGTGCGAGGTCAAGCTTGTCTCTTTCAACACTGGTACGCGACAAGCATTCCAGCCTCACAGCGGATTTCAAGATACACTGAAATCCAGCAAAGCAACCAGGAGGAAAACAAGGAGTTCTATAAGAGACTATGGGGCTGAGGCAGGGCGAGGGCATGAGTAGGAAGCTAGGACTGTTGACATCTACATGAATACCATCTAACTTTGGACTGGTGTCTCCTGAGGTCTGGCACTTGGCATCTTAAGAGATAATGACGGTGTCAGGCCAAGCCAAAGAATTATATATCCATATACACAAGCGTACAAGAGAAAACATTTTTAGAGTTAGTATGCGCCCTTACATTCCCATGGAGGCTATACTTTGCAGCTGTGCTTAAAAAGTGATGCTGCACAAAATCCCTCCACATCTGAGAAGCTAATGACAAGAGGTATGGAACTGTACACTAACGTATCAGCATAAGACACCACAAATCTGCAGTTCCTGGTCCTTTTGCATTTTGGGTCATACATTCAGCATATGGGTATCTTGACCAGCAGGTGGTCTTTATGATAGTGCAAAAACATTTATGTGGGAGTCCACATCTTTTTCCAGAGTTTAGAGGTCTAGTTGTTTACTGACACAACAAGTACCATTTTCTAGACAAAGAAAACTAACAGAACCATGGTATTTTAATTGCATACTTTTTCAGCAGCAATTTACCCACAGCATTTTTGTAGTCTTCCTGCCACAGGCTCCATTATGACTCTTCTTGAGTTGGTGGTCTATAAAAGATCAGACTTACAAAAATGTTGGTCTGTTTCAGCACCCTAGACTCTCACAATCTTGTCTCAGAAAGCGGCTGTCTTATACGCACTGAGCCCTACATCGCTGGTGTTCATAAGCAATATCTAGTATCTAGTGTGTCTCATAGCTCTTGCTCGATCTATAGGCAACTCTTGTAGCAGCTGCCCTGCATGCGATATGATGCAGTTTGGACATGGGCAGCTTCACAACAGGGTTTTATATTACAAGAGTCCCCAGCCCTTCTTCCCCAGTTGGGCGGATTAAAATGAACTTTTAACATGGCTTTTTTGAGTGGGGGTCAAGGTTAACTAATTTATGAAATACTCTTTGCCACTCTGAAAAGTTTATGGTGGATTGAAATGGATATGATTTGGAAGCAAAACATGATTTGAAAAGTATATTCATTTTTACTGCTATGAGGCAGCCTAGACAAGGAAGACCCAACTCACCCCAAGTTCAAAGATATTTTTCTCTCTCCCCAACCCCATTAGCAGAATATGATTGACCCTTAATATATCCTAATCTTCTAATGAGATCTGAATATATAAGGTCTGAAATAGGGTTTAATTTTACTCATTTGTTTACTCATTTATTCATTTTATAAACCTGATTTGAATTAGGTCACTAATTTGAGCCCCAGGATTTTGGTTTGCTCTGTTGAAACCTATTACCTTTTCAATTTTTCTTTCTTTCTTAATATATTTCAGATATGAACTTTACTGGCAAGGCATCACATAGTATTACCTGTAAAGAGACCTGTTTGTTTGACAGTATCCCAGCCAATTCCATCTTTACAGATGCAAACTACAGAGCACAAGGTCTAAATAAAATTTCAGAAATAGTCATATAAGATGTCTAAGCTCATACGTCCCTTCACTGTGGCACTGTGCAGCAACAGCATTCAAGCAAGTATAACAGGAAGAGGTCTACATTCAATTAGCCTAAGAAGCACCACATTAACCATCACAGACAAGACCAGATGGCAACTAGCAGGACTGTAAGCACACAGAACAAATGCTCAGGCAAAGTAAAGGAAAGCTGGCTGAAAAAAGCACTGCGTCAACTACTATACTGTTTGCTGTCAAAATACATTGTTTTAAAAGTTTCAGAACTTCAATAAATAATGATGGGGGGGAGGAAAAAGCATTGTGGGAAATGTACCCAGAAAGTCGGGGCCTCGGATGATGCAATACATTAGCACATCTGATGCATGGCTCACATAAGACCAAATTTTCAGGTTTGGGTCAGGCCAGGCCAGGCATCGGCGATATATAGCTTAACATGCTGTGCTTTTCTGGTTAATGATCTGGATGGAAGCTAGTCTGATATGTGAATGTGCCTAACTAGGGATTTGCTTTCCCCAGGGTTAATAACCACATGAGGATTAATTGGGAAAACTCTTTTCTTTCTTAATCCAAATAGCAAATTTATAACAGAATCAAGTATGACTCTAGGGTGGTTTGAGCAGAAGCTAAACTCCTCTCTCTCTCTCTCTCTCTCTCTCTCTCTCTCTCTCTCTCTTCCCCTCCCCCACCCCGGGTTCATTGGATCTCCTAAGTGGCCTTAGACCAGCCACTTTTTCTCAGTTTCAGCCCTCCACCACCAACAATGCAGGGAATCTACGTTGCTGGAATCTTAGTTATCCCTACATTACTAAAATATTAGCAATACTATTTTTAAAAAATCAGCATGAAAAAGATATAAAGTGAACAGCTGCCACCCACTTACAAATCTGCACAGAGATTCAGCCAACCTAGCCAATGATCCAACACAGTAGGCAAAGGCAACTGGGACTTTTGCAAATTCCACATTCTCTTGCTGTTCCTAAGATATCTATCAATCAACAGTCTTTTGTGGTACACGAGAATATCCCCACAGGAACTACTACCTGACATAAGTATGAAGTTCTGTCACCAGTGCCTTGTTCAGCTGGTATAGAATTGAATTCATGTATGTTTGCCCCAAAAGTTGTGATAATCCTACAACTATTTTCTTAATATGCCCAAGGCCTATGTAATTATCAATTATATAGATCCAAGAGGTTTGAGTGGCTTACAAATAACAATTTAAATAGTCACCAATAACTTAATGCAAATCATGACTATAAACCCAAAATTATATAACAGAGTGTAAAAGGACATTTGAAAAACCAACAACCAGGATACCATAAGAAGATAGTAAATTCAAATGTAAGTTTAACTTTAAAAACTTAACACTTTTAACTTGGCCAATGAAAACCTTTCAAAAATGTTAAAAACATACAAAATTGGGTTCCAGGAGGCTTGGTGACCATCAAGCCACACCTGGGAACTTCCTGAACTGACCTGGTGGGCAGGTGTTACTTTTAGTACCCTATCCCTAACTAATGTTAAGGGCTTTGGGGAACGAGACATTCCTCAGGCAACTAGGACCCCAAATAATGTCTAGAGATAGCACAAATTCACCCCAATAATTCTCATTCAAAATTCCTGGAAAAGTACTACAGGCAGTTGAACAATTTTCGTTGAAGGGAGAAATGCACATCACCACTGAGATTTGGCATTCAAAGCTCACCTTTCCCCACCATAAATCCAACACTGATTTATGAATTTATGTTTACACATCCAAGTTAAGAATCAAGTAGATCCCTTGTGGAGTACACTGCAGCAGGATAGAGGGGACCCAGTATCTTTAAGGCCTTTCCTGGATGCCCTTTCCGTCTCCAATGACTACCCGCTAGCTCTCTCCCTTTGATTTAAGAGTTCCTCTCGTAGCCCTGACAGTAAGGTATTTCTGTCCCACAGATTATAACTCACTCTGGGCTATTATTCAACTCCCAAGCCCTGGCCCTGCTGCATTTAGTCCAAACATAATATCCTTCATGCATATATTATCTGTCTCCCTATTATCTGGAATCATTTCGGAATTAAATTTCAGTCCTGCAATATTGGCTCGAAGAGCGGCTCGCTTTATGGGCTAGTCAAAGGTTAGAATACCAATCAAAATAACATTGCCGATGCAGCGAGACATTTTAATATTCCAAAACCCGGTAATTGTAAAAGGACATAATATTTTTTCCCTGATTACCCCAAAGGCAACACATGTTAACAAGGCGAGGGAGAGAGTGAAAGGATTTCCAGAGTTCAAGACAGCTGTGTGACAGATTTAAAGGCAAAGTAGTAGAAAGCTGGCCCCATGCAGCCTTCCAGGAGGGAGGGAGGAAGAAGCACACCTGCCCCTATTGATCAGATCAATGAACCCAGTGTCTCTCTCTCTGCGATTGGCTAGTTACCAGTATCATTTGAGCTATCACATGACTGTCAAGCTGATCACATGCACTTCGGAAAGCTGCTGGGCTAAAGGAATAGTCATTACATAAGATAACAACCCACAAAATGGCACAATGAAAAATACTAATTCAAGTCCAGGAAGTGATGTTAGTTAGAAAGCAGGCAATAAGATAACCATGGCCAGCGTCGTGTTATGATTTCTGTCAGCAACAACAACAAACATTCTGACCCTACTCCTGTAGTCCCTTTAGTTTTTAGGATCAGCCTCTGAATTAGGCATATGTTTTAATGTTAAGCAAATGCTTCAGATCAAAAGTTGATTAGCTTAGTAATTTGCCATGCAAAAACTAATTATTTCCACTATCTGGGTCACTTTGGGCCTTCAGTAAATTTATGTGAACCTAATGTCAATCCTGTTTGACCAGACAAACGATCCACCTAGCCCTGTGTCCCATCCTTGACAAAAGCCAAATAAAGATGCTTCAAGAAATATATAGCAGCAGTCCATTCTTGGTCATCCACTCCCAATCACCAGTTTTAAAGTTTAGAGACATCCTAAATATTAGAATAGATGCCCTGAGCATGCTAATAAAGAGCTATTGATATTCTTATCTTCCATTAATTCGTCTAAGGGGTTTTATTATTATTGCCCAGCTGTACTGATAGCAGAGAGTTCCACAAATAAACTGAGGGTTATGTGAAAATAGTTTATGTGCTTGTTTTAAACCTGCTGCTTGTTAATTTCATTGGAGGTTCACTGGTTGCAGTAACTACTTGAAAGGGTAAAAGGTCTGTTTCCTGGCTACTCTTTCTACTCCACTCACGGTTTTATATACTTCTGCTTAGAAAAGTAATAGATAAGAGTGGGTATTACGGGAAAGTCCAGATATTTAACCCTTCCTCTTATATGTAAGATAGTGCATACCTTGATGATTTTTTTCTGCTCGTCTTGAGATGGAATCCAATGCTGCAGAAACAGCCTTCAACTTGTGGAACAGCACTTCACCTTTTTCTCCCTCACATACCCACAAAATTTACTCCTTGGGATCCCACACCTTCTAAAACAGATTTTGAGGGCATGTGGAGGACTGTAAGAAGGAGAAGGCCATGTCCCATTACGTGAACACAAGTTCATTCTGCTTGCACCCAGACAGCACTGAATATAACCCTCTATTCCTCTTCTCAATTACTTGGGTCTTCCTTTCCCCCCTTTTTGAAGATGGGGACAACATTTGCCTGCCTCCAATCTGTAGGGACCTCACCTGTTCTCCAATAATTCTCAAAGATAATAGACAAAGGCTCTGAAATTACATCCACAAACTCCTTTAGTATCCTTGGATACAGCTCATTAGGCTCTGGAGATCTGAATTCATTTTAAATAGCTAGGTGTTCCCTTACTACCTCTTTTCCTATCTTGGGCTACAGCTCCCTCATTACATCATTCTGTTATCACCAGGTTGGGCATCGCTTTCCTTTTGGGTGAAGACAGAGGCAAAGTAGGTGTTGAGTAGTTCCACCTTTTCTCTGTCACCCAATAGCATTTCTCCATGTTCCTCACACAGAGGATCTACCACTTGCTTGCTCTTACTTCAGACATAGCCAAAGAAACCTTTTATTATTATTTTTAACCTCTCTTGCAAGCCTGAGCTCATTCTGAGCTTTAGCCAGCCTGAATTTCCCCAATGTGCCAATGTGCAATTCATCCATGTAGCCTACACATTGTGCTAAGTCACACACACACACACACACACACACACTTAGCACAAAGAAAACAATGTCAGTTAATATTAACAATAAGAATACTCCATAAAATATAATTTAAACATATGGATTAATATAAAATGCCCATATGTCCGAACAGATATCCAAACTAGACTGGCAATTATAAGATATATGTTCAAATGTAAAAAAGGCAGTATGATCTTCAGATCACTGAGTAATGAGTGGTGGGTCTTTAACCTTCCAATCTTGAATACAAATCTCTTTGCAACTATAGGGGGTCAAAGGATTGACTTTTGTTGTACATCTGTTAGTTACCACATCGCAGGAATATAATTTAGAAGTGCATAAGTATCAAAAAATATCAAGGCTTTTTCCAAAGAAAAGTAAATACGAACAACAATTTCTGACCAAAAAGGCACCACAGGACACACCCTCATCATAAACCTAAAAGAAGTATTATCAGCATTACATCACCAGGATGTATCTGAATGGCTTAGCTGTATATCACTAAGGTTTTAACAGATCAGTGAACCACACAATTGTGCAGAGCATGAATGCAATTCATCAATGAGGTTGCTGGACTAGAGTCTACATGTGATAAAAATGCATTCGGTTCTGCGTTTGGTACTAAAGTTGAAATTGGCAACACTGCACCATCATCGTGTGACATACCAGATGGACTCTGGCCCAGCAACCTCATTAGCTAATGCACCCATATGCTCACAGATATACATATACACAGTTATTCATACACCCATAAGGTTTATGAGGTACAATGCATGCAACATTGCACCCCTGCTTCCTGCCTTCTGCCACAGTGGAGACCCAAACAGCACAGATTGCCCAGGATGACAATAAAAGCTATTTTGCTTTGTTTCCATGAGAGCATCCCTTTTGCTCCTTGTTAAGTCTTAATCAAAGTTATTTTATTACACAGCCTAAGGAGCTGCACCTTCTTGTTGGGCAACTACTGCTACTAATCGTTTATATAGTACCATCAATGCTCATGGCATATTCCAGATCAAAGTGAGAGAAATGGATCCCTGTTCTAAAGAGTTTACAGCATAAGATTCAGTGGTAAAATGCAGCTGTCTGACCCAACTGAGCGGAAGTCTTAGCAGACAGATATTTGGAGATGGGTGCTTTGGTACATACCTACATATGGCCTCCCTCCTCCTTGAAACTATGAGGGAGCAAGCAGTTTTGTGGTTACAGGCCCTCAGTGTCCAAAAGACAAATTGAAATGCATGTTATATTTAAGCCTTGCAGCATACCAAATTGCTCTTCTGTAGTAAGCTTTCCCCAAGCCACTGCTTTATTCATATGTGTCTACCCTTTCCCCATAGACCCTCTACAGTTCCAGCATTTGTCAGTCCCACTATTGCTTCCTCCATCCTGGCCTGCAAGCACCCTTAGCTCTTCCAGACTTGGACATTACCATCTGAGAAACAGTATTCTTCTTAGAATACCTTAATTCTGATCCACAGCACCTCTGCTGCTCATAAAGACAGCTTTTGACAGCAGCAGAAGGGAAGCCAGTCAACAGCACTCAACCACTATCTCAATGGCTGCCCATCGAGAAGGTTTAAGGGGAGATCTGATATATAAGAACATTCTAATAAAATCCATATCCCCCGGTAGCCCCCGCCAATACAGATCTAGTCAAGGCAAAGAGCACAATAAACTCCCTGCCCTAAGTCCTAACTAAACTGACAGTTCATGAAGGATACAAGATCGCTCAGTGACATTAAAAATGTCAGCAAGAGGCCGATGCGGTTTGGCAGACGGGAAGCATTTGCAGGCAGGGGAAAGTAAAACTTGTGACAACGCATCCAGCTATAAGCAGGGCTTGTTCTCATTGCTGCTGATTTCTGCCCACCCTAAGGTCTTGCATTTATCCAGCCCTTGCATCTATGTATAAGGCTATTGTTAAACTATACAGGGCGGGGGGGGGGGGGACAGGACCTTTTACATTCAACCTGTTTCTGAACTTGCAACGAAGTCTAAGAATGCCTTCCAATTCCCACCGGAGTGGCTTTCCTAGCTTACACATCCAAGATGGCTTACTGGAAGTACTTGTCAGCTAATGGTGGGAAGCTGGACAGATCTTCTGCCTGCAACAGCAGTTGTCATCAGCAGGACACTCAAGGCTACAAGGCATGAATCAGCTTCCTGCCGGTTCCAACTTGGAGAATAGAAAACAATGAAGAGAGAAGATGCAGGTGGTCTGGCTTCAACTGAAAGGAGCTCACCAACACAATGTGCTCCGATTAGATGAGGGGAACAGCTTGGGCATTTTTGCTTTGCTTCTTTGCAGATACACAGTCTAGTGTCCTTAAAAAAAGGTACCGTGTCTCCTTTCCAACCCATGTAGTAAGACTATCTTCTGCTGTTTACTATGCACGCATGCCTGTAGCCTGTGATATAGATAAAAAAGGCTGTGCTGACCTAACTACCCACACTAGTCTCTAACATGGTATCCTCATGCACAACAGAATCAAGCTATGTGTCTGTTACAAATGCAGCTAAGTGTGTCTAGTTCCAGGGTTATGACTAAGCTTACTAAGGCAGAACCTATCACTGAGTACTCACCACTTATTCCATCCTATCCTCATTAAGATGTAATGATAAGCCATAGCTTATCTTAACCATGGTTTCTTGAACAAGCAAGAAATTGGCTCACAACAAGCTCTCTGTCTTATCTGTGCATTATCTGTGTTATCATCTATGATTGGCTATACAGAACACACGTTTTCTCCTCCTTTGAATTTTTCAGCCACTCTCTCTGAAGCTCCCCCACTTCCCCCATTCTTAGACACAACCCACAGAGGCTTGCTACCATCTTTTCCTCTCAGACCTCCTGTACAAAAGGGTATCTTGCTACTGGTGTTCTGCTTACAGTCCAGTTGGCTTTTTAAACCAAATTTGCTAGCACATCAAAAAGACAATTCATCTGTGTGAAAGAGATATGTGAAACTTCTCCATTTGACACTCAACTTTCCAGCACCAGCTCTAAAGTATATCTCTTACCTGCTCCCCCATCTTTAGTATTCCAACCTCCTGTCAAATGTATAAGGGAAGATTTTTGCCATTTATTCTTATCTGATGAACCAGCAAACCCAGATGACTCCTACCCCATTTTACTTCTGACCTGTAAATTAGCAACTCGACTCCCCAACTATGAGCCATGTAAAAAGAACTATCTTACTATGGACAGGTTGTATCAGCAAACACCAGCTTCTATTGCACACCTGAAGACAGCTGAGGTCAGAGGACCAATCTCTGACTTCCACCCCTCCTCAGACTCTGCCTTTACCACCTGTACCCCCTCATCCAATTATAATACAAGTTTTGGTTCTTTGTTTATCTGTTTGATCAGTTGAAGCAAGAAAAATACATTAAAACCATCTGAAAATCCTGCCAGCAACCCATCAGTATCAAGGACCTAACATGGGGCAGTAGTTAACCAAGTTTGACCAAGTTCATCAAGTTATTTAATTTCAATGGGTCTACTCTAAATAAAACTTAGCTGAATACCATATGTTATTTCTAAAGTGCTGTGAATTTTTTTTGCCTAGGGTTAGAGATTTTTCAAGCTTGAGGCTGAAACACTCCTGTCTCTAGGCAGTTTGGAAAACATGGGGGCTGAGCACTTAGACCATTTCTGCTCTTTCCACATTTTGCAGAACAAGTGAGCTTCTATTTCCTTCTGACAAAGCCAAGTATGGGTCACCACACTTGACAAGAGAGTGAGTGGTTTTCTAAGTGATGTTAACCCCGGTCTTGTCTGTTTTATCTACATGAGCCCTGATCTCTACTGCTCTACTGATCCTCTGTCCTGGGGTTTCATGCTGCTCCCATTCCTGCCATACTGAAGCATCATGAATTCTGATCAAACATCAGCACCATGAAGCTATTCCCTGAAAGAGACATAAAATTTCCCTCTGCCTGCATGTCAAAATGGATTATACATAATAAAGAAAGCAAGCTTCTAACAGTCTGAACCCGATAGCCCAAAATGATAGCAAAAAAGACATAATGTATTGTCCCAAGGGCAGGAGGTGCAACACAGCTAAGGGTTTCAGCCAGCTAATATCAAACATCACCACGCAGAGCGATTTGACTTTTTTGTATGTCCATCAACCTGCTGGTTATATCACTGCTATCCATTCACCAGAAGTTTAGTGAACTTCAAATGGCGATCATTAATGGTCACTGAACTGCACAACGCCCCAATGTGCTTTCAGATTGCATTTGCAAAAGCCCAGCAATAAGGCAAGAGATTTGCTCTGACAGCAGGAAACCCTTGTCAGGCTCAGTGAGGAACATGCTGCCAGCCTCCCCCTTGTTACATTCAGGCCCTACCCTGATTTGACAGAACAGAAAATGCTTTTTTTTTTTTATTTTTTTAAAAAACTATTACCATTCAGAATGACACTCTTGCTTTCACTTTATTTATTTTTAAAAAATAGGCAAACAAAATAGGAAGAGCCAAATTACGCGAGCATTTCATAAAGCAAGCTCCTACATATGGTTTGAAAATACAAAGCTGTTGAATTCAGTGGCACCACTCATGCCATTCATTAACAGAATACTGGAACTGTTTAAAGCATTGTAACATTTCCTTGCACAACACTGGGTTTGACTTTTTTGCACCAATTGCCTGTATCCACTACCTAACTGTCTCCTTATCAACACGGAGGTTGGGGGGACGGCCTTTTCCATGTATGCAATTCTCTTGTATGCCGGGGGAGGGGGGGTCTCTAGAGAAATACAAAATGCCTGAGTAGTTAATCCATTAGGTTTGAACAAACGAGAGAGGTATCTGTGCTTAAAGCTCCGGTGGTCATACTGCTAAGCAGTTTGGGTCACATAATTTGGATCAGGGGAGTTATTGTTTTAAAGGTTTGTACAAAGCAGAAAGTCTTAAGCAGGTTATTTTTCTGTGCACTTTCTAGACCTTTAGCACTGAGAAACAGCTGGCTAATATTCACTGGCGGGCAGGGGGAGGTGAGAGGGAGAGAGACTTAGAAGCCCGGGTGGGGGGTGGAGCAGACTTGGATATGCTCCAGCTGACCCAGCCTTTCCCAGAGAGATGCTGAGTTATTATGCATAGAGGTGCTATGTTAGGGTGGCCACAATGGGATTCTCCTCAGCTGCAGACCATATTCCATCAAGTACAGTAAGACTCTATTAGGGGAGATACAATAGGAACTTCGCTTCACCCGGCCTCTGAGAAAATAACTCCTCATTTCAATGCAAAACAGCCGTGCTTATTAAATACCTCCTTGAAGGAGCCAAGGAAGGGAGAAGGGGAAATGAAGAGGCAGCCAAGGGGTGGTGGGGAAAGGGAGATTTGCAATGAAAGTACCTTTTTGAGATTAATCCACTGTTTGAAGTAATCAGCAACTGGAAGCCCTAAGTATTGGCATTGTCCAGGTAACCTGTAAGAGAGGAGAGAGAACAGGTTAGATTCCATTGGAGGAGCCTGACATCACAAAATAAACTTTATTAAACACTTCTGGTTTTGAGAAAGAGGATAGAATAAAATGCTCTAGCCTGCATTTCAGAATGGTCCCACACATTTGACAGAGGCCACTCAAACACAGGAGCCCAACCCAAACCCAAGCTTGGGATGGCTAGACAACAGGCATTATACATCCAAGATGCTAGACACTTTCATTGAGGACTTAGAAGTTGGCAATATGTCGCCCAAATCTCACATGCAACCCATGAACATAGCAATCATTTTTAAAAGGTGTGTAGGCCTGGTTAGATAAAACGAATCATCTTCAACTAGTGGTTAGTTCCATAAGAAGATTAGCAAAGTAGCTCAGTATGTTCTGGTGAGCCCGTGGGCATATGACTTTAGGCACATGCCTTTCTTTGGTTGTCCCCACCTATGTTCATGCACTCAACAACAGTCAACTGTGGCTGTATTCACATGTAACACTAAGCCATGGTTTGCTTTAAACAAACCATAAATTATTTCACAAATAAACAAACAACCCATAGTTTGCTCCCCGCAAGCTTGGTATGTTTTTCCAGCCATTCTTGCCTCATGGCTCTCTAATTCAGAAATGTCTGGGGTGGACAAACAAGCCATGGTTAAGCTTTTGGTTTGGCACTCTGCCCAAACCCATAGTTAAAACAAGCCATGATTCATAAGCCAACAACAAACCATAGCTTCACATCACAGTTTTTGTCAGAAAGTAAACCATAGTTAGTCTTCAAGGTGATCAAGGGACTGGAGCAATTCCCCTAAAACAAAAGGAGGCAACATTTGAGATTTTTTTAAGCTTACAGATAAGGCGAGAGAGTGTGAACATGATAGAGGTGTTTAAAATTATGCATAGTGTGAAGAAAGTGGACAGTAAGAGGCTTTTGTCCTTCTCTTATACTACTAGAACTCCCAGCCATACTGTGAACAACAGACAAAAGGAAGTATATCTATACACATAGTTAAAATATGGAATGTGCTCCCATAAGATGTAGTGATGACCACTAACTTGTACAGCTTTAAAAGAGTAGATAAAACCATGGAGGATAGGGCTAACAAAGGCTACTAGTCGTAATGGCTATGTTCTATATCCACTGTAGGTGGCTTATGTTTCTGAATGCCAGTTGCTGGGAAATCCCATGTAAGGAGAGCACTTGAGGGCTTCACATAGGCGCCTGGCTGGCCACTGTGAGAACTGCATGCTTGACCAGATGGGCCTTTGATCTGGTCTATTGAAGTTCTTCTTATGTTTCTGTATAATTAGTTGATGGTATCCAATTTTAAATGTTTACATGGTTTTACTATATATATGTATGGCTGTTATAAACCGGCTTTGACTTTTTATGAATAGCGGTATATAAATATTTTAACAAATATTTAATGTTCTTATGAACTCAAGTTGTATTAGATGGATGGCACAACAAGGCATTGTCTTTGCCAAACTATGCACCCATAAATTATGCCGGTGCTTGCAGCTGGACCCAAAGATGCCAAGATTACCAGAACTAGGCACACAGAACATGTGGTAAACAGCCAAGACATACCTAGGAGATCACAAACCATCCTCACATTTCTATTCTGCTGTAACAACAGTCATCAGAAAGTTATCAGCAAGAGAGTTATCAATACATTGGCAAAATTAGCTAGGGAACTAAGGACTATATCATAGCTCCACAATCTCTCCCATAGTAAGAACTTGTGTTCCCCAGACAGCAGGCATGCCCTAAACCCCACAACTCCCCCCCCCTTCTGCTACTGGAGGGGCAAAGAATAGGCATTGTGTCCATTATCTTGGAATGTAGATTCATTTGTTCCCAATCAATTTGATTGATATGGGGTAGTTAACAGGTCATAATGCTTATTAATGCTTTGCTAAAGATTTTTAGAGATGCCCTGAATGCTGGATGGGGTATGAATTAGGCGAACACAGGAAAGACCCAAAATTAATTAAATAAGTGATTAATAGATCCATTTACACATGGTAATTACTGCAATCCAAGCAATTGGATATGCAAATTAGGCATGCACTTTGTACCCAGCACTTTGTTGTAAACTCCTACAAAGAAAGAAGGGGTTGGACAGGGCAATGAAGTACAGTGCTGGTTCCCTGGTGTTCGTAGTGTTGCCTCTAACGGAGCACAATTCAGTGGATCTAGAAACAAGACTTTCACCTACTGTCCGCATCTAGACCTCAATAACATCTTCCCATACACACATGCTATACTTCGACATAAACGTAAGTGTTCTGGGGCAAACTGCTTCCAAACTGAAGTTCTGTAAGGGTCCAAGTTATCCTTATCTTGACGTACACACAATTTTGTTACTTTTCCTTCTCAAATAAAAATACTAAAAAGTATGTGCTAACAAACTATTGCCTTCTAAATTCACACATGTGAATCCAGACTGCCTGTGTAAGTACAACTTCACAATTTAAAGAAGCTACTTCAATTAGGTTATTATTATTATTGGTGACAAGCTGTCGTGAGAGTTACTGTATATACCACCTCCAGGATCAGAGGCAGCATTCTTGTTTTAACTGCTTGTAATATTGTATTATTACACAGATATATTCAACCCAAAAACAAATAGACTAGCTGCTCTTCATGATCTCCAGCATGACTTTCATTGGTAGGAAGAGCTTCTCTCTTGAGGCCTGGATGGCTTAAAGGACAGGCTTCATTGGCCACTGTGTATTCCAAATTCCTACATTATGTTCTGCAGTAGGAAAAAAAGTTCAGCTGCAACCTAAATACTGTATGTGTCTAAAGAATCTGAATTTTATACATTCTGCTAGCCATATAAGAGACACACACACACCCCTGACCACTGAACATCCTATTCACTCTTCTTATATTTTACTCCTGCACATTTTAATTTTCCTCCCAGAGCCATAAGACTGAGAAAATTAAATTTAAAAACTAGAGAGATTTGTGTCAAATTCTAGCCCAGCATAATGTGAGGGAAGGCTTCTAAAATACACAGGGCAGTCTGACGGGCTGCAGAGGAGAATGATACGCAGATGGAGACAAAATCATGCAGCCCTCTTTCTTCCTTTGAAGCCAACTCTCCTTTCTTTCAACCAGGAAAGAAGAGCCCAGCTTGGCGGTGATAAACAGCCATGCATTGGTTATCGCTTTCCTTAAGTTGAGGAGAGGCAGCTAGTGATGGATGGACAGGAATTTGGTTATCAGGCAGGGCTGTCAGCCAGAGTTGCAGATAGCGCACACACATTTAGCAGGGCATCATTATGCAATGGCATGGAGCTAAAATATGGCCAAGGGTATTGAAAGAATGAAAGAACAGGATTTAGAAAAAACTAGCAAATTGAGCAACAATAAAGGAGCGCAAGGCGAGGACGTTATCGTCCTAGTGACACCTTTTATCTCAGTCTGGTTAGCGAGAGAAGGGCACAAATTGGTCCTTCCTCCACCATTGTATCCTCTTGTACAAACAGAGGCAGATAAAATGTGTCACCAATGTGATAGCATATCAATTTAACCCTAATTATCCAGTGGGTCACGCTAAGAAATAAGGGTTTCTCATTTCAACAGGTCCCTCGGTTTCTGCTATGGAGGAGCCACATTAATAACATAGGGGGGAAGGGGGGACAACGAGAAAAGGAGGGAGCCTGTAATTGAATTCAGTCACTCAGCTGGTCCTAGTGTATAAAAAATTAATGTACAACTCTCCCAACTAATCAGAGGCGGTTAATGTCCATCTGCTTCTGGGTTCAGAAAGTCAGAAGCCCAAGAAAATAGGGCCATTTCCTACATGCTGGATTCATTGATACCGAGCTGGCTTTTTAAAGAGTCTCCTCCTTTGGAAAAGATATGGGGAACATTAAATCTTGATATTTATAGACCCAGTCAGGAGGCATTAATAGAACCTCATATGCTGTCATGTTCTGAAAATATACAGAAAGCTTTGTCACCACTGCTTCAGTAAAGGCCTTTCCGCATGGGTGGTGGAAGGAGAGGAGGTTGTGGAGGTAGTAGAAGGAAGGGGACAACACTGAGGTCTGCTGCTTTGTGGTCTAAAGATAATTTCTGAATGAATTTACACCATGTTCTATTTTTATTTACTTATATATTTAAAGCACCAATGTGCTGCAGTAAAGATGCTTCAGGAAATCTGCCATATTGCTTATAAAGTATGTGAAAGTAAACATGAAAGCAGAGTGACACAATCTCTTCCTCACACTTTAGAGGAAAGTCATACATCCCTTATACCAGGCACGTCCAACAGGTAGATCATGATCTACCGGTAGATGACTGGATGTCTGTGGTAGATCACTGGCTCCCCACAAAGAAGCTCAACAACTTTGGCTCCCCTAAAAAAAGCTCAACATTCTTGTCCTGCATCCCAAAGAAAAGGGGCTTTCCTCTCCCCTAAACAAAGCCCTACAACTTTGACCTGAACCCCTAAAAAATGGGGCTTTCTCCTTCCTAAAAAAAAAAAAAAGCTTAACAATTTTGACCTGAACCCCCAATTAGATCACAGTCTATTGGGAGTTGGCTGTCCCTGTCTTATACCATTTAGATGCACTATAAAGTAAGAGAACAAAAACTATGGCCATTCATGTATTCAGACCTATAGATGTCTATAGAAACCCAGAAAGCCTAACAATGCAAAAAGCATGTGCTACTCAAATGCGCTGCTATTCCTTAATGCAATAATAATTCTTCACTTCAATTTACAGGTGGCATCGTCTTACCCCAGGACAAGCCTTTGGATGGTAATGGAAAATAGCCAGTGAGAAAGGGATACTTTGCCTAGTATAACCAACTGATACATAGAAATATTAGATGCAGCTTTTAAGAAAACAAAGAAAAAAGAATGAATCTACTGCAGAGGAGAGGGAATGCTTACTAGTAAGTGCATGATGTTGTGCCAAGCTCTGACCTGGAGCAGGACATCAACTCCTCAGAGAACAAAGCAGATCTATCACCAAACAAATAATAAAGAGAGCAAAAAGTGCCCCCCTTTGCCAGCTCTGAAGATCCCTTTCCTGGTTTACCAACAGAGGGTCTTCTCAAGGCCTCTCAGAGTGGGTGCCATTCTGAGCGTCATCAGATGATCCCCCAGAGGACTCAAAGGGAGAGAACAAATTGCAGGCACCTAAAACACCCAAGCCTTCCTGGACTCTATACCACTGGAGCAGAACATATGGTATCCATTGCTGTATACATTAAGCATTTGCCAAATTGAGAATTAGGCCCTGAATTCAGAGTCTTGATAATCTGATTTTAGTAGCTTTAAAAGCAGGTTTCTAGCCCTCATACAAATGGAGAAAATCTAAAATGTGCCTGTGGCAGATCACCACCACTCTAGGTTGTATGTTACAACTGCCACCACACAACATATTTCCAATTATTTCCAAGCTTAGTGCAGGACTTAATAGCTTGCTGAAAATGTGATAAAAAGTCAGTTTTGTGCTCTTCTGAATTGCAGTAAATGTGCTTCAAAGCTCTGCAAAGTCACCTAAATGCTTTCTACAAAGAACACTTACTTTTTGCTCCTGTGTCCCCACAATAGACTTAATTACTTTTTTGAGTCATCTTGGTAGCATCCAAACAGCCAGAGGGGTGGCTGTGGTTCACATTTGCAAGTGACAGCAGCAGGATGAAATATTCTAGCTTGGAAGTGCTGGGATTAATGCAGCACTCAATTTTCAGACCAACATGAGACAGATCTCCCCTTTTTCTGCCC